>NC_054827.1:151906678-152214943 GCF_018345385.1 Vulpes lagopus | reverse complement strand
ACGAGCGGGTCCTCCAAAGAGCTCTCCCGGACCTGAGGAAGCACATGGCGAGTGGGGGCGAGTGGGAGCTCCTGAGGCTCCGTCCCCGGAGCCCGGGGCAGGGGGTGGGGGGCACGGCCCTCCCTCCGAGCTGCCCAGAGTTGGGGTCACGTTCCTCCCCCTGGGGCCCGGGGGCGCCCTCGGGGCTGGGCTGGGCCGTGGGGAGCGCGTCCACCCGGCTCCAGGGGCCGCGGCGTGGGGCCTGAGCACCCCCTGCCCTCCCGCCAGGACGAGGAGCAGATGTCCACCGGCATCTACAGCCCCAAATGGTTTCTCCAGTGCTTCCTCGGCCGGGTGAGGCCCCCCCCCCCGGGACCCCCGCTCCCGGACCTGCCCCCTGCCCCCGGGGAGGGCCCAGCTCAGCCCCACCCTCCAGACGAGCCAGGCCCGACCCCGGGGGTCCTGAGGCTGAGGCTGAGGCTCGCAGCCCAGCCCGTCCTGGAGAAGCCCAGAGGGTCCCTGGACGAGGTCCCGGGGGGCGGCCCGTCTCTGCCTCAGCTCCCCCGGGGGAGGCCGGGTCAGCCCGGGGTGTGGACGGGCCCTCGGCCCATCGGGCGGCCAGCCTGGGGTCCTCTCGAGGCGTGGTGTCGTCAAGTGCGGGCAGAGTCTGTGCCCCCAGGGGTGCGGGAGGTGCTGGCCGGGGTCGGAACCCGGAGCGGCCGGGAGTCCCTGATCTCCCTGGGAGGAGGGCACGCACGGGGAGGCGGGGGGGGCGCTGCGGGGCCTCGTCGGAGGCAGCCGGGGGCCGGATGGCAGGCCTAGCCCAGCCCCAGCCGAGCCCCGCGGCCTCGTCCCGCGCCCGGAACCACAGCCCGAGGCGAGGCGGCGCCTGAGGAGCCGCGGGAACCGGCCCCGGGTGCCGCATAGACACGGCTGCGCGGCCCCACACGGCGGCCCCAGGTCACCTCACACTGAGCCACGGGAACCCCGGGTCTGCGCGGCGCTTCCTCGGGCGGCTCAGCAGCCCCCGCTCGGCCAGGCCTCCTCACCTGCTCCTCCGCGGCGGGTCCCGAGGAGGCTCCTGCCGGCGTGGACGCGGCCGGGCCCCTGTCCCCTCAGGCAGAGGACTCAGGCTGAGCCGCCCCGACGTGTCAGGGAGCAGGAGCGCCCCCTGCTGGCGGTGGAGGCGGTGCAGGACGCGGTGCGCTCCGTTCTGTGGAGACAGGCCTGCTCCCTGTGTCCAGCTGAATTTATGAAATTTGGGGAAATTTCTGACTAAAATGGAGCCCACTCTCCCCTGATCTCTCCAGAAACACTTAAAGAACAACTACTTGGAAACAATTTGGAATGACATGGAATTCAGACACTATTTTACTCAATTTGTAGATGAATTTTAAATGCAAAACTATAAAAATATCAAATAATAAAAGAAAATCTATATGACCTTGGGCTTGGTGATGAGTTTTTTATTTTATTTAAATTCAGTTAATTAAAATATAATGTATTATTAGTTTCCGAGGTAGAGGTCAATGATTCGTGACCTCTGTAAAACACCCAGCGCTCATTACATCGCCCAGCTACATCCCCCAACCTCTTCCCCTTCAGTAATCCTGTTGGTTTCCTGGAGTTAAGAGTCTCTCATGGTTTATTTCTCTCTCTGATTTCATCTTGTTTTATTTTTTCCTCTCTTCCCCTATGATCCTGTTTTGTTTCTTAAATTCCACATATGAGTAAATTCATATGATAATTGTCTTTCTCTGACTGACTTATTTCGCCTGGCATAATACCCTCTGGTTCCATCCACATCATTGCAAATGGCAAGATTTCATTGTTTTGATGGCTCAGTAGTACACCACTGTATATCTATATACAACATCTTTACCCAGGCATCTGTCAATGGACATTTGGGCTTTTTCCACATTTTCGCTATTGTGCACATTACTGCTATAAACATTGGAGTGTAGGTGCCCCCTCAGATCACTACATTGATATCTTTAGGGTAAATCCCTAGTAATGCAATTGCTGGGTCGTAGTGTAGCTCTATTTTTAACTCTTTGAGGATACTGTTTTCCAGAGTGGCTGCACCACCTTGCATTCCCGCTAACAATGTGAGCGGGTCCTCCTTTCTCCAAATCCTCGCCAATATCTGTCATTTCCTGAGTGGTTAATTTTAGCCATTCTGACCAGTGTGAGGCTGTATCCCATGTGGTTTTTTTTTTATTTATTTATGTAGTCATACAGAGATAGAGAGAGAGAGGCAGAGACATAGGCAGAGGGAGAAGCAGGCTCCATGCACCGGGAGCCCGACGTGGGATTTGATCCCGGGTCTCCAGGATCGCGCCCTGGGCCAAAGGCAGGCGCCAAACCGCTGCGCCACCCAGGGATCCCTCCCATGTGGTTTTGATTTGTATTTATCTGCTGCCAAGTGATATTGAGCATTTTTTCATGTGTCTGTTAATGCACAACAGCAAAAACGAATCTACAAAGAAATGATACCATGAGGTTTATAAAATTAAAACTTGTACTCTGTGAAAGACCTTGCTCAGATAACCGAAAGACAAGCCACAAACTGGGAGAAAATGTTTGCCAAACATATACCTGGTATGAGATTCATATTCAAAATATACAAAAAATTATCAGAACCCAACGATAAGAAAATAACCTACTTAGTAATGGGCAATGATCTGAGTAGACACCTAGACAAAGAAGATGCACAGATAATAACTAAGCATACAAAAACTATGCTCGACATCATTATTAAGAAATTACAAATTAAAAAAAAGAAATTATAGGGATCCCTGGGTGGCGCAGTGGTTTGGCGCCTGCCTTTGGCCCAGGGTGCGATCCTGGAGACCTGGGATCAAATCCCACATCGGGCTCCCGGTGCATGGAGCCTGCTTCTCCCTCTGCCTGTGTCTCTGCCTCTCTCTCTCTCTCTCTCTCTCTCTCTCTCTCTCTCTCTCCCCCTGTGTGACTATCATAAATAAATAAAAATTAAAAAAAGAAATTACAAATTAAAACAGCGATAAGGTAGCACTGCACACATATTATAAATGCTAAACTCCAAAAAATAAACCAATTGCTGGAGGATGAAGAATGACAGCAACTGTCCTTCATGGCCGGGAGAATTCACATACAGCCACTTTGGAAGTCGGTTTGGCTGTTTTTTCCAAAGCCAAATAAATCTTACCTTAGGATCCAACAAATGCACTTACAGCATTTAGGCAACTGCTTTGAATACAAATATTTCCAAAAAACTAGCATGCAGTTATGCACAGCTGCTCTATATGTAATGATTAAACACTTATGGAAATCAGGATGTCCTTTAACAGATGAATCCGTAAACAAATGGGAGCATGCATATGAGGGAATCAGAACACATCACGCCAAAACGCATCTCTTTGGCACGAGGATGAATTGGGCTGCTTAATTTCAGGAAACGGTAGACACAGAAGAATCTCTGAAAACCAGATAGAAGTTGTCATTTGGTGAGCAAAATTTACACTTTTGTGTAAAGAAAGATCCATTTGTAAGGGTACCTCCCTCCCTGTGCAAAGAACAGAAAAATGACTAAATCTCAAAACGCTCATCAAAAATGAAGGCACACGCTTAAATCTGCATAACAGGCATAGTCTCTTTTACTGTGCTTGGTCTGATGATGTCCCTTAACTAGCTTTTCCACCACCCCAAATCTTTTGGTCTTCAGCTAAAGGTGGTATACGGAATGATGGATTGGGCCACTTTGGAGAGTCACTCTGTTTTCCTGGTTATCTCTCATGTATACATGATGTATGGCTGTTCTGTTTGTTTTTCTTCAATTGATCTATTAGGCAATAAAAAGGAATGAGCAATTACACCATACAAAGACCTATATTTTGCCAAGTGATAGAATCTAGTCTGAAAAGGCTACACACTGTATGACCCCATTTATTGGACATTCTGGAAAAGGCAAAACTAGAGATGATAAAAAGATCGTGGGGTGGAGGGTTGAAGTATTCCACACAATACTTTACTGATGCATACCTACCACTGTGTCAAAACCCATTTTCACATCCCAAAGAGTAAATCATAATCTACTAAAATTATTTTTGATGTGGGAGTGTCGCAGGATGATAGGGGGCCAAGGGCAGACTGTGCCCAAATGTGATGCATTAACATATTATCTTAAATTAAAGTTACTTAGGAGACAACCTATGTAACAGGGACACTTAGACCCTCCTCTGTCCCCCTGCAAGCGGAAACCAACTTCCCATTTGAAGATCTCTTTGTACCAGGAGGTAAAGAGACTTCCTTATCACCAGAGATGGGAAATTTAGAGCTGAAGAGGCTATATAAACAACCAGTGTTACTTTTTACTAATTTACTACCCCAGCCCAAATTCTGTTTAGAACTCCTTAATTGAAGCTCCCAAGGTTTTCTTTGTCCTGTGAATTCCTCACAGGTTTATTTTCTCTTTATCCAAAAAGTATAAGAACTGCCTTGGTCGTTTCTTTAGGTCTCAATTTTATTATTGGGTCTCCATATGCACATGATTACATTTTGTAATTGTTGTTGCTGTTGCTTTCTTCCCATTAATCTGTTTCAGGTCAGTTCATTTCCTAGTCCAGCTAGAAGAAACTTGAACAGAGAGAAATGTCTTCCTCCCCTTCAGTGGAATACAGAATGTCACAAACAATCTAACTGTATTAGAAATGTATGGAAAAAACTCACTGTAGGTTGTACGGGAAAAGATGCTGACCTAAGTAACTTTGGAAATGAATGGCATCTGGAGACTAAAGGAAAAATGTACTGTACATCAACAGTCGTCTCTGTTCCATAAAGCTCTTCTCCTCAGGGTGGTAGCTAACAGCTCTGAAAGCAGCATATCTGTAATCTAGAACAGAGTAATGAATTAAATAAATGGCAGGTGGTGAGAATCGGGCTTCTCGCTGTTGGAGTAGAAAGTTACAAATCAGCAAAGGGAAAAGACCACAATATCCATGTGGTGGCAGACCAGGTTGAGGAAATCAGCATAAACTCATCTTTAGCTTAATATGGATACAGACAGTTCGACATAATTAGGTTAGAATATACACATAGATTCCGTGCATTGTCCACTGAGCACATTTAGCTCCCACGTCTAAGTTTTTAATTCCATTCTCTAAAAAAGGGAGCCAGGGCTCCTGGAAGAAATTACTGGAACTAGGATTGAGACAGTAAATATAGGAGTCAAGATAATCTTAAAGTATCAGAAAGCAAGGAAGTACCAAGAAAAACCCCACAAAGATGAAATGGTGTCAGAGGAAAACAGGAGCCAATGGGAAACATTCTGAACAAGCAACACGGGAATGAACCAGCGATCAAATACTGGAGTGCTGGAGTGTAACCGACAGCCTAAAATGACTATGCTGGTGTCCACAGGGGTAAAAAATAAATTATTTCATTTTTTAAGATTTCTTAATTTGAGAGAGAGAGAGAAATTGAGATAGAGCAGGGGAAGGGGCAGAGGGAGATGGAGAGAGAAACCAAGAGTCAGACGCTTAGCCAACTGTGCCCCCCAGGCACCCCCAAAATAAATTATTTCTTAAAAAGTAAACCACAGGCCCCAGATGGAGTCACTTATGTTAAGAGACCCCTGTTAGCAAATCAGGGCATAATACCTAACCTAATTGCAATTTCACACACACCCATCTCCATGTAAACTTTTAACAAGTCAATTTGGAAAATGTACTGAATGTCCCCTTCTGTTCCCCTTAGGAGGAGGACCTTGACTAAAATAATGCATCCTTTTCTAACAATTTCCTTTTTTCAATCCTCTCCCTTCCTTTAAAAACTTTCCCTTCCCTGCAGCTCAAAGGAGCTCCTTTCTATTTGCTAGATGGGGTGTTGCCCAACTAATGAACTGCTCAATGAAGCCATTGAAATCTTTTAAATTATTCAGCTGCACTTTTTACATAGTTTTTTTTTATTTTTTATTTTTTTTACAAAATAGGACTGAATAGACCTTTCCTATGAGAATTCCAAATAATAGATGTAGACAGTCATCAAGGAGGTAGGGCTATCTCCCCTCTCCCAAAGTGTGGGCTCCGTGCAGCATCTCCCTGCTCCAGAAGACACACCGTACGCGTACGAGGGAAGAGTAACTCCTCTCTGGGGAAGCCTGACCAACACTGCCCGGCCAGGGGACCACTGTTAACACGGACAGCGACAAGCGCTCCCTTGTTATAAAGTGATGACGGAGCGCTTTACCTCCCTGATGTGCTTCCTCAAAACCCATAATCCCAGTCTAATCATGAGGAAAATAAATTCCAATGCAAGACTTTCTACAAAATGACTCTCCAGGCCTCCTCAGCACTGCCAAGGTCATCGAAACAAAGCACATCTGAGAGACTGTTAGAGCCAAGAAGAGCCCAAAGAGACATGAGCAGGAAAGGGGCACTGGAACAGAAGGTAGAACAGAGGGAATCTGAATAAAATATGGACTTTAGTTAAAAATAACATATCAATGTCCGTTCATTGTGACAATTCTATACAAAATTAGAAAGAAATTAAATGTCAAATGGAAGAAAAACCTATTGCAACAAACAGGAAACCACGGGTGACTTCCTAGTAAAAATACACACTGACAGACTGGACCCTAAAAAAAGGAAAAACCAAGCCGACCAATTAGCCATCCAGTGGCCTCTTCCTCCTGCTGGTTTTCCTCTTGCTGCTTGATGCTTGGGGGTTTTCCTCCTCGGGGGTATTCCTCTCCCAAGACAGGGAAGGAACAGGGGCAGGGCTGTTCTGTAGCCCCCCCTGAGACCTGACTCCACTCACCGTCTCCCTTTCCCGGACCATGGCCTCACCCCGTGAGGACACTGGGCACAGGGAGTCTCAGGGATTGCTGCTCCTGATATGTCAGCTGGGAATTTTGGGGCTGAAAGGAACTGGACACACTTACCGAAGTAAAATAAATATTTTTAAGTGGTGGAAAAGAATGCTTTCAAGAGGCAAGTTAAGAGTGGGTTTGGACCTGGCAGGCCCAGGGGCTCACACTCTCACAATATCACCTGAGCCATCTCCAACCTTCCAACCTGCTGAGTGCTCTGGGGTGGCCCCATTCACAGACACAGTCTCTCTCACTGCATCTGGGGCCTCCAACAACTCCAGGCTGACACCCACTCAGTGTCCACTCTACGGGGAAGGGTTTCTCTTTCTCTTGGGTTCCATGAAAAGTCACGGTTTTAAGTGTCTTTGACCTGGCTTCAGTCACATTCTCATCCTTGAAGTCACCACAGCACCCAAAGGATAGAGCAAGGGGTTGGCTAGACTTAGATCATATGCCCATCTTCAAGGTGGATGGAATGTGGGGTCTGCCCCCTGGAACTGTTTGGATGGGAGGCAGGTGAGATGTGGTTTCCAAAGGAGAGCTGAGATCCTGGATGTGGATGTGAGAACAGATTCTGGGCTGGGAAAGCAGCGGATTACACATTACTGATGGCCAACGGCAGAGCGGAGAAAAATAAAACCCAAGGAAGGAAGGGGTTCACTTAGGATCATGGGTTGCAGCCACCCATCCAACGCTCTTCCTGTCCTGTCATGATGGCAAGATGCTCTTCCACTTGCTGAAGAAGCAACTATGCCATTGTTGGGAATGGAAATTTCCCAGGGGGCTGTCTACACTAACCATGGACCTGTTACAGTGCCTGGAGCAGTCCACTTAGTAACTGGCCATGGGGATTGTCAAGACCCAGGCTGGTCTGAGATGGAGGATCACAGATCCTGCCTGGAGGGTTAGAGACCAAGACTGTCCTTCTGAGACCTGACTATCTACTACTGATCACTCAGATGGGATGAAATCCAACCAGTGCCAGGAGGGCCCACCAGTCCCCAAGGAGGCTACACAGGGGAGCGGGTAGGCCCCTGAAACCAGACCTGTATCAATCCACGTGTCTAGTGACCTTTGTGGGTCAGGGCTGTGCTAGAACCTGGGGCTTCACAGGCAGAGTGGGACCAGTGGCACCCTTCCCAGGTAGGAGTGGAAGGACTCTGCATGATCTCTGTGACCTTCCAAAATCCTTGACTGTGGTTGAGTTGGAATTGAAATAATCAGTGACCAGGTAGATATTTCACTCATCTTTTATTTTTTTATTTTATTTATTTGATTTTTTTTTAAAGATCTTACTTATTCATGAGAGACAGAGAGAGAGGCAGAGACACAGGCGGAGGGAGAAGCAGGCCCCCTGCAGGGAGCCCAACGTGGGACCCCATTGGGGACCCCGGGGTCACGCCCTGGGCCAAGGCAGACGCTCAAAGCTGGGCCACCCGGGGGTCCCTAACTGTCTTTTAGAGCCCAACCTGAGAAGCAAGAAAGCAACACTCTAGCTCAACGTCTAATGCAAGTGTGGCCACAGGCGAGTCCTGCGTGTCCTAGCGGCTCGTAGGCGTAGAGGAGAAAGAGTATCTGTGAGTTCGAGCCCTGGTGGGTTTCGCGCTGGTGGAGCCTACTTTAAAAGTGAAATAAGAAATGTAAGAGCCTCTTTTATGGTTTTGCTGTAGCTTGCTTGTCCTGCATTGCAATTCTCCGCTATTTCAGAATAAACCTACTTGGCTGCTAAAATAACTAGCGGTTTCATTTTTTAGGTTATTTTGGTTATATAATTATATATAAGGTTATACAAGGTTATAATTATATATTATATAATTATAATATATAGTTATATAATTATATATATATAGTTATATAATTATATATTTTGGTTATATAAGGCTGTATAATACCTTATTTTGACTCCCATCTTTTAAAGCCCTTCTTCAAATACACTGCTAGGTACTGAGAGTCAACACGAGGTGCTGGAGGGACACGCTGCCGCGGATGACAAGGACTCTCCTGCGGGAGGGGTTTGGCTGAGCCCGGCTGAGAGCTCTCCTCTCGGCTGGTGCCCTGAGCTGAGCCCCGGGTGCCCCTACGTGCCCTGGGGCATTGAAGAGGCGCCCTGAGCTGAGCCCTTGGGCGCCCCGAGCTGAGCCCCGGGAGCCCCCAGCTGAGCCCCGAGCTGAGCCCCGGGAGCCCCCACGCCCTGGGGCGCCGAAGAGCCACGCGGGTTGCCGGGGTCTGCCCCGGGGCCGACGGCGGCTCTGCTCGGGGCTCCTCAGCCCGCGGCGGGCGCGCACCCGAGACGGCGGCCGGAGGCCCGGGGCGCCCACGTGGAACGGAGCCGCGCGGAGCCCCAGCCGGGCCCAGCTCCTCCGCCGGGCCAGCCCGAAGCCGCGGGGCCGCACCCGGCCGGGCGCCCACACGCCACCTGGGCCGCGGTCGGGGAGGGCGGCCTGCGCACGGCCGTGCGCGGGCTGCGGGCACCGACTCCGCGGGCCGCGCCGACGCACGACGGCCCCTCGCGGGCGGCCCCGCGCGGCGCCGGCCTCGCGCGGCGCCGGCCTCGCGCGGCGCCGGCCTTCCCGGGCCCACCCGCCCGCCCGCCGCGGCCGGAACGGAGCGGGGGCGCCGCGCAGGCCCGACGGACTCCGCGAGCGCCGGGCCGGAAGTGCTCACCGGGGCTGCGCGTCCCGTGGCGTGTTTCCGGCGCGACGGCGGACGTGCCGACGCCCCCGCGGGCGTGTGCTCTGCGGGCGGGCTCGAGCGGCCGCAGGGGCGGCTCCGGGGCGGCTGGTGGCGGCGAGGCTGTCCCGGGGTCCTTCCCCGGCGGGGGCGCGATGCGGCTGGGCTCCGGGGCCTTCGCCGCCTGCTGCGTGGTGATCGAGGTGCTGGGGGTCGCGCTCTTCCTCCGGGGCTTCTTCCCGGCCCCGGTTCGCTCCTCTTCCAGGGCGGAGCAGCGGGCAGAACCCGCGGCGCCTGAACCCTCGGCCGGTACGGACCCCGCCTCCGCCGGAGGACGCTCCCTGGGGGCCGCGGCCCCGGGCTTCTCGGGCTCCCCGGGCTCCCGAGGGCCCTCTGCTGGGCCCCTGCCGCTGCGCAGCCCCGGCCAGGGCCGGCCGCTCCGGCGCCCTCCTCCCGCCCGCCGCCCCAGAGCCCCCGCCGGGCCTGCCGCGGTGCGCCTGCTGCCCCCCTCCCGGGACGGGCCCTCGGGCCACTGCCTCTCCGAGGCTCCTCCTTGCCCAGCAAGTCGCAGCGCGGGCAGGATCCCGCTGCCCCTCCGCGCTTCCTCCTAGGACACCCCTCCAGGGCCGCCCCGTGCCTGACCAGGACGCAGTAGCAGCCGCGGACCGTGTGGACGCGATCCGTGGCCGCGGGCCCTCCGCCGGCTGCCGCGCTGTCTGGAATCGAGCTCCCTGAACGTGCAGCCTCCGCACCTAAGGACGGGCCTTCCCTTCCCCGGGACTCCCCGAGCGAAAGGCTTAATACTTAATACAGCTGCCTCTCCCCCCCCCCCCCCCCACGCTGTCTGCCAGGAACAGGTCCTGGTCCCTGGGTCGGGTTGGGTGGATGGCACATGTGCTGGAGAAGTAGCCCAGAAACAGATGGTAAGGTGCTCGGGTGCTAAATACAACTTAAAACTAAATTTTCTTTATCCTTTCAAACACTTTTAGGAGCCAGTTCCAACTGGACCAAGCTCCCACCACCTCTCTTCAAAAAAGTTGTTATTATGCTAATAGATGGCTTGAGAGATGATTTTGTGTTTGGCTCCAAGGGTGTGAAATTTATGCCCTACACAACTTACCTTGTGGAAAAAGGAGCATCTCACAGTTTTGTGGCCGAAGCAAAGCTGCCTACAGTTACGATGCCTCGGATCAAGGTAAACAGCTTGACTAAATGTGTTGTAAGTGGTGGCTTGGCTCTCTGTACTCCTTTACTTGCAGTCCCAGTCGTAACTAGGAAGAAATTAGTTGAGTGCTATACACCTGGCTGGGGCAGTAAAATGCTGACAAAGCTCACAAGATAGGATAGAACTGAGACCCATGATTTGTGTTGCGTGTCAAGTAGTCCAACGTTCACACTTCAGGGAAAGCATAAAGCTTAATCAGAGCCAGATCATTCAGGGCAGCCTAAACCAAAAGATGGTGTCCTCCTTGCTAGCCTGGTCTCTTCTTTAATCATCAGTGCCCCACATACATTCCGGAAAGAAGACTTTAGGATTAATCTAGTTCAGTCTCTTGACTGTATGGATAAGAAAGCAAAGTCAGATAAGTTAAATGACTTGTTCACAACTGTGGTATAAATAATAAGCACACCTGTGTGACCCGGCCTCAACAGGTATGACTGTTTCTACTAATAACTCCCTTTGAGGTGTTCAGCCTAGTGAGTGTGGCTTGAAAGTGCATAGTGCTTTACCCACAAACTATGGGTTTAAAAAAAAGAGAGTAAAGCCGTGTTGATTGGCTCAAGAAGGATTTATTAAGCAACTGCTTACTATGTGGCAGTACCGTAACGGGTGTGCAGTTGGGGGAAAATAGTATCTGCCTTTATGGAGCTTTTAGTCACGAGAAACATATCCATTAAAAGATGAGTAAATCAATTTGCAGTTTTAAAGTGTGGTTTAATGTATGATGAGAAAGAACAGGGTGTGATGCTCATTACTGGGTGGGGTGGAAGGGGGCTCAATTTCGATTGAGGGTCAGAAAAGCCTGCCTGAGGAAATTACATTCAAGTTTTTTTTTTTTTTTTTTTTAAATTTATGATAGTCACAGAGAGAGAGAGAGAGGCGCAGAGACACAGGCAGAGGGAGAAGCAGGCTCCATGCACCGGGAGCCTGATGTGGGATTCGATCCCGGGTCTCCAGGATCGCGCCCTGGGCCAAAGGCAGGCGCCAAACCGCTGCACCACCCAGGGATCCCTACATTCAAGTTTAAACTGGAAGGATGAGTAAAGGGGAGGAGGCAGAAAGGGACATGTTGGTAGTATGGTTAAAAAAAAAAATGTCTGGTTGAGCCTTATGTGACACATTATTTGGTGAGAAGGAACCACTTCTTGATCCAAAGCTTGGGGCAGTATTTAGTAGGTACTCAGTAAATGTTTACTAGATGAATAAAACAGTGTGGGAATGAAAGGGTTAATGTTGCATCTTTCATTGACTTCTTTCTTGAGTTTTCCACCCTGTAACTTTTGGTTGTAGTGTGTCCTTCACTCAGCAGGGATTTATTGAGCATCTTCTATGTATCACATGATACTTCTGAGTATCACATGTTTTAGATAAGAGGGATTCATTCAGTGAAGAGCAAGTCAGCAGATGTCCTAACCTCGTGGAGCTTAATTTCTGATTGAGGGGACAGAAAATATGTACCTATACAAATAAGGTAGTTTCAGAAAGTGGTAAGTGCTGTGGGAGGAATCAGGGAGGAGAACATGACAGAGTGATGAGGAGTGGGGCACCTTTAATCAAGAAGCTCAGGGATGGCCTCTCAAGAGTGCTCATGCTACTGAGACCAGTCTTGTGAAAGCTAGAAGAAAGGCATCCAGGCTCCTCGCCGTCAGGAGTGCTGATTTCTTCCTCTGTCATCAGAAGTGTGGAAGGAACTGGTTCCTCCTTCATTCAGGTAAGAATGTGTTACCAGGAATCCGCGCAGGTTAGTAAGAAAGTGTGTAAGTGGGCGTGCAGGCTCCAGGCTGTGTTCAGACCTGCGTGTTGGCTACTGTGGTTCTTAGGGCCTCCCGTCTCCAGCCCATTTGTGTCATTGCATGACACAAAACCAGTGTTTTGCTTCATTTTGTTTATTTTGTTTTCAGTCCTTTGCAGGTTCTGGCTCCTCATTCCCCATCGAGGGGGAGCTGGAACAGGAAATACATACTGGAGTTAGGATTACACAGCTCTAGAATTTGGTAGGATTTAGTAGTGTTGACTAAGGAGTGTGTCCCCTACCTTGTCTCCCGTTAGGGAAAGGACTTCATTAATCTTGAGGTGTTGATGCGGTTGTCACGACACACTGATCTTAACAACTCAAGGCTAATGCCTCTCATTGCACTTTCTCACAAACTAATTTGTGAATGCTTTTCCTTTCTTCAGGGAATTTATAGTCCCCACAATAAGGAGCCAGGTACTGACCAACTGAGTGTGGTGAGCACAGAGCACAGGCATCATCTCACGTGCTGTCACAACAGCCCCGTGACCTAGGCTGTGTGAGGCAGGCGCTGCCATCTTCTCCATTTTCCAGATGAGGAAATAGGCTTGAAGTGGTGAAACCACACAGTGGCCTTAGAAACTGAGCCTAGGCCTCTGTATGTCTGGTTCCAGAGCCTCCATTGGTCACAGCACGTTACGTGGCATTCCTGCCGAATATGGTGACCAGGCCACGTCCTCTTCCAGTAGTCTCTGCAGAGCCCTCCGTCATTCTCAGAAGGCAAGAAACTACTGTTCCCAAGGCCACAACAACCACAGGAAGACTCCCAAGGTGATGGCAGACTTGGGCTCTCACTTAGACTTCCTAGGGCTCCCAGCTGCCTGCATGCTTCCTGGGGTAAAGGGTACCAAGCAGTCCCTGCCCTCCTCGAAAATGTCAATGGGAACACAGCCTAGTGTGAGAAGGAGGCAAGTACCTCATAAAAGCCCCTGGGAAAAGGATGAACAGATTAGACCACATGGAAACAGAAAACTGTTATGTGATGGAAAACACTTTTTTTTTTTTTTTAGATTTTATTTATTATTCATGAGAGAGAGAGAGAGAGAGAGAGAGAGGCAGAGACGTAAGCAGAGGGAGAGGCAGGCTCCCTGTGATCTGGGGATCAGAGACTCGATCCCAGGACCGAGGATCACGCCCTGAGCCAAAAGCAGATGCTCAACCACTGAGCCACCCAGGTGCCCCAGAAAACATTATAAACTAAGTCAACTGACAAATGATAGACTGGGGAAATTATTTACAGTTGACATCACAAACAAGAGGTTAAGCCCATGATGTGTAAAGAGAATCTGGCCAAGGACAACAATCCAATGGCAAAGGATATAAAGAAATCCACAAAGGAAGACATTGAAATGGCAAGTCAACATATGAGGAGATTCTGTACTAGTAATCAGGGCAAGGCGAACTCAAGCAATCTGCAACCCCGGCTTTTGTCTATCACGTAAAAATGTAAAGATTGATGATGACCTCTTCTTCATACAAAATGAGGTGGACAGGTACTCTCAACACTGAGCCAGACCCTGCACTGCTGGCTCCCCCAGTCCAATCTGCTGTGGTCTCCAGCCAGGACTGTAAAATCTCCCAGCACCTCCTTGTGCCCAGGTTCTGTCCAAACACACCAAGTCGTCTCCTTTTCAAACCCTGCACTAGTTTATATCGACCTACTAACCCAGGCCTCGAGGCTGCACAGTCCTGTCCCTGCTTACCTCTCCGCCCTCATCTGAGTTGCTCTCCCTCTTCCTGGGCCATTCATCCACATAGATCACACCTACCCCAAGCGTATTGCCTCTTTTGGATGTGGGGCTTTCACAGTTTGCTGTGTTCCCCCTGGAAAGCCCCAGCGCACCTCCCCCTAGCCTAGTCAACACATGAGCCTTCAGGTCTCAGCTCAAATGGCACTTTTGTTGCAAGCTTTTTAAAATACATGTCCATGCCCATTAAAAATGGTCTTGGTCCAAATACTGGCATACTCTGTAGCTGCCTGAAAAGAAAATGAAGTAGCTCTGTTTTCTGGGGTGAAAGGTTCAGGATATGCTATTAATTGGAAAACAAAAGCAAGCTGCAGAATTGTTTTCTATAGTTTCTTAACATTTTTATTTAAAAAATGTATCTTTGTATATTTGTGATCATACGCATACAGGAAAAGGTATGAAAGGGTACTCACCCAACATAACTGGTTACCTGTAAGTGGTAGAATTTTGGGGTGAAAGGAAGGCTGTCCTTTTAAAAAAATAATTTCACTGAGATAGAATTTTCATACAGAGTAGTGCAGACATTTTTATATGTACGGTTTGTTGAGATTTCACAAATGTGGTATATCCGTGCAACCCCCCACCTCAGCTCTGGATTTTGATCCTTCACCCCACCCCAGGAGTAGTGGTTGTTGCCACCGTTTTGTTGGTTTGCCGCTGTAGTTACTTGCCAAAACTCATTCTGTAGAGTCGTCTCCGCTGGAGTGCACAGTAACTGGTATCTGCTTATTTTTGTTTCAAGTTCTTGTTTTTATTTTTAAACTGATCTTTCAGAAGGTCACCCCTGGGACAGCATAGTTAG
Organism: Vulpes lagopus; assembly: GCF_018345385.1. Lineage (NCBI taxonomy): Eukaryota > Metazoa > Chordata > Mammalia > Carnivora > Canidae > Vulpes > Vulpes lagopus. Next base: position 152,199,880 of record NC_054827.1, on the reverse strand, counting down.
TGGTTAGCCAATGACTGGTCAGAGGCTGTGCTTAAATGCATTATGCAGTGGGCCTTCCACCCTTTCTAGGGGCCTGTGTGTGGTTAGTACTCACTGTCCAGGCACCAGTAAGCCTCCCCTGTCACTTTCTGCATGAGTAGGGCCTCCTGCTCAGCTGGAAGGAATGGGTAACTAGGCACTGTCTGATCTCTCCTGAGCACACAGTCAGCCTCATGTGTACGTGCAGCTTTCCAGATGCCAGGAATATGTGGGAGTTTATAGAAATTTGCTATACCTGTGTCATTCCCCAGACTCCATTTTTACTTATTTTCTAATTTTAATTTTTTTTTTTTTTTTTTTTTTTTTTTTAAGTAGGCTTCACCATGGGGCTTGAACTCACGGCCCTGAGATCAAGACCTGAGCTGAGATCAAGGTTCGGACGCTTAACTGACTGAGCCCACTAGGCACTCCTAACTGAGATCCCGTTTTTAAATGTTGGGCTTGTCTCTTCCACAAACAGCATTGATGCCTTAGGCAGCTGTGATGTTGGCCTTCCTTGTTTTCAACACATCCCTGGCATGGGACTTCTCCATGCAGCTCCACTCGGGTGGACCCTTCCAGGTCCCCATTTCCCGCTACATCACAGGGATAGGGGAAGGGGAGCAGCCTATGTTAAAACATCACAGGTACTCACAGCTCTTACTGAGCTTCAGTAGTTTGTCTTAGATAAAAACTTGGCAATTTGAAAAAAAAAAAAAAAAAACTTCGCAATTTGTTGTATATCCTTGGTGAGTTTTCAAAGTCTTGAAATGGTCGTTTTGGGCAGTTCTGTCCTATTTTATCATTGCTCTTAGGGGAAAGGATTTGCCAAGCTCCTCTGGCATTCCAGAAGTCAAGTTAATTCATATTTGCTTTTTTTTTTCATTTCTGTTAAAAAAAGTCTTGGCAAAATTATTATGCCTATTAATTAGTATTATCTAGATTTCTATTTATTACAGATAAGTCCCTGGGTGCCAGTGTCATGGGTTGTTGGATAACTCCAGATTAACAGGAGACACGTAGCCCATTACTGTGGTCTCTTAGACTCTGTGCTAAAGCAAGGGAGGTTGTTGACATAATTCTGCCTCAGAAAGGTATGAGGATCTGTCACACCCACCTTACGTCCCGGAAATTACAGTGCTTTGTGTGTGTGTTCAGAACAGGGGTGTCCCACCAGCAGCTCTGGGCCTGTTTACTATGAGAATTTCTGAGAGTTCTTGCTTAGAGACTGCTTTCCTCTCAGGGTGCATGAGAGGATGCTTGTTCACACAGAGTGGACATTAGATTTGCTAGGTTGTAGGATCAATACATGGAGTTGCTCATCGCATGGAACAGATGTGAAGCTTAGGTGAGGACCTCATGGGAAGTTGAATATACAGGTTCATGTTTTCAATGCATACCCCACTGCCATTTTCTTCAGTTGCTATAACCCACAGCTTTCCAGTCCACCACTATCGTCCAGCTGCCCATAGCCGCCGCCTCCATCCTCTCATTGGCTGAAATAAAGTCAAATCTTTTGTGATCAAGTTTGCTAGTTTTGCCAGAATTTATGTGCAGCTTTCCTCTCTGTCCTAGCACTGACCCAGCCTTCAGTTTTGGGAATATCCTAGTTTTATGCTCTCCTCTTTCATCCATGAAATGATCTTTGACATCCCTTCCCATGCTATGGTTTGGATTCTGTAGTCTAATTCCTTGAATGTTTCCTCCTGCAGGCGTTGATGACAGGGAGCCTCCCCGGCTTCATCGATGTTGTCAGGAACCTCAATTCCCCTGAACTGCTAGAAGACAACGTGATCACACAGGCAAAAGCAGCTGGAAAAAGAATTATCTTTTATGGAGATGAAACATGGGTAAAATTATTCCCAAAGCATTTTGTGGAGTATGATGGAACAACCTCATTTTTTGTGTCCGATTATACAGAGGTCAGTTTTTAAAATAAGAAAACTTTGTCATACTAGATAGAGTCTTGTTAGTGAGAGGCAATGTTGTTTTGTATGTGGCCTTTATTAGTATACTGGGAGGAGTATGGAGAGATCGTAGAAATTGTGCATTCACATAATCACTTATAACCCGGGGACATTAATGTGATGCAGGTGTGAGCACAGCTCTCCTAGAGCAGCTGAGCACCTGTTGATGGGGTATGGGGAGTCACGAAGGGCTTCGCAGCAAGGAGCCGTTTTAGCTGTTTGCAGAAGTGAGTGGGCACTTCCCAAGTGGACAGAATGGGGGTGGCAGCATTTGTGCGAGGCAGAGCCTGAGGACTTCATGGCCTCCCTGGGATCCTTGAGGCTATAGGTTCTTCTGTTATTGTGGCAATCAGTGTCCCCAGTGGGGAAGTGGGAGGACAGATGGTGAGCTGGGGGTTGCCTGGTCCTGAGGGGCACTGCCCTGTGCTGGGAGTTTGGTCTCCAACAAGGCAAAGGGCATGATTAGACCTGTAGTTAGAAAGTTGGCCTGGGAGCAGAGGGAGGCCCCATGGAGCAGAGACAAACCTGCACCAGCTCAGTTTGCCGGGCCTGGTAGAGCGTTCACAGTCTTGCTTATGTTAATACCCTTTGGTAAAGTTAACCTCTGTGCAGGCAGCAGTTACCATGCAGCAGTGAGTTTCCCCGTCCTTTGTCTCATCACTCAGAGACCCTTCCCTTCGTAGACACTTTTCAGTGAGAGGGAGGTGGGCCGGCTGAGTGGTCAGGCCTGACCAGGCTCACGGCTCTGTCGGGGGCTGCTCGACCACTAGTTGCTGAGAGCTATATCTCTCTCCTCCCAGAACATCCTTCGCACAGGACGCACTTAGATGCCCTCGGCTTCACCCCACAGGTCACCTGAACTCTGGCACCTGTGTGATCTGGTCACCTGCTTAGTGTTAGTTAATTCCCAGTAGGGATCCCTCAGAGTGGTTTCGTCAGAACAACACTTATTTAAATTGCCTGTGTAGTATGTTCTATGTGTACTTTAGAAACGTGAGAGCAGTACTAGTGAAATCTCAATCTAATGCTAATATTTGTTTTAACTTTTTTTATGATGGGCTTCTTCATTTGTGTTGAAGGGTTTTTTGGTCTTTTCAGATTCTAAGTCCTGTTTCCTAACGAACGCCTAGATTTTAAAAGGACTGGATCACTTTTCCTTGGAGACTGCAGATCAAGGGAAATAAGGGAAGCTCTTCGTACATACTTTTTCTCCTTTACAGGTGGATGATAATGTTACAAGGCATTTGGATAAAGTATTAAAAAGAGGGGATTGGGACGTGTTAATCCTCCACTACCTCGGGCTGGACCACATCGGCCATGTTTCTGGGCCTAGCAGTCCTCTGATTGGGCACAAACTCCGGGAGATGGACAGCATCCTGATGAAGATCCACACCTCACTGCTGTCCGAGGTGAGGCTCACATGGCACTAGGGTGCCAGCGTCTCCTAGGAGACACCAAGTTCCTGAAATGGACTTGAGACCTATGTTAACGCCACACCCACCATCACTCAGGTCACCTGTAAGCACAGAGCACAGGCTCAGCCTCCTACAGCTCTGACCATGTCCACCATTCGCCTTTTCATCCAACTACTAGCTTGTGAGGGCTTCTGTATCGCTGATCTGTCCAGGCATCTGCGGAGCTCGTACGGTAGCTAGGAAGGACAAACGAGGATAATCGACAAGTCCGTAAGAAGTACACTGAAAAGTGACTGGTGCCTCAGGAAACAGGGCAGGAGGAGGGAACAGCTTCTGAGAGAGAAATCGTGATTCTCAGTAGAATGGTGAGGCCAGCTGTCCTTCGGGTCGTGTGAGATGAGAGCAGAGCCTTGAGGGGAGGGGAGGAGGATACGCCGCCTGTGAAGGCGTGTCCGGGTGAGGAACAGCAGGGGGTGTCCGGGTGAGGAACAGCAGGGGCGAGGCAGACCATGCGGCACGTCCAGGAGCAGCAGAGGCCCTTGGCTGGTGTCCCAGGCTGAGGGGCGGGCCCATGTGACCCCCGTGACGCCGAGATGGGCGTGACAAGGAGTGCACCTGGGCTGTCCCAGCTCGGCAGTGGCAGAGACAGAAACCAAGCCCCAATCCTTGGCCCTCAGAGGCCCTAAATGTACTCTCCTGTGCTCCGTGACCTCCGTATGATTCTGTTAGTTTTATGATATTATTTGTCTTTAGCCCTTTGATCTACCTGTAAAAGAACAAAACAAAAACATATAACTCATTTACAAAGAGTTACTATTTATGAAGTAAAGGCAAAATCTAAAGTCGTTTCCTTACCAAGGTCATGTGTTCTCCTCAGGCCAAATGCAATTGGAATTTTTCCTTTGCCTTGTAGGAGAGAGAAACTCTCGTACCCAATTTGCTGGTTCTCTGTGGTGATCACGGCATGTCTGAAACTGGCGGTCATGGGGCCTCTTCCATGGAGGAGCTTAACACCGCCCTGATCTTAATCAGTTCTGCATTTGAAAGAAAACCTGGTGAGGATTTAGGAACGTTTACTATTTTAAAACTGTATTTTATGTATCTGTTTTCTATAGACTGATTCTAATCTTTAAAATTGTTTTCTTAGAAGTTGTGTAAGTTTGAGATGTCCTGAGCAGTGTACAGATGAAAATTAATGGGCAAGGGGCAGCCAGGATGTGGAGTTTACATTTCTTGCCCCAATTCTTAAAATACAAATATTCTTTGTAGGAATTTTATTGTATGAACGTCACTGCCTGGATATCTGAACCGTTAATAAAAATTACCAGTAGCTTCAAGACATCTGAACACATGTGAACTAAAAAAAAGAAACATGAATTGAAATTTTTACAGACGATCCACCTTTTGAAACTCTGAACGAAGAGTCATGGGATCAGTCAGAGCAGAACTAGCTGAGCCCTGTCAGCCTTGAGACCCTGCAGCTCTCCACCCCAAACACACACGAGCAGCTCTGGCCCCCGCCTCCTCACTTTACAACATGCTCGCCTTTGCTCACCAGTTATTTCTGAGTTGGACACTCTCTGCCTTCCTCTCACATGATCCTTCAGTACCACTGGGCACTTCTGACCCCAGGTTCTGGTAGCTCCCATTTGTCTGGTTTTCCTCCCACCTCTCACTTTGCTATCTAGTCGTCTTTGCTGGCTTAGCTCCCTGCCCTGGCATACTTCCTGGACTGCCTCCTGGTTTCATTCCACATTCACTCCTGAGATGATCTTGTCCACTCCTGTAGTTGTAAATGCCATGATTGGCTCACGCTTGTCAGATTTATCCCTCCAGCTGTCTCCTCTCTTCCAGTCTCCAGACTGTCTACTCAGCTGCCTGTCTGACGCCTCCACTTGGGTCTCCCACAGGTAGAGAGCAACTGTGACAGCTTCACGTCTGATCTGCCCTCTTGTATTCCCCTGCCAACAAATGGCACTTCGGTGTGACTCTTCCAGGTGGAAACGTGGGCATCCCCCTTCACCCTCTTTCTCCCTTGCTCCCCACATTTCAGACCATCCTGAGCTCCCGTACATAAAACCTTTCAGTAGCTGAACTTTGGATCAAGTAACAATCCTGCATGAGGCTTCTTTGCTGCCTCACAGCTTCATCCTGAACCATATTCACCATTACTCTCTGTGTCCCGGCCTCTGCCCTTTCCATGGGCTGTCCAAGTGACAAGCTCTTCCCCATGTGCCCAGCGCCAGCATCATCAGCCTCTTGGCCTACTTGTCCACTCATCCTTGGTTTCAGCTCATCTCACTCATCCATGAAACTACATTGCCTTCCCTCTGTTCATCATTCACAGTAGTCTATGCCTGCTGCCCTCGTTCTTTGCTTAGATAGTAATTATAGACTTATTTGTGTGATGCGTGTAACAGCCGCGTCCCCTGTGCACCTCATGCCACGGTCGGGCAGGACCAAGTCTGTTTTGTTCATTGGTACAGGCCTGCCTTGGGCCTGAACATTAGCTGGTAAGTTATGGGCCCCAAAAAGGTTTGTTGAATGAATGAATCTTCCACTTGAGTGAGAATTGAATGGGGAAGAAACTCCACTGATTTCCTTCTATCTTTTTGCAACACTTCCTCCTCTTGGACCTCTGATCTCCTAAGATATGTCATTGGCTCTTGGGAACTGAGCCTTCCTGTTCTAGCTGTCTTACCGAAGCCTGCCTTCCAGTGAGTGCACACACTACCCACCAGAGCACCAGCCTTGTACACCTGGCTCTCCCTCACTGTGTACCCAAAGCAGGGTCCCTTGTGGCTCCCCTGCCTGAGCGAGAGCCCTATGCCAGAACCACCCTTCCTACTCGATCCAGCAGAGGTGTACTGAGTACCTGTGGTGGGCCAGGCACTGAGCCGGGCACTGTGGGCAAACTGCCCTCGGGGAGCTTATAGTCTGGGGAGCAAAAGAGACGACTATGTGACAGTTGTCGTTGAACTAAAGTGCTGATGTTTCATCTCCAAGATGGGTATTTAAAATCTCCTCCTTGGGAGGCTTGACAGGGTTCATTGCCAGAAACAGCCAGAGCAGCTGCATGTGCAGGACACCTGAGAGGGTTGTTCAGGTGACTGACCTCAGTGCCAACAGTAGCTCCCCAGTGTTTTGTCATGTGTTTCCTTGTATCAAGCATGGTTGTGTTCAGTAGTCTCATTATGCTTATCTTAGGAGCCAGGACTGCACTGCAAGTAGTTCACTCAGAGTCAGTATTCATTCTAGGAAAGTGCACCCCCACTGACCTCCCCCACCCCCACCCCCTCACCCGCTGCCAGCAACTGCAGATCTTTCTTCCATCTCTATAGATTTGCCTCTTCAGGACATTTCCTGTAAATGGACCCTGTAGTACATGGCCTTGTGTGACTGGCTGGTTTCACTTGGCCTAATGTTTTCAGGCTGTAGTGGATGTCAGGACTTCGTCCTTTCTTAGGCTGAATTATTGTGCCACATAACGGATAGCCCACGTTATGTATCCATTCATCAGTTGATAGACATGTGTTGTTTCTACTTTTCAGCTGTTATGAATAATGTTGTTGTGACCATCTGGGAAGTTTTTGTGTGGACAGATGTTTGTTTTGTTTTGTTTTTTTTAAGATTTATCTATTTATTTTAGAGAACGTGTGCAAGTGCATGCAAGCAGAGGGAGGGGCAGAGGGAGAGGGACAAGCAGACTCCCCAGCGAGCAGAGAGCCCAACCTGGGGCTCCATCCCAGGACCCTTGAGATCATGACCTGAGCCAAATCAAGAGTCAGACACTTAACAGACTGAGCCACCCAGGTGCCCCTGGAATGTGGTGGTGTTTTCTTTGCTCCACCTACCTTGTCTGTACTGTTACTGTCAAATATACTACCTTCTTTCATTTTAAGATTTTATTTGAGAGAGAGAGCATGAGCAGCAGGGTGGGGCAGAGGGAGAGGGAGAAGCAGGCTCCCTGCTGGGCTCAATCCCAGGACTCCATGATCATGACCTGAGCCAAAGGCAGACGCTTCACTGGCTGAGCCACCCAGACGCCCCAAATACAGTACATTTATTTCCATGGGTAACAAACCAGGGACAGAACTATATATGTGTTTTCTATAATGGCTTTTTAAATGTGTTCTCATGCTGTTTTACAATTTTATAGTTAACTTTACTGATGCTCTTTGCTTGTTTTATGGATCAAGGTTCACATCTAGAGTCACTTGTTTTCAAGTATTCAAATATTTCTTATAAGTCAAGTTTGCTGGCAATGAGTACTTTCTTTTTTGTTCTTTTAATCTGATATGTCTTTATTTTGGCTTCATTTTTTTAAATATTTTATTTATTTATGAGAGACATAGAGAGAGGCAGAGGCACAGGCAGAGGAGGAGCAGGCTCCATGCAGGGAGCCCGACGTGGGACTCTATCCCGGGACTCCAGGATCACGCCCTGGGCCGAAGGCAGGCGCCAAACCGCTGAGCCACCCAGGGATCCTCTGGCTTCATTTTTAAAAGAGTTTTGCTGAGCATTCTTCCCTCTTTCAGTCCTTTGGGTCCTGCTGCCTTCTGGCTGCAGGTTTCTGATGAGACCTCCCCAGTGTGACTGGGCTTCCCTTCTCGTCTTCAGCACTTTCATTATAATATGGTTGTGTGCTTTGTGTTTATCCGACTTGGCATTCATTGAGCCTCTTGAATGTGTAGATTAATGGTTTTCATCAAGTTTGGGAAAGTTTCTATCTGTTTCTCAGATTTTACCATTTTTATCAATCTGCCTTCAAATTTGGTGATTCTTCTACCAGTTCAGAATCTCCTATTTTGCAACTAAGTGAATTTTTCATTTCAATTATTAGTTTTCATTTTTATGGTTTCCGTTTGTTCTTTTCTTTATAATTTCTCTCTTTTCGATGTCACTGTCATCAGACCTATGTGGTCTATGCATAGTTTGCTGTAGGTCTTTGAATGTGTCTGCGGCGGCTGCTTGAAAGATGGTCTTTTACAAAACTCTGGCATCTGGGCCCTTTACTGGAAGTTTTGTTGCCTTTTCTTCTGTCTGAATTGTACTGTCCTATTAATTTGCATAATTGCTCATAGTTTTCAGTGAAAACTGACCGTCTCCAATAATATACTGTAACAACTCTGGATGCTGACCCCCACCCCCACCACCCTGCCCCCAGGGCTGTCATCATTGTCATTCCCTTGTTTATTCGCTGAGTGGCAGGCTAGACCATTATGGTGGCGTCTTTCCCGCAGCATGAAGTCAGCCGTCTCTTCCATGCTGGCACAGCCCTCCTAGGGTGACAGCCATCTCAGTGATGCTCTGTGCCTGTCTCTCTCTCTGATGGCTTGCTAGGCTATTGCCCCTGTTGCTGTCATACCCCACTGTCAGGCTCTACTCATTGCCAGCTGATTTTGACAACTTATAATAAATGTGCTCCACAATCTAATCTTGTATTTGAGCTCCTTTGCAGGGTCATTTTCGAGGCCATTCTCTGAGGTGATTCTGACTCTTCCTGTCGTCTTCTTCCCTGGCCCTCTCTGTGAGTGCCCAGCTGGCCTCTGGTTTAGCTTGTGGCTGTCGTGAAGGTACCAGCTTCCTCCAGCTGCCCACCTCCAAAATCTCTACTGCTTTCAGGAGCATTCCTAGGCTTGAATTCACCACCTTCTGTTTCAGACAAAATCAGTTCTTTTGTGGTGAGCTTTGCTCTGTTCTATGGCCTGCCTGGAGCAAAGTCTCTTAGCCACGGTTTCTAGTTATGGGTGGTGACAGTGGTCCCTTTCTCTCAGAGGGGTCTGTGTAGTAGTAGCTTCTGGTCTTTTCCACTAGCCTCTTCTGGGGGCAGCCTCCACCCTACAAGCAGACTGGGGTAAGGATGAGTGGGCCCCAATATTTTTGGCCTTTTGTGCCTGGGGTAGAAATTCTCTATGGGGCTGGGCAGAAAAAGGGAGCCCTCAGCCACTCACCTGGGATTGAGCCTATATGCCACATAGCTGAGGAGGATGGGCAACGCTGTCAGTCTGTCCCTCCCCAGGAGAGCTCAGAGCCCTCACAGGGACCCAGGGGTGAGTCAGGGAGCCCCGTGTTCTTTGCTGCATCCTCTCAGAGTGGAGGCTGTCCCACTGAGCTGCCCAGTGGGCAGGAGGGAATCATGGTTCCTCAAGAGTCTCACACTGTCCTGTTCTTACCGAGTTTAGGAAAGATTAGGTAAGATTTAGGGAAAATGTCTTCATTTGCTGTATGCCCCTAGATGGTTTCCAGAAGCCATAAATCATTGTGGTGATGTTGGTTTTTATCATTTTTGCCAGTTATGCTTGTTTTCCTGGCAAGCAGACCCATAGAGCTCTTCATGCCACCCTTCCTGGTAGGTCTTTAAAGGCTTATTTTTATCTACAGATTCATGTAAATTTTTGTTATTTTAATAAAAGTACATCTTAAGGTGTTTATTATTCTGAAAAATAAGGAGTTTTGAATTGTGTATCATGTGATTTCACATACCCCCCAGCCTGCTATTTTCCACCCCCAGAGTTCTGACTTCCTGGTAAGAGAAACTGGCCAGTCCAGCATCAGAGGGTCCTGAAAGGAGATCCTTCCCCTGCTTGACCTCCACATAGGGCAGAGCAGGTATATGTTATTGACTTCCTCCTGCCAACAGGATGTAAGCTCCATGAAGGGAGAGACTTGATGTGTTCTGTTATATTCTATCCCTTAAGCCCAGAATAGTGGCACATAGTGGCCGTCTTGTCAGTGTTTGTTGATCGAATGTGTGGAAGGTGGCTTAGCTGTACAGAGCACATTGCTGGGGCCCATGGAAAAAGGCCTGGGTGCTACATGGGGAGAATGGTCTTCTGATGAAATGCTCTTCTTCTACAGCATAAAACCCGCTATGTAACGTGGCCTGCCTTGTATTAGTATTACAGAAGTACAGGTCTCGAAATATTGCTGGCAAGAGCTAATCACACTAATCAGAAGAGCAAAATCAAGAGGCCAAAAATAGACCCCAGTAGATCTGGGCATTGGGTAACAAAAGATGGCATTTCACATGAGTGGAGAAAAGACAAGGCATTCCAGAAGTGATGTCAAGACCTTCTGGAAAAAAATCATGCTGTATAGAACCCATCTTTCAACCAACACCTTCTTTCATGAAGATAGGAGCGTTTTCAGATGTATTTTTGGAAGCATCAGTGTCCTGATGTAAGGGTTGTAAGGGTTCTCCTTGTAAGGGTTGGTGAGGAGGCCAGCCCTTCAATCAGGCCATCAGTAGGCAGATGTCTTGTCTGTTGGAGTTGGTTAGAGAACTCGGTCCAGCTGAATCTAGCCTCATTCTACTCTCTCCAGGTAGAGGTGCCTTCCGATGCTCATGTCTGTGTTTCTCAGCGCTCTGTGGACCTCTCTGAATGGTTGACTGTTGTCCTCACCAAGCAACCATCCCTCAGCATCTGCAGAGCTGTCTGCTCTCTCTGTGCCCACCCCAGGCTCTGACACTCAGTATCGAGTTTCTTGTGCTGCTATCTCTCCCACATACCATATGCTACTTTGGGGAAGGCCCTGTGACCACATGGAATGAGTGTTAGTAAATTTGTTGACGTAAACACCAGTGAGATTATTTCTCTATATATGTACATGGAATCCTCTGAAGAGATGGTCATCGCAGGTCGAGGGAATGACCAACGTTCGAGAGCCTGTCACTTAAACCGTTGTCTTTTCTCTAGGTGACATCAGACGTCCAAAGCACGTTCAGCAGACTGACTTGGCTGCAACCCTAGCAATAGGGCTTGGCCTGCCGATTCCAGGGAACAGTGTCGGCAGCCTCCTGTTCCCCACCGTGGAGGGGAGACCGGTGAGAGAACAGCTGAGGTTTTTACATTTAAATGCAGTGCAGCTCAGCAAATTGTTGCAAGAGAATGTGCCGTCATACGAAAAAGGTAACTCAGTTAACGGACTATGTTTCTACCGCACCTGGTGTTTTCCTGTGTTCGCAGTGTGCAGGTCATCAGTCTTTGTACTTGTTTTCCTAGAACCCTGATGGTCACCATTAGCAGCACCCACAGATACAATTATCTGTATCAAGCTCTTTCATAAATGTATTCGTTCAACAAATATGGAATTTATTCACTAAGTTCCTCTTTGGCTGGAGACTGTTAAAAGCATCTGAAACACAAGGCCTCTGCCCTCATGGAGCTTACCTTCTAGAGGTGGAGAAGTAGCAGTAGTTGTCAGATGGTGATGAGTGTCTCCAAAAAAGGATGTACTGAGGAAGGTGGGAAAGGGCTGTCAGGGCAGGCCTGGCCTTTGAGAGACGGAAGGAGCATGTGGCAGATATCGGATCCTGCTCTGGGGATGGCCAAGGGACAGAGTGATCGGAGCCAGGTGAACTGGAGCAAGGCAGAAGGAGACGAGGTTGGAGGTAGGCCATTTAGACCTTGGAGGGGCTCTTACTTCCGTCATGAGCCAGGTGGGAGCTCATGCAGTCTTCCACACAGAGTCTGAAAGCTTCGCGCTGCATTTTCAAAGGCTCTCTCAGGTGCCCTTGTGGAGGGTTCCACCCTGTGTTGTGTGATGAAGGCTGTTGCGGGGCTCCAGGGAGAGGTGGGGTGCGGGCCCAGGCTGTGGCAGTGCAAGGAGGCCTCCCCTGATGCACTAGATATAGTGCGTGGGGGAGCCAGACAGGCAGGGTAAAACAGGATTTTCAGCAGAGCAGTGGAAGAACAGGGTGACTGTTCCTGAAGTGGGGGAGGGTGCAGGAGGAGCAAGCTTGTGAAATGGGGTACTTGCAGAGTGAGGCGATTGATGCCAAGGAAGCCTAGTAAAGAAAGAATTTTAGGAAGGGAGGAGTGGGCAGCTAAGTTGAATGCCGCTCAAGGTAAGATAAAACGAGCAGCTGAGGCTTGACAGTTCATCTGGCAAGTGAGGTTCTCGGCGACTTGGTCAGGAGCCGTGCACCTGGAGTGCTGGGAGAAAGCTGGGCTGGAGTCAGGCAGGGAAGGGACTGGGCTGTGGCAATGGCTGTTGTGTAAGGTGGACGGAGGCCAACACAGAGTATGTTGTTTTTATTTTTAAGCTGGGAGAAACTAAGGGGTATTTGTATGCTATGCTGGTAGGAATGATCCAGAACAAGAGAGCACATCTGCCCGGGACCATCTTCTTATACAATTTATCTGACCATCAGGGGACATCAAGGACAGCGTGTTTGGTGCTGGGGCTGATTTGGGAATCTTAGAGGAGGTGCACTCCTAGTGTGAGGCAGCAATTAATGTGACGTTGGCAACTTTTCCTTCTTGAGATGGCGGAGTACTAGGAAGTAGAGTGAATGCCTGTGGGTTCGCACTGAGGTGTAGACTGGCCTTGACTTGCTCTTGGAAGACCAGCAAGGACTAGTGGGGCACCAGGTGTCCTGACCGGTGGGAGAGCTTGGGGGCCAGCCCCTTGTCCATCCCTAGTGGGCAACCGTATGAAAAGTGAGGCCCGCCCTGGTGCACATTTCAGTTCAGACTAGAGACAAGCTTTACTTTGTTTTCAAAAGTAACTTGTGAGTTTAGTAGCTTTTGCAAATCTGTTCTTGGTAATGTGTGTACTTTTTCCTGTACTAACAACCAGTAAAACACTAAACAAAACCATAGTGAGGGTTGTTGGCTTATATCAGGAGGAGCAAGTAGGGAGAATTAAGGACTGCAGTGAGCATGGCTGGAAAGAAGTCCGTGAGATGAGCATAAGCCAGTCCCTGGCAGGAGAAGCGTTCACGGGGACTTACATTCCTAGGACGCCCTTGGTCTGTACCCTCAGTGATCCTGTTTCCTGAGACAGAACTGGGTACATGTCTGATGCTGAAATCGATTTCCAGGCCTCCCCTGATATCCAGCCCGATCTGAGACAACTCTCCCATCGCCCCCCCCCGACTTTCATCCCAGTGGAACAGACTTTTCTCACCTCCGGACCTTTACATGTGCTATTCCCACAGACTGGATGCTCTTCCCCATAAATCACCTGGTGGATTTCTGGGCCACTTTCCGCTTCAGCTTCAATATCAGACCTTAGGTTCCCCATGCTCAACCCCAGATTTCAGTTTCCCATATTCCCCCATTTCCTTCATAGCACTTTTCAATTTGTACTCACATGCACGTGTGAGAACCAAGCTAGATCACAGGCCCAAGCAGGCAGGAATTATACGTATTTGCACATAGCATGTAGTTGGTGCTCGGTAAATACTTATTTGGATACATACACAGGTACCCACGTCTCCATGATTCTAGGAGGTGCGGTATAGACACTGCTGCCCCCCTGTCTCTGTGACTCTGGGTGGTGGGGTATAACAATGCTTCCATCCTAGATACAGGCTAATTAGATCCCAGCTGTCTCCTGGCAGCCCATGAGCTGGTGTCTGGGTGCTGCCCCTCTGGAGTGGGAATGGTCGTCATCCCCATCTCAGGTCATGGGGAGAGAACGAGCATGAGGGGCTTAGAGTCATGCCGGCCACCAGCACTTGGTCACCTGGCATCCGCAGCAGTGGCAGGGCTTCAGGCATTTGGGCTGTGCTCAGGGTTACCCAGCAACCCTAACCCTAGCAGGCATGTCCCAGACCCCCTCGGAATGGCTCTGCTGGAAGAATACGTTACATACCAGGCTGTCTCAGGAAGGAAGTTCTTGCTGTGCAGGCTAGTTGAGTCACCGGTAAGTCGGGCCCAACTCCAGAAGGAAGCGAGGCAGCTTCCTGATGCTGAGCTGCCCGCCGCTGCCATCCCACAGAGGGAGCCGGCAGCAGCTGGGCTGGGCCTCATCCAGGAGCTGTTCTGGCAGCCCTGGCTTTGCCTCCCGATGGATCATCTATCTTGGCATCACAACAGAAGGGGTCGGACTGCCGGCCCTTCCCAGAGAGGACTTGTGAAGTAGGAGAGCAGGTCAGAGATGGGTGCTGTCAGTAAAAGGTCGCAAGTGGATGTGGTGAAAGCGGCATCAGGCCACTGCCTGCCCAGTCCTCACGGTGGGTGCGGGTTGCAAAGATTTGTAACACCAGGGGCCCTTCACGTGATGCCCTCCCGGGTGGTGGTTATATCGCACGTTAGAGAAGGAAAGCTTGGAGAGAGCCTGAGAGAGACGGGGGAGGAGGAGGCCAGGCCAGGCGTGGGAGCTAGAGGAAGGGCAGAGCAGTGGGCAGACACTTCTGTCCGTGTCGTATGCTGTTCTGTGACTCGGGCCGTGGCGGGCTGGCAGGAGGATGTCCGAGGATTCGTGAGCATCATCAGCTGTTGTTTTTACTCAGGGCGCTGCTGGCCACCCCCAAGGAATCGTTCGTCTTCATTAGGCACAGACCTCATGCACACACCATGTGCTGTGAATAACTGAATACTTTGAAACGATACACGTGTCGGCGATTTGTGTGTGTAACCTTGTCCTCTTCTTGCTAGAGCCTGGATTTGAGCAGTTTAAAATGTCAGAGAGGTTGCATGGGAACTGGATCAGACTGTACTTGGAGGAAAATAACTCAGAAGTCCTTTTCAACCTGGGAGCCAAGGTTCGCAGGCAGTACTTGGATGCCCTGAGGACCCTGAGCCTGTCCCTGAGCAGACAAGTGGCCCAGTACGACATCTACTCCATGCTGGTGGGGACTGTCGTGGTTTTGGAGGTACGGGTGCTTGTGTCATGGCTCAGCTCTTGATTCGATAACTTAGCCAGAATACTGTAGTGTAAAGCATATAAAATACTGTTTTTTTTCTAAAAATGGAAAAATATCCGTTTCCTTGTTTGTTGAACTCTGTGTGTCCTCGTGCCCCAAGTATCGTCAGGAATCAGGTGGCTGGCTGTGTTCCGTGCTGCTGCATGCGTGCATTCTTGGCAGGTCATCAGAAATCGTGTTTATCGGGCTTTCTTCTTTTGTTTCCAACCCTTGAACAGCTGGCACAAGGTCAGGAGACGGGCTTTTTCTGAATGGTTCTCTCCCCGTGCACACTGCCGCTGTTTTCCCCTCCCAGGTTCTCTCCCTGCTCCTACTCAGCATCCCGGAAGCACTGAGCAACAAGGCCGAACTGGAGGTTCCTCTGTGGTCGCCTGTGTTTTCTCTGCTGTTTTACTTGACGTTGCTGGTTCTCTCTGCTCTTCACGTCATTGTGTGCACCTCGGCTGAGAGTTCCTGCTACTTCTGTGGCCTCTCGTGGCTGACAGCAGGCGGAGTGATGGTGTTGGTCTCCGCACTGCTGTGTGCGGTGGTGTCTGCTCTTGCCAAGACCTTTGGTGATGGAAAGTTCCTGAGCAGGGTAAGGCTGGTTCCTGTACGTGGGGCACTGGCTCTCTGGCTAGGCCGTTTTCTCTTACTCCAGCTGATCTTCCAGCATCAGACACTGCTAACCCCCAGGTGTGTGTCAGGCGGAGCCAAGGAGGGGAGCCCACATTTCAGAGGGGCTGACGTCTGAGCATCCAAGCTTCAGACACTCAGATCTGTGTTGCCAGGTCACGTGTGCCTCGTTTCTTTGTTGGAAAGACAGAGTCCCTGTGACTGGGGCAGCGTGGGACCGTACAGTGCTGGTGGGGCAGCATGTGAATCAGACACCTCTCCAAAAGTATTTGAGCTGCAGCCAAGGGAGGAACATTCCAGAGAGAAAAGAATCAACTCAGTAGACCTTCTAGGAAGTTCAGCAGGAGGCCAGGACCCTGTCCTCATCCCACCTTTTCTTTTCAAACCTTTAGGTTTCTTAGACTCTTTGGCCTCTGACACCTTTATTTGTGGTGTGGTGGCAGAGCAGTGGGGCAGAGGGGGACAGCCACAGCTGGTCCGTGGTGCCCGGGGCCCAAGGGACCCGGGGAGGTGATGCCTGGCCCTTCGGTGCAGCTGCCTCACCTCAGTCTGAGGACCTCACGGGCTGTCGTTTGTAGCACATCTCTGTTCCCCATTAGCGCACAGGTTTCCCTAGAGCCATTTGATTCCTCGGGGCCTAAATAGGTCCACAGTATCTCTGTACCTTACACAAACTGCGCATGATAAATGGAGTAAATATTAAGTAGTCATCAAATGACAGTCATTAAAATCTCATCTTTAATTTTAAATGTTTTCAGTTAGTATATTTAAGGGTTAGTACCGTGGTGCCAACTTTGTTGTTTCAATAGAATTGGCCATTTTAATGAAAACTCTCTGGTGGAATATATCCTGGGGGTTCTTTGGTTTCAAGAAGCAGGAACTGACTGTGGACCCCCTTGAAGACCTCAGGCTCCCAGAGAAAGGGTGAGGGTTTGAGGAGGGCTGGGCTCAGGAGCTGGGAGGTGAGCTCTCTGCAGATGGCGTGGGGCTAAGTATCTTTATTCTCTTTGTCACTCGGCTTAGGACTTGCAGTCCAGGATGACAACAGCCCATGCTGCTTCTATGCTCCCTGGCCATGCCCCAGGAGGATAGGCAGGGGGCGGTGGGGATGTGGGGCAGGAGGAGCAGCAAGTGCCTGTCACAGCAGGTCAGCAAGAACTTTAGGAGCATGTGGTGGGATTTGTGTAATTTTTATATTTTTCCCCTCACAAAATGCATTTTCCTTTTATAGAATCCAGCTCATCCAAAGCCACGATGGTCGGAGTTAGATGTTCTTATCTTGTTGGGGACCATGGGCCACGTACTGAGTCTGGGTGCAAGCAGTTTCATCGAGGAGGAGCACCAGACCTGGTATTTCCTCATTAACACCCTGTGTCTGGCTCTGTGTCACGAAATCTACAGAAACTGCCTTCTGAGGGACGACAGTGAACCCCAGCAGTGCCCACACGTGGAGGAGGAATTCATCCGCACCGCAGCAGCATTACAGGACAGGAGCACTGGCTGTGACACGTTAGAGCCCCACGGAGTGTCTAGGAGCCTCACTTCCCTTGACACTCTCAGAGGCTACGAGAAGTGGATGGTGTTGGCAAGTCCGTGGGTGATACTTACCTGTTGTCGGCTGCTGCGGTCACTAAACCAGACGGGTGTGCAGTGGGCCCACCGGCCTGACCTGGGGCACTGGCTCACCAGGTGAGACCATGAGCCGTGGCCTTGGGCCCGACCTTGCACGGTTGACTGGCCACACACAGTCTTTTTCAAAACAGGTCTATTTTTCATATTCAGAACAGAAGTGATATTTGAGACCTGAAAAAATGGAAAAATAGACCGTAAGCCATGAATTAATGTTTTTTGGTGTTTTTATGGCTGAATCACTGTCATTGTTTATATTTGAAAACCTTTGAGTTTTAAAATTGCAACTGCAGCCAGGATATAGTTTTGTCACTCTCTGCCTCCTCCCCGACAAGGCAGGAGTGGGGTGGGACCACATTCCCTCTTTCCCCACCCTGAAGCCAGTGGCTAAACAACCTAGTTGAAAGTATTATCAAGATGCCTGGGTGGCACAACTGATGAAGTTTTTGACTCGATTTCATCTCAGGTCATGGTCTGAGGATCGGGAGATCAACACCAATGTCTGGCTCCATGCTCAGTGTGGAGTCTGCTGGAGATTCTCTCTCTCTACCTCTGCCCCTGCCCTCTGTGTGTTCTCCCTCTCTCTCTAAAAAAAAAAATAATAATAATCATTTGGCTGTAGTACACATTTTAATTTTTGTCAATGAAGACTTAGAAAACTAAAGTAGAGGGAAAAGAGCAGAATGGGCATTTGTTTCCTTTGGCTGTGAAGGACTTGTATGAAAATCACCAACAGACCAACAGGAAAGGGGCTCAGGGATCCCTGGGTGGCACAACGGTTTGGCGCCTGCCTTTGGCCCAGGGCGCGATCCTGGAGACCCGGGATCGAATCCCACATCGGGCTCCCAGTGCATGGAGCCTGCTTCTCCCTCTGCCTGTGTCTCTGCCTCTCTCTCTCTCTCTCTCTGTGACTATCATAAGTAAATAAAAATTAAAAAAAAAATTAAAAAAAAAAAAAAGGGGCTCAGGACAGACCCGAGAGACCCGTCCCTCACCGTGGGGGTGGGGGGTGGGGGGGAGTGCCAACAGAAAGAGAAGGGACATACTCGCCCTCCTGGTGATCAGGGAGCTTAGAGTCCAACAGCAAGGTGTGAGTTCCCTCATGCTCACGTAGACACGCAAAAGGAAGTGATAGAACCCAGTCCTGGTGAGCAGCAGAGGACCCCTGACCACACACTGCCATGACCCTTTGGGAAAATACCTGGAAATATCCATCAAACGCTATAAAAATCATTTCTCTGGTCAAATCTTTCTTTCTTTCTTTTCTTTCCTTTCTTTCTTTTCTTGTTATTTATTTATTCATGAGAGACCTAGAGAGAGGCAGAGACCCAGGCAGAGGGAAAAGCAGGCTCCGAGGGGGCCCCATGTGGGACTCGATCCTAGGACCCCGGAGTCACGCCCTGAGCCGAGGGCAGATGCTCAACCACTGAGCCACCCGGGCGACCCTGGTCAAATACTTCTGATGGAAATTTCTCCTAGGTGTTAACTCTGTTAACAAAGCCTTGGCAACCACAGGCAGCCTTGTTGGGTGCCTGCCATGTGCCTGCTCTTTCATTTTCACAGCAAGCCTGCAGAGAGGTTGCTGGCCTGTTCTGGCTTAGGAGAGGGAGCACAAGGGACTTGAGGCACCTGCCCAAGCATGTGAGGTTGGGAGAGCCCTGGGATAGCCCAGTGGCCTCACTTCTATTTTTCTAGCGAGGTGAAGCGCCATAGGAGACTGCGGGATTCCCACCCCAGATGCCTTTCCACCCCCCACCCTCCAGGGGCAGCTGTGCCCACTCCTCAGCCTGGACCCTCCATGAGCGCACTGGGTGCTGCCTCTTCCCATCAGACGGTGCCCCCCTCCCACATCACTGGGCTTCCCTATGCTCCTGAGTTATTCCTATCAGTTGGTGAAGAGGCTGCGATGTGGCCCCATTTCTCCTTTGTAGCAGAGCTTCTTGAGAGGCATGTAAACTCCCCTTCCTTATTACTGTTTTTTAGTTATTACAATTACCAATCCAGGAAGAGTGCATAAAACACAGTTTAAAGGGCAACAGTGAATGGACCGCCTCCCAGAGCAAGGACCAGGTCAGGGCCAGGCCCCAGCATGACCCTTGCCACCACCTGCCATCCTTGGGTCCACGTCTTGACACTAGCCGCATCCTTCCTCTGAGTCTCTTCCAAGTAGTTTTTCCATTGATGTGTGTTCCCCTTGGCAGGATAGTCACTCATCCACTTAACTAAGGGTGTCTGGGCTTTGTGATTGGAACTGTGGTGAATGACACGGAAAAGAACCCTGCCTTCCAGCACAACACTCACCGAGGTAGCAGGATGGTGGGCAAGGGCCAGGCAGAGAGGGGGACCCGGCTCTGCTGTGACAGCTTCGTGCTCCAGGTGATGCTCAGCCCCTCTGCAGAGTCTCCCTACCTGGGAACGGGCAGACATGCTCAAGTGAGTCAATCTGTGCTAATGACTGGGAGGACCGCTCCAGGCCGTACTTGTCTCCCTTGAGCAGAGTGTACACTGGTAAATACAGTGTGCCCAGAATCTCTTCACTTCTGGTTGGGGAAGTGGGGCTGCCAGGGGAGCCAATGGGTAGCGTTTTATACAGGTCACTGCACGGGCCAGTGAAGACCTGGTGGCAGGGACCGTTTGGGAGTGAGAAACCAGAGTTCAGGTTAACAGTCCTTCGTTGTTAAGCATTTTAAGAACCTTTAAATTTAAATCACCAATGATTTTCTTTTCTTTTTTGCTTTTCAGAAAAGTCAGCTATTTTTAATACAGTTCTTAGAAAGCCACTTGATGTAGATCCTTGAGATCGCCAGTTATACTTGTTAGTAATTTGGGGGATTTTCCAATTCGTTTCAGCTCGGATCACAAAGCTGAACTCTCTGTTCTGACCGCCCTTTCGCTCATCGTGATTTTTGCACTGGTTCAGAGGAAGTGCTCCCTGACGTCAAAAGTAGCCCTGGCGCTTGGCCTGCTGGGCGTCTATTGCTACCGGGCGGCCATTGGGAATGTCCTGTTCCCATGGCAACAAGACAGCAAAGACATTTCAAAGTAAGTGTACTGGCAAATCGATTTCATGTTTTATGTACGAAAGCAGGCCATGCTGTCTTGAGAACTCTGGAGTCGGTTCCTGCAAATTGTGATCTCAGCAGTTACTAGGGCCCAACAAGGAATGCCTCAGTGAACTGATTCTTTTAGGAGAGAGACAAATAACTCAGTAAGGTCACTGAGGTTTCTTTTTTTAAATAAAGGATTCTCTAAAAATAAGGCATTTAAAGGATTCAGTTTTGCTCAGTCAAGAAATAGTAACAGGAGTCACAAAGAGTGGATGCTTCCTAGCAGTTGGGAAAGAAAGCACAGCAGAAAAATCAGCTTTCCCACACTTTACAGTGAACTCTGCGGGTGAGGAGGGACCCCTTGTGCTGATGGAGTCATGAAGGCCACTTTTTGTCACAAACTGGCAGGCTTCCTTTCTCTAATGGTGATGTAGGATGGTTGAGCAGAGGCCATCCTGGAGACTGTTTGTAAAACATGTTAAGAACCTTGAGTGCGTCCAGCCCTCTGACCTGGGCGCTCTCTTAAGAAATCTATCTCAGGAATGCAGCCAGACAAGAGGTCTGAAACCAGGAGACAGGCAAGCTCTCTGAGAACCTATTCACAGGTATGCATAGTACAAAGCAAGGTAATTGGCTAACAGTAGTGGGATGAGCCTCTGGGGGATGTTACAGCTTTGTGCTGACTATTGTGTTTTCATAGAAGATGTGAAGATGTGGATTGCTAGGCTATAAAACTATCGTATGAGCCCAGCTTATAAAGTATGTACACACTTTTTTATGTTTGTGTGAAAGACTAAAATATGTAATTAGTCGTTATATTTAGGGCACAGAATCACAGGTGGCTTGTGATCTTCCTTTTCATGCATTTTTTTTTTTTTTATTGCTTTTCTAATCAGAGAAAGGAAAGCATATGTCATCTTCTCAGAAAAGCTCAAGGTGTAAGCTGAGGGCTGTGGCCGGGCTGCGTAGGTGGCCAGGAGGCATGGGGGCACACCTGGAAGCAGGACCTGCCAGTGATATGGACAGTTGAGGTGATGCCAAGAGCCTAGCTGAGGTGATAGCAGGGTAGCAGGCCTTCTCCTGAGGCAGGGAGGTCAGGTAGGGGGAGAATGGTGGGAAGACCTCTCAAAGGCTGTTCACTTTGGAGTCTAAGACTCTGGGCAAAGGGTATTCGCAGGGGTGTTTGTTTATGTCTCAAAGTGTTGAACAGAAATAAATGCCTCATTTCCTATCAGATCCATGCACCTCTTCTCATCATCCCTCATCTCAGGACTTGGACCACGTACCGTTCATGGATGCCACAGCATATACCTTGTGGTGTAGAACATAGGCCAATGCACCCTTTCATTAACCCACACTGCTTGTTTCACATCCTTCCCGTAAAATGCTTCCATTCCCCAGCCCCATCCACCCTGGTTCTAGTTCCCTCTCACTTGTAAATCTGCCCCAATCCTAGAGCCATCCAGGTTCTAGATTTCCCTAACAGCTGCTCCTCACTGTTTAGGCTGTGGCTCTTCAGCTTCCTTTTCACTTAACTTCTGGTTTTTCTTCTCTACTCTGATGCCCAGGCTTGACTAGAGTAGAGGCCAGATTGCCAGGGTCCTGGACATGCAGGAATGGCACTGAATGGTTTAGGGGCAAGGACACAGACCCCTCGAAGGCATCCGCTGGTGTGTCTCCCCCTCTCATGACTCAGGCCTTGGATGATTTCTCCTCCTTTAACCTTTATGGGTTGGTCATCAGGTCTTGCTTAGCACACACATTGGCAATGGGGTTGTACCTGACCCCAGCTCCTTGTCCAGTGCATGGCCCCGGGGCAAATGTCTACTTACTGGAGACACATCAGATAGTGGTCTCTGACTGATCGAATTAAACTATGCTTTTAAAAAAATGAATTTTTTAAAGTGTATAAACCTTTCTAAGAAAATCTGAGATAGGAAAATTCAGTTTTTCAAAACAGATACATTATTATGGTAATGATATCATTTAAAATTTTAATTTACTTAGCATTACTTTAAATGATCAGCTTTTCTTGTGTATGTAAGATATTTGATTTATGAAATTTATTTAAAATATGTTGTAGGGCTATATGTGTTTCATAAAATGAAATTTTTTGGTAGAGCGCCACAAATTATATCCCTTACAGATAATAGTAAATGAGGTTCTAAAATAATCCCTTCTTTTTAAGATTTTATTTATTTATTAGAGAGAGAGAGAGAGAGCGAGCGAGCACACACATGTGCACAAGCAGGTGGAGGGGCAGAGGCAGAGGGAGAAGCAGGCTCTCCACTGAGCAGGGAGCCTGACCTGGGGCCTGATCCCAGGATTCCGAGATCATGACCCAAGCCAAGGACAGACACTTCACCCGTTGAACCACCTAGGTGCCACTAAAATACTTCTTAATAATTCTTAATATTTATTGTGTGCCACACGCTTTATCTATGTTCTCTTGTTTAATTCTCAGGACAGCTTATGAAGTGTAGGTACCCTTTCTCTTCATTTCAGGAATGACGCAGTCAGCGGCAGAGCCCAGACTCACCTGGCCCTGCCGTCCCCAGGTCCCAGAGTGTGCACTGCACTGTTGTATATGTGTGAGTGTGTGTACATACACAAGGACTTACTTAAATCTGCTTGGTTGTGAACATGTCCAAGTGTATCTTAACATCATGAACCTATGGACATTTCTGACAGAACTTGCCCTTATCCTGTTGCAGTGATCTTTCAAATTAACTGTGAAGCAGGTGGACAGTTTTTCTGGCACCCTACAAGTGATGGCTCCAGTCTTGCGCCAGGCCATCCTTGGGCCAAATGAGCGAGATTTCCCTTAAGCCAATTCCTTCAGAGAAGTACACACAGAGAGGACAGGCCTGCCAGCCTCTAGGCAAGGGAGGGAGGGATTTCCAAGGTGGCTGATACACAGAAGCAGACACCCCCACTTCCACGGAGTTACCCAGGTGGGCAAGTGCTGTGGCTTGTTTAGTCAGCTAAGTAGACCTGTGGTTTTCATGGGAAGAGTATGTTTGAGTTTTGCAAGCTGGTGCTAATGAATCAAACTTGTTTTGCTTTTTTTTTTAGGGGTGTTATTGAAGCTCGTTTTGTTCATGTCTTTGTCCTTGGCATTCTGTTCACGGGCACCAAAGACTTGCTTAAATCTCAAGTCATTGCTGCAGACGTCACAATCAAGACTGTGGGTTTATGGGAGATATATAGTGGATTAGTTCTTCTGGCCGCTTTGCTTTTTAGACCACATAATCTGCCAGTCTTAGTGTTTAGCCTCTTGATTCAAACTATAATGACTAAATTCATCTGGAAGCCCCTGAGGCATGATGCAGCTGAGATCACTATAATGCATTATTGGTTCGGTCAAGCATTCTTCTATTTCCAGGTAGGTTTTCATTATTAATGTGGATAGAAGTCTATTAACTTTTTATATGTCATTTATCTTTTTTCTTTGAAAAAAGTTTACCATAAATTGAGAAGTTAAAAAGGTTGTTCAGTGAAGGAACTTTCAGTGTGGTGTGGGGAATGATGCTTAAATCTCATGTATATTTGATAGGATAATGCAGTTAGTTACTTAAGACGGACACCTCTGAACAGACGCATACAGCGTATGGTTGTGTTCTGGACCTGTTTACCATGACCTGTTAGGGACGCACTTCACAGTTCCATTGCTTTACCCGATGAGGTGATGACTGAACTCTCTCTGCCCTTTCCCCTGGCCATCAATGCCTGGTGCTGTTGGGTGTTCTCACTCGGCCAATAGTCCCTTGGGGCCCCGTGGTCATCACATCTTCTCTCTACTGTTAAAGGGCCCACCAGAGGCAAGTCCAGGCCACCTCTGGCATGGATCTCAATATTTGCCTGTGTGCTTGGACTGGTCTCAGAGGGACTCACTTCCATCCCAGCCTTCCTGCATCTCTGCTCTGGTTCAGGGGGCCCCATCCTCAATCTAGTGGCTGCCTGTAGTACCCCCAAGGGTAGGCACAGCTCCCCACACTCCCCTGCCAGCTCCCTACCCTCTGGCAGAGGAACTGTGCACGAGCCCCTGAGCGTCTCAGTTGTGTCTTCCCATCTTTACAGTGAAGATCTGCACTGTCTCTGTATGCACCAGTCCTCCCTCCTCATTCAGACCTGGGGGACTTGGGTGGTCTGTGTGTGCCAACAGGTGGGCCTGGGGCTTCTTCCCTGCCCTTCCTACTTCTCTCCTGGTTTCTTGGCACTCCTGACCTCACCCAAAGAGCAACCCCCCTAACTGTTCTCTGTCTGTTCCCAGAAGCCCAGAAAGAGGTTGGGGGCGGGGGGGGGGGGAGTTCTAGAATTCCATAAGTCCTGGATGATATGACCTGACCATCAGCTCCTTGGCCATCACCGTGGAGCATTGCCACACCCCTCTCCCTTCTCCAGGCTCCTGGGCACTGTGCAAGACAGCGAGCATATGTGATGAGCGCAGACACTCCTGCCCCAGGGGTACATGGTCAGCCAGGGCTCCACGTGGGAGTGACCCTGGCATATGTGCAGATATGTCCTGGTGCATGTGGACTGGTCGCATGATAGACCCTGCTGGCGTGAGAGGAGACTCCTGCGGGCTCCCTTTTAGCCAAAACGGAGAAAGTGGCTGCTAGTTAGGCACCCTGGCCTGCGCTGAGGCCTTGGTGTCAGGAAGACTGACGGGGCCATGGTCATGCCCCGAGCGAGAAGACAGCCTCACGTTCAGTGTGCCCCTCTGTGGCACATTCCACAGGGAAGTGACGGGGCATCCGTGATAGCACGTGGTGCTGGCAGTTGTCGGGCGCTGTCCTCGGGCAGGTGGAACACACGTGTCCCATAGCCACTGGTGCTCCTGCAGCAGCACCGTGGTATGTGCTGGCGATCCGTCAGCACCCAAAATCACCACAGACCCTCGTGCATCAGGCTCTGCAGCAGGTCAGACAGTGACCAGTAGCAGTGCGGCCCCCCTTGTCTCAACCTTCCCGCAGCCCTTCATGGTCAGGTTTCCTGGGAGTTGACCCGCAGGCTTGCTGCTCCTCCTCCTGCCCGCTGCTCAGAGACTCCTGATAGTACAGGGGTCAGGAGTTTGGGGCCCAGCTGGCCTCCTCTGGATCTCTCTCCCTCGGTTTTCCACCAGATCACTGAGAGTCATAGTGGCACCACATCAGGACTGTTGAGGATTAAGTGAGTTGATGCAAGTAAAGCCCCAGAGCAGGCGGCCTGTGCCTTGGCTGCCCTAACAGTATTGCGCAGTCCTCTCTGGACGTGATCCAGGCAGCTTCCGCTGGGGCATCTCCGGTGACTTCCCGTGTCAGAACCGTTAGTGCTCATTGTGCCTTCCCGTGCTGCAGCACTTGGCACTCTTGTTCTGACCCTCCTCTCAGCAGCTCTGGGGTCGCGTCTCTATCGAGGGGCTTCTACCTAGAAATAGTTATCAGGAGAGAGCCCAGGTCGCAACAGGCCAGGTGGATAAAGGGGAAGCTGCACCATGGAGGCTGCTGTCAGAGGAGGCCCGCTGTGAGGGGGGTGTGTCATCGAGATAGTTGAGAGGTCTGCCAGCAGGACCCCGTGGCCACCTGCCTTCGTCCACAGGCTTACATTTGCTGAGTTTCTTGAGGGTAGAAGACATTTCACTTGATCCTCCACACCCGAGAGCGAGGTGGGAGAGGAGTGGGCGGGTATTGGGGTCCCGTGTGTCCGTGTCACCATGACCACACGCAGCCCTTTGCGGTTCCCGGTGGCCGTGCCAGTGCTGCTTCCCCCTGTGTTCCAGGGAAACTCCAACAATATAGCCACGGTGGACATCTCGGCGGGCTTCGTGGGCCTGGACACCTACATAGAAGTCCCGGCTGTGTTCCTGACAGCGTTTGCCACGTTTGCAGGGCCCGTGCTGTGGGCCAGCCACTTAGTGAGCTTCCTGAGCTCGGAAACCAGCAGGTGAAGCTCCTTCTTTGTCTTTCAGCATAAAATCTGACGGCAGGTTGGCGATTTGAAGAGAACATCTCATTGCAGATGCAGGGTTCCAAACCCCCAGGGCCTGAGGTTTTGAACAATTTTCTTTTCCTTAAATAAGAGTGAACCATCCACAGCATGTGGGTCAAAGGCGAGTTCAAGTGTGGGTCTGTGGCCGACCTGTGTGGGGACGGCTGGGGAGGCTGCGGAGGGTAGCCAGCTTCTGGTGCGATCTTCCAGCTCGTGCCAGGATGTGGTTTCCAGGGGCACAGGGAGGAACAGCCCTTCTCGGTTTCTCTGCTTGCTGGTGGCCCAGTTGGGGGGCAGGGAGGGGTCTTCCACGTGGGACATGAAGACAAGACATGCCCTCACCTCCAGCATTCCTGCTGCTGAGAGGCCCCCTCAGGCCCCACGTGGTGCCCCACCCCTCTGGCCAGCCCATAGCCTCCTCTCCCACCTCCGGAAGATGCCCCTGACCACTGGGGCAGCCCACCCCACCCTCCTGCCCATCGTGCTCCTCGGTGCTTTCTTATGTATGCCCAGGTCCTCCCAGAGAGGGAGCTTCACAAGCAGAAGCCTCGCAGTGTTGGTAACCCCAGTGCCCGGGTCCAGCCTGGCTGAGCGTGGCCTGAGTGCTGTGTGGGGCTGTCTGATGCTGCACTTTCCAAATAGGCCTCGGCTTTCCCTTCTGTGAAATGGAGTGAGGGTGGTGCCTCCTAGGTTGTGCGGCCCACATCAGGAGCCCGACAGGTGCTGGAGGTGGGGTGAGCAACCGTGCAGTCTGTCAGGGTGCCCACAGGCGTAGCCTCCCTTCTGGACGCCAGCACCTTGCTCAGCCCTAGGAGGACGCTGTTCCTGCTGAATGTCCCATTGTGTCCCAAGTCCTCCAGGGGGTGCTGCCTAAGGGAGGTCGAGGCTCCCTGTCCCTGTTACCCCTCTGATTCCCTATTAAAAACGCAGCCCTTGCTGTGGTTGCTGTTGGCTCCATGTTAGAACCTCCCCGGACATGTTCAGCCCCCACCTCTCAGGAGAGCACTTGGGGGTCCTCATGTTCTTTGTGGATTCTTCTCGTCCTCCCCCCAGTCCAGCTCCTGAGACCCAAGCTTCAGTGACCCTGGACTCCTGCCCCAAGCTCATGGCCACAGGCCACCATCTCCTCCCATTTCGCAGTTACATAAGGGGCAAAAGGGAGTGTAGGTGTGAGTGGGATGACACTCTCAAGTCAAAGTTTAGAGCAAGAAAGTGAGTAAAGGCTTCAGCTGTGCAGACGCAGGCTTCCTGCTCTAGAGACCTTCTGGGCTCCCCTCCACATTGCCATGGTTGCCAGCTTCTCAAATGTGGGGGTCCCTTCTCTCGTGCTGCTTTTCCTGAGGATACGGGAGATGCCTGTAAGTCACTGTGCCTTCCTCGGCTGCACGCTTTGGGACCATCTGTAGGTAGATTCCTCTTAGAGTCACTGTTGGTCTGGGGGTCAGCAGAGGGATGTTCAGGCTCTCATTCCACCTGTGAACCCGTGTGGGCTGCAAGACCAGCACTGAGCCGTTGGTTCTGTCACTAGCAGGCCCCTTGATGTCTCTGTGACTGAGGTGGGGTCGGGTTGGGAGGCCTCGGCCCTCATCAGTGCCATCCTGCACTGGGGACTCGGGGCCACGAACTGGCAAGGCGCACTCCCTTCTTCCTCGGGGAGCTTATCTGCCGCAGTGCACTTGACTCTGCTGAGCACACCCTGTCTGCGGCCTGAGGTGAGCTGCGTGAATGGGCCAGGGAGCATGAGGGCCAGACCGTGAGAGAGAGCCTGGGCTTCTGTGAAGAGCAGCTTCCCTGACTTTCCTGGCAGTTTTCATCTGTTTATGTTGGGGAGAAAAAAAGACAAAGCATTTTTTTTAAGTAAGCTAAAAGCAGTTTAACTGGCTGTGGAGTATTACATGATGTTTTCCCTAATTAAGGAATGCTGCTTTTTTTTACTTTAGAAAGGGGTTTTCTTTTTCTTTTTTTAAAGTTTAAGACATCAAGTTTTACTTGCTTTTGGGGCGCTTTTTGAAATCAAGAGAGAAAACTAGAGCCAGACTAAAATGGTAGAAAAAAAAATATTTTAATGGCTCAAATATTGGGCCCTGAGTGGTCCATGACCCTTGGCTTCAGGAACTGGCTTTGGATCTGGAGCTGGTGGTATGGACAGCCATGCTGAGCCAGACTGCATGGCCTTCATCCATTCCCCTACAGTGCACGCTGTTCTTTGCTGAGGTTGTGGGAGTGGTGACCCTACTGGGTGCTGTTATAGAAGGAAGAAGCCAGAGTCTTCTAAATAGGTGATGTTCACTATGTATGAAATTGGAGTGCAAGGAGGGGCAGGGCTATGGGAGCTCTACCTCCCTCGCTGGTCAAGAAGGGAGCAAGGTCAGAAGGCTCTTGGCTGAGCACAGACTCCATGACACTCCCAGGAAAGGGGTAGCACAGCCATAAGCCACAAGTATTCATCCATGAAGCTTTTCCCAGGAGTTTCCCTCACCAAGTATTGGAGCAGTGACCCTTGAGGAAATTAATAAAGTCATACCTCAGGACCCCAGCTCCCTGGAGGTCCTCTGCCTGATGGATTGGATCTTGAGAGGGACCCAAGGAACTCATGGGCTGGTGGCCATAGCAGAGGCATGAGTCAGTTATGTGCTGAGCAGGTCACAAAGATGAGGTCAGAATGGCTGAGCCCCTGAGTCTGCTGGAGGTACTCAGGATGGCCTCCCAGAGAAGAGCCTGTGGGTAGGAGTAATCACAGCCATTCAGGGGAGCCAGGGAGGAGCACAGGCAAAAGGACGAGGGTACAGGATGATGTGCTAGTAGGAGCAAGCAACATATGTTGCCTGCCAGGGAGCGGTGGGCAGCCAGAGAACCCAGCACAAAGGAAGGATGGGCACCAGGGCCCAAGATGAGGAGCCAGTTAGGGCAGGGTGAGGGTGTAGAGAGGGCAAGAGCTGTGAGCATGAGGGGCCAGGCCTCCTTTGGGCCTTGAGTGGCTGCTCAAGGTCCACCTTTTGCTGGACAGTGAGTACGCCAAGGGGAATCTTAGAGTGGCACCAGGCAGTGGCACCGGGTCGCTGGACCTGAGTTGCTCCTTTGTGGAGCATGTGTGCACACCCACACGCACACTCACTGCTCCACCTCAGGGTCTTTCCTTCCCTACACAGAACTCCTCATTGCTCACCCTTCATGTCCAGACCCTGCCCGGTGTGAGCGTGGCACCACCAAGACTCCCCTGAGCACACAAACCATCCACTGTGGTGGATATGCTTGCTCCCCACCCCCGGGGCCCCATATACAGCTGTGCTCATGTGTCTCCTGCACAGGGAGCGTGGCTGCCCGTGTGATGGGGGTCGTGCTTCCGGAAGTGTGGGCAGCGGTGCCCAGTGGCGTGGACTGGCCCCAGAAAGGGGCTCATCGTCACAGTGTTTGAGGGAAGGCCTCAGAACTGGAACTTGGCTTTTACCAGAACCTGGAAGCCTATCCTCTGAGGATTTGTGAGGTGAATGAGCAGCAAAAGATGGCAGATAATAGAACTTGTCATTTTGGAATAAGCACGGTCTCAGGAAACTTCCTTAAAGAATAGGTTAGGTTTATATAATGATCGTGTTGATGGTTTGAAAAGAAAGGGAGGACAAGCATGTGCTTTGAGGGCCTGCTCAAGTTTGAGAATGCGCTTCTTCGCCGCAAACACTCTTGGGCCAGTATCCCCAGGCTAGACCCAGCAGATGATCCATGGACAGCACAAACCCTGTATCTCATCCTGTGTGATTTTCTTTTCATAATATTTGTGATGTGTTATATAGTAGTACATGCACATAATTTTTAAACGTAACTATGTAAAATTTGGGGGTGCAGTTTTCAAAAATATTTTGCAGGTTGTAGCACTGGAGAGTGTGACAAGGCAGGTGCCTGCAGCTCTCGTCCCCTCGGCTAGGCTCCTACCCACCAGACTCATCAGATCCAGGTTGGGGAGGGGGGTGTCTCAGGAAAAGTTACCATGGTCATTTTCAAAATAAAAATAGTGGTTACGTGTGTGTTTGTGCCTTATATGATGCAAAAATGGCATATACTAATACATATTTCCCTTTTTATTAACAGCGGCTCTGCACTGAGTCATGCTTGCTTCTGCTATGCACTGATCTGTTCTTTTCCAGTCTCTGCATATATCATTTTGGTGACGTCCCTGCGTTACCATTTATTTATATGGAGCGTGTTTTCTCCAAAACTTCTTTATGAGGGAATGCACATCCTCATCACAGCTGCCATCTGTGTATTCTTCACAGCCATGGATCAAACCAACACAAAGTCTTAGACACTGGAAAAACAATATATTTTTAAGTCTACTATTCACTTCATGCATTTGAGTAATGGAAAAAAAATCTGTTTAAATGCAAGAACATTCTAAAGAAAAATTGTGGATTCTACAAAGTTGAAGAATAGCTTTCACTGCTGTACTTGAATTTAGATTAAATAGTGATTTAAAAGGTCACTTTAAAATATTTAGTTTGAGGGACACCTCAGTGGCTCAGTGATTGAGCTTCTGTCTTTGGCTCAGAGCGTGACCCCGGGGTCCCAGGATCGAGTCCCGCATTGGGCTCCCCACAAGGAGCCTGCTTCTTCTCCCTCTGCCTGTGTCTCTGCCTCTCTCTCTCTCTCTCTCTGTGTCTCTCATGAATAAGTAAATAAAATCTTTTTAAAAATAAAGTAACACATTTAGTTTGAATATGAATCATTACCCTGTTGACCATCACTCCATAAGGTTTTAAACTTTTAATTTTTTATGGATAAGTTAACAATTTGACTCAAATATGTGTGTTTAAATTGATGGATAAAAAGGTCTCCGGTTTATTGTGGTGTTTGTGGACTTAAGAGAACCTGGGAACTCCATGGAAGGAGGCTTACCTGTGGCCAGGGTTTTACCTTGCAGAGCTTAGACCTCATGATGACCCTAGAAACCACTGGAGGTCCCAGGGAGCTTTGGTTAGGGTGTATTACATCTGTCAACATTAAGGCATTTCAAAAACTATTCATTGAAAGTAGATACAAACCCATTTCATCCTAACAAAGCATATTTTTAAGAAAAATAACTTTTCTAAAACAAAAATAAGTATGGAGGAGAGTGGCTTTGTTTTACATTTTTGTACATCTCTTTAGTGTTGCGATTGAGGATGGTTAGGTTCTGCATTCAGTCTGTTGTCATGTGTGTGTTTGAGGTTGTCACACAGATACGTAATTGGGAAGGGGAAGAATATTTTATTTTTTTATTTAAATTCAGTTAATTAACACCCAGTGCTCGTGACATCATGTGCCCTCCCTCCTCAATGCCCAATCACCCAGTTACCCCAGCCCCCAACACCCGTCTCCCTTCCAGTGACCCTCAGTTTGTCTCCTATGAATAAGAGTCTCGTATGGTTTGTTTCCCTCTCTGATGGAAGGAAGGAATATTTTTAAATCCTCTTTCTAATCATTGTTGATGTTCTTTCTGAGTCTGTACTAAAACACGACAAATGATGGTTCTTTAATAGTTAATTGGAGAAAAAGCAAATGCATGTAAAATAGGTGAAGCCCTGTTAAGGTCTGCACCTGAGGTAACAGAATTACCTGGCTGATGAGTTCTGTGTCTGTATAAGATCTTGTTGGAGGGAGCTGGGTGAACTGTACATGGATCTTCCTGTACAATTTTTGCAACTTCTTGTGAAATTTAAACCATTTGAAAATAAAAGCTATTTTTTAAAAAGGAAAAAAAATAGTTGCGGTGTGGAATCTGAAACTGTGTCAGTGAACTTTTGTGTGTTCTTCTTTATTAAAATCCTAACCTGTTACCCAGGTAGGATTCTATAGTATCATGTGAAAATAACACTTCTTTGGGTTAATGTAAGTCTTCCAGATGTTGACAACATGCAGCATTCAGCACCAAAAATCAGTTGTCACATTGCCAACAGTCTCCTGAGAAAAATCTTTCAACGTTGGAAGCTCTCGGTGGCAGATGCAAGTTTTCCAAAACTCTCTAACTTACATCTTTTCACTTACGTAATGATTTGATAATTGTATGTATTGCAAAATGGTCACCACTATCAATCTAGTTAACATCCATCACCACACAGTTAACAATTTTTTCCTGTGATGATAACTTTTAGGGTATGCTCTCTTAGCAACTTCGTAACATATAATGTAGCATCTTAAACTATAGTCCCCGAGCTGCACATTATATCCCCAGGACTTAGTTTATAACTGGAAGTCTATCCCTTTTGACCCCCATCACCCATTTCACCCACCCTCCACCCCTGCCTCTGGCAACCACCAGTCTATTTCCTGGATCAATGAGCTTGGTTTTTTGTTTACATTCCACACAGAAGTGAGATCATACAGTACTTGTGTTTCTCTCTCTTATTTCACTTAGTATATAATGCCCTCAGGATCCATCTCTATTGTCACAAATGGCAAGATTATCTTCTTTTTTGTGCCTGAGTAATATTCTGTGTGTGTGTGTGTGTGTGTGTGTGTGTGTGTGTGTGTGACGATTTCCATATCCATCCATCACTGGACACTTAGTTTGTCTTCATATCTTGGTATTGTAAATAATGCTGCTATAAACATGGGGGTGCAGATATCTTTTTGAGTTAGTGCTTTTGTTTCCCTCAGATCAATACCCAGAAGTGCAACTGGTGTGTTATACAGTAGTTCTATTTTTAACTTTTTGAGGAACCTCCCTATCATTTTCATAGTGGCCCCACCAATTTACATTCCCCCCAACTGCACAAGGGTTCCCTTTCTCCACATCCTCATCAGCACCTTTGTTATTTCTTGTCATCTTGATAGGAGAATATTGCCTAATGTACGATATTTAATTTAAAAATATTTAAGGGATCCCTGGGTGGCGCAGCGGTTTGGCGCCTGCCTTTGGCCCAGGGCGCGATCCTGGAGACCCGGGATCAAATCCCACGTCGGGCTCCCGGTGCATGGAGCCTGCTTCTCCCTCTGCCTGTGTCTCTGCCTCTCTCTCTCTCTCTCTCCCTCTGTGACTATCATAAATAAATAAATTTAAAAAATAAAAAATAAAAAAAATAAAAATATTTAAGATTTCTTTTATCTTGCTAAAATTGCTTTTTCTAGTTATAGGACATGTCCCACTTAATAACCCATTCTGAAAATCCATTGTTTCATGCTAAAACACTAACTGGGGATCTATTTTCCATTGTTTTAAATAGAAAACTATGGGAATGCAGTTCATGTCCTACCCAAGCCCTCAACCAGTTCCCTACAGTGTAACCACACATAACAAAATGTCTACATGTAAGTGCCAAACTATCATGTTAGGGAGCAAAATGCTTAAAACTGGTTCCTCACCACCAAATAGTTAATATGGTCATGAACAACAGTTTCTCTTCTTTTTTCCTAGCTTTTTTTCTTTTTAAGATTTTATTTATTTATTCATGAGAGACACACGGAGACAGAGAGAGAGAGGCAGAGACACAGGCAGAGGGAGAAGCAGGCTCCATGCAGGGAAGCTGATGTGGGACTCGATCCCGGGACTCCAGGATCATGCCCTGGGCGGAAGTCAGGCACCAAACCACTGAGCCACCCAGGGATCTCCCCATCCTAGCTTTTTCAAACAGAAACTTAGAATCATTTTAAGTCAGCTTTCCTCTCCAATGTAAGCATTTAAAGCTATAAATTTCCCTGTATTATTTTCACTATTTTTACAAATTTTCATATGTTGCATCTTTATTATCATTCAGTGTGAAATATTTCCTGCTTCATTTTTATGGCTGAGCAGTTGACTCATCTTGAACAGTCCGTGTGCAATAGGGGAGAAAAAATGTAGATTCAGCAATTGTTTGATGTGATGTCCTAAAACTATTAGGTCAAAGTACTTGTTGTCAACCAGACCTACATCCCACTAATTTTTTTTCTACTTATTCTTTCAATTACCAAAAGGATATCTAAAATTTCCAACTCTAATTGTGGATTTATGTGTTTTTCAATTCTGTTAATTTTTGCTTCCTGTAAGCAAATACACCATACACTAATAATGAAATAGCAAAAAGGTAAATTAAGAAAGCAATTCCAAAGAAGAAAGAAAGAAGAAAGAGAAAGAAGAAAGAAAGAAAGAAAGAAAGAAAGAAAGAAAGAAAGAAAGAAAGAAAGAAGAAAGAAAAAGAAAGAAAGAAAAAAGAAAGAAAAAAAGAAGAAAGAGAAAAAGAAGAAAACAATTCCATTTCCAAATGTACCAAAAAATAATAAAATACCCTTAAGTAAATTTAACCAGGGAGGTGAAAGACCTGTACTCGAAGAACTATAAGACATTGATAAAGTAAAAACAACACAAACAAATGGAAATATATACCATGCTCATGGATCAAAACAATACTGTTAAAATGTCCATATTACCCCCCACACAAACACCCTCAATTCTACAGATTTAATGCAATTCCTAAGAAAATACCAATTGTATTTTTCACAGAACTAGACCAAATAATCCTCAGATTTGTATAGGAGCACAAAAGACCTCAAATAGCCAAAGCAATTTTAAGAAAGAACAAAGCTGGAGTCACCACAATCCCAGATTCTCAAATATATTACAAAGCTATAGTAATCAAAAAGAGTATGGTCCTGCCTCAGACATAGACACATAGATCAATGGAACAGGATAGAGAGGTTAGAAATAAACTGAAGTTTATATGGTCAATTGATGTATCACAAAGGAGGCAAGATTATACAATTGGGAAAAGATATCTATTGTCTCTTCAATAGATGGTATTGGGAAAACCACACAGCTGCATACAAAAAAAAAAAAACAAAAAAACAAAAAAAACAAACAAACAAACAAAAAAAAAACCAGGACCACTTCTTAAACCAAGCACAAAAATAAACCCCAAATGGATTAAGAACCTAAATATGAGACCTAAAACCATAAAACTCCCAGAGGAGAACATAGGCAATAATCTTTATCAGCTGTAGCAGCATTTCTCAGATATGCTCTCAGCATATCAGGATGCGTCTTCTCAGGCAAAAGAAAAAAGCAAAAATAAACTATGGGGACTGCAGCAAATGAGCTTTTGCCCAGTGAAGGAAACCAACAAAAAGGCAAGCTACTGAATGGGAGAAGATATTTGCAAATGATGTATCTGTAAAGGGATTAACATCCAAAATATATAAAGAACTCATACAACTCAATACCAAAAAATATTTTATTTATTTTTTTCTAAAATATTTGTTTATTTAAGAGAGTGCATGGGGTGGGGGTGGGGGGATGGCCAGAGCATAGGGCCTGACACAGGGCTCAATCTCACGACCCTGAGATCACAACCAGAACTGAAACCAAGAAGCGTCTGCGCCGCGAGGAAGGGCCCCTGCTGATTTCGGCTGCGTCGAGATGGTTAAGCTGTTCGTTGGAAACCTGCCCCGGGAGGCCACAGAGCAGGCGATCCGCTCACTCTTCGAGCAGTATGGGAAGGTGCTGGCGTGTGACATCATTAAGAACTACGGCTTTGTGCACATAGAGGACAAGACGGCAGCCGAGGATGCCATTCGCAACCTGCACCACTACCAGCTGCACGGGGTGAACATCAATGTGGAAGCCAGCAAGAATAAGAGCAAAACCTCCACAAAGTTACATGTGGGCAACATCAGTCCCAGCTGTACCAGCAAAGAGCTTCGGGCCAAGTTTGAGGAGTTTGGTCCAGTCATCGAATGTGACATAGTGAAAGATTATGCCTTCTTGCACATGGAGCGGGCAGAGGATGCAGTGGAGGCCATCGGGGCCTTGACAACACAGAGTTTCAAGGCAAACGAATGCACGCGCAGTTGTCCACCAGCCGGCTTAGGACTGCACCCGGGATGGGAGACCAGAGCGGCTGCTCTCGGTGTGGGAAAGAGGGGCACTGGTCCAAAGAGGGTCCGGTGGATCGTTCGGGCGAGTGGCGGACTTTACCGAGCAATACGATGAGCAGCGCGTACACCTTACACCAGGAGCTATGGGGATTCGTTGGGTCACAGCCAGAGCGCTCATGCCTCCGACGAGCGCTGCCGGGCTGCCCGGTCCTATGAGGCAGTGGCGGCTGCAGCTGCCTCTGCGTATAATCACGCAGAGCAGACCCTGTCCCAGCGGCCACAAGTCCAGAACACAGCCATGGCCAGTGACCTCCCCTCCACCTCTCTCGATCCCTACGGTAGACACCTGTTGCCGACCTCAGGAGCTGCTGCTGCTGCAGCTTCCACTTCATGTTACGGGCGGGATGGAGCCCCCTGCGTCGCGCTGCAGCCCCAGTCCCCTCTGTTGGAGACGGCTACGGTTACGGGCATGAGAGTGACTTGTCCCAGGCCTCGCGGCTGCGCAGAATTCCCTGTCGACATGGAGCAGTATGCGGATTGGCGCGGTATTCGGCCTTTTAAGGCTTGAGGTGGGATGTGCGTGGCTGAAATTCCGAGCTGCGGTTGTGCATGAGAATACACCCCTCGTGGTACCCCGTCCCCGGGACGTTCTCGGCTCTGTATGTTCAGTCCCTCAGGAACCGTGGACCTTGATTTACCTTGCTAAGTTCAGACCACATCTTCCTTTCCTCCCTCCTGCCCATTTTCCTGTTCTTCCTGTTCTTCAGTACTTCTGTAGTTTCCCATTTATGTTCTCTTCTCCCAGCAGGCCTCATTGTGTGCAGAAACTGGTGGGGGGTGTGCTGTCTCCCCGCCTCCTGCTTCTAGTGGGTATTGGACTTGGGAATGACCTTGATGAGAGTGTCACTGCTCCTGAGTCTTTTTGGCCCCAAGGCTTGTGGCGGGTAGACACATAGAGTTGGATAACTTTTTTTTTTTTTCCAGTGAAATAAATGGTTTTTCAACTTAAAAAAAAAAAAAAAAGAACTGAAACCAAGAGTCAGGCACCTAACTGATTGTACCACCAGGTGCTTCCCACCTCCCCACCAAAAAATATTTTAAAATGAGCAGTGGACTGGAACAGACATTTTTGCAAAGCAAAATGCATTTTGAAATCCAGATGGCCATCAGACACATGACAACATTGCTAATCAGAGGGAAATGCAAATCAAAACCACAATGAGATGTCACCTTACACCAGTCAAAATGGTTAAAATAAGAAAGACAAGAAATAACAAGTGTTGGTCAGGATGTGGAGAAAAGAGAACTCTCATGCACTATTGCTGGAATTGATAATTGATGCAAGTACTATGAAAAATATGGAGTTTCCTCAAAAAATCAAAAACAGAAATACCATACAGTCCAATAATTCCATTCCTGGGCATTTACCCAAAGGAAAAAAGAAATCCAAAAAGTTATATGCACCCTTATGTTTATTGCAGCATTGTCTGCGATAGCCAAGATACAGAAGAAACCTAAATGTCCATTGATAGATGAAAAGATTAAAAAAATATATGGTATATATATATATGCAATAGAATATTACTCAGCCATTAAAAAATTGAAATTCTGTTATTTATGACCTGGAGGGTACTAAGTGTACTAATTACACTAAACAGAGGAAGACAAATACCATATGACTTCACTTACATGTGGAATTCAAAAAGCAGTGGTACCTGGGTGGCGGCTCAGTCAGTTAAGCAGCTGCCTTCAGCTCAGGTCATAAACTCAGGGTCCTGGGATCGAGTCCTACATTGGGCTCCCTAGTCAGCAGGGAGTCTGCTTCTCCCTCTCCCTCTGCCCTAGTTCCCCTTGTTTGTGTACTCTCTCTCTCTCTCCCACATAAATAAAACCTTTTTTTAAAAAACAACAAAAAACATTTTTTGAAGCAACAAAAATGGAAACACTCATAAATACAGAGAACAAACTGGTGGTTGCCAGGGAAGGGTGTGTAGGGACAGGCCAAATAGGTGAAGGAGATTAAGAGCACAAACTCCCAGTTATAAAATAAATAAGTCAAGGGGATGAAAAGTACAGCATAAGGAATATAGTCAATAATATTGTGATAATGCTGTCTGGTGACAGATGGTGACTACATGTATTGTGGTAAGCTTCGCACAATGTATAGAAGTGTCAAATCACTATGCTCTACATCAGAAACTAATGTAACACTGTCAATTATAATTCAATAATAAAATTTTAAAAGTATTTTAAAGCCTGTTATTAGGCGCATGTACATGGATATTTGTTATATCTTCCTGATATATTTACTTTATGTCATTATGAAATATACTTCTTTATCTCTGGTAATAATCTTTGTCTTGAAGTCTGTTTTATCTGATATTAATACTGACACTTCAACTTTCCTTTGATTAGTGTTTGCATGCAACTTCTCCACCCTTTTGATTTCAACCTACTGTGTCTGTATTTAAAGCGTATCAAAGGCTCTTATAAACTCAAAACTTAGATCCCGTTCTCTTATCCAGTCTAACAGTCTCTGCCTTTTAATTGGAATATTTAGTCCATTTACATTTAATATGACTTGTCTATTTGTTTAACTTCTTGTCACTGTTGTCATTTACTTCTTTCTTGCCTTCCTTGATTTAACACTTTTAGTACTGTATTTTATCTTCAGCATTGTCTTTTCTAAAACATGGCTGACATTATCTTTCAGAATAGTTTTAGGTATATATAAAAATTCATTGGAAAGTTCAGGAAGTTCTCATACTACTGCCCCCCTGCACATAGTTTCTTCTGTTGCCATCTTGCATTACTGAAGTACCCTCATTACAATTGAGTGAGCCAATGTTGTTACATCATTATTAGCTAAAGTCTATAGTTTACATTAAGGTTCATTCTTTGTCTTGAGTATTTTATTAGTTCTGAGCAATACGTAATGACATGTATCCACCATTATATTATTATGCCAAATAATTTTACTGCCCTAAAAATCCCCTGTGCGCCACAGATTCATCTCTCCCTCCCCTGAATCCTTGGAAACCACTGATCTTTTTACCATCTCCATGGTTTTTCCTTTTCCAGAATGTCATGCAGTTGGAAACATACAGTATGTATGTGGCCTTTTCAGACAGACTGGCTTCTTCCACCTAGCAATATGCATTTAAAGCTTCTCCATATCTTCTCATGGTTTAGCTCATTTCATTTATTTTTGTCTTTTTAACAAAAATGATCCATGTGCCAGGAGGATAGGATGATTGCCCGTCTGCTTGCCTGACACCATCTTGGTTTGTCTTATTCATTTATTCATTCATTCATTCATTTTTGAGAGAGGGGGAGATGGGAGGAAGCAGAGGAAGAGGGAGAAAGGGAATCTTAAGCACTCCCCACACCCAGCACAGAGCCCAGTGCAGAGCTCCATCTCACAACCCTGAGTTCATGACCTGAGCTAAAATCAAGCGTCAGATGCTTAACCGACTGAGCCACCCAGATGTCCCTAGGTCATTTCTTTTTGGTATTGGTTAATATTCTCGTATCTGGAAGTACTACAGTTTATTTATCCATTAACCTATTGAAAGAGCTCTTGGTTGTTTCCAAGTTTTGGCAATTATGAATAAAGCTGCTATAAACATCTGTGACTGACCAGTGTCACTTAACAAGAATTCAGCCCCACTTTCTGCCCATGAAGATCTTGGGATACAGTATGCAGCTATGTGCGGGGACATGAGAGGAACAAGGGGAGATCCCCAATGTTGACTGTGCAGAAACCCACAAGAGCATGTCAGGGTAGATGGGAACTTGGGAAGGGAGGCCCATATAAAAAGAAGTCCTTGGATTCTTTCAACATGGATTACTTGGCATGTTTGAATACATGGAAATAATGCTTTTACTTTTATCAAAAGTTGGGGATGAGTTGGCCATAGGTTTGTGGAAAACATCAGTCAGTTAATTTCAAGGAAAACAAGAAAGATAATGTAGCCATGGAACACTGTGTAGTTCACCTGTGGACAATGTCTATGATCTTAATAAAGTAGAATAATAATTTGGCAAATAAAAGGGGAAAAAAAAAAAGCCAAAACTCTGCTGGCAGTGTGGGGAGAAAAGTTTGTGTGTCAATTTGGGTGTGTAAGGAAACTAATCCCAAAGTTCAACAGTAAGAAATCAGTAATCATGCCCAAAGTTGAAATAATTAGAATTTCAGTATAAATCATTGTTTTCTATAAATATGGAGACATGGAATAGGAGGGCAAAACAATAATACAACTGACTGCAATGAGATGCATTATGGTTGGTTGAAAATTGAAATACACGTGAGTGTAATTTACCACAATAATAGATTAATCCAGCGGGGAAAAATGACTATGATGATGAGACAAAGACACTGGTGGAACTCAGCACCCGTTTATGCAAAAACAAAACAAAACAAAAACCTCTTAGCAAACTACAAACAGAAGAAAAGATCCTTAATGTACTAAAAGATCCCAGGCAAGCCCCATACTAAGTGACTTCAGTCCTGTCGTCCCCAACTCTACTCAGATTTGTGTGGGAGATCTTAGAAAGAAACTTGGGCCAGAAAACGTGCACAGGGCTGGGAGAGCAAGAACCAAAACCATCAATAGTCACAGATGATATTGGAAATAGACGAGTTATTAGAACTGAGAAGAAATGTTTGCGAGTACAAGATCCGCACACCAGGTCAGCCATTGTCTTGAAGCCAAACAGGCAGAAAATGTAATTTTCAAACAGACAGCACCGACAATAACCACAAAACTTGAAGTGCATCTCAGGGAAAATCTGACCAAAGTCATGCAAGGTCCTTACAGAGAAAAATATGAAACTATATTGACAGACATAAAGGAAGACCCACGTAAGTGAAGACATAGATAGACCCAGTCAAGATGGACAGGCGGGCTCACGACCGTCAGGATGGCTTTCCGCCCAAACGGACATGCAAATCCAACCCAGTGTTAGTCTGCGTCCTGGCAGGGCTCTGCATGCCGCGTGCAGTCTTACCTAACATGCGTGTGGACAGGCCCAAGGGCAAGCAAGAAGACACTGGACGAACAAACACAGACACCCCCCAGCAGTAGCGGAAATGTAGGTGAGAACAGCTAGATACCATTTCCGAACAGACAAGGAGACAAAGGGGGTTCTGGGAGCAGGGCACCAGGCTGTTCCCTGCTGGCGGCCCTGTCGCTCTAGGAAGCCCCGTCTCCACGCTGCACGGCACGGAGTACCCAGCAGCTCCGGGCAGAGCTGAGATGCACATGCCCCATGATCACACCTGGGTAGGGGACCT
Source organism: Vulpes lagopus (assembly GCF_018345385.1). Classification (NCBI taxonomy): domain Eukaryota; kingdom Metazoa; phylum Chordata; class Mammalia; order Carnivora; family Canidae; genus Vulpes; species Vulpes lagopus. The sequence continues at coordinate 152,158,445 of NC_054827.1, read as the reverse complement.
ACAGAACCAAGCAGACAGGTAGAGGATTTCTGTCGCAGTGTGGATTATGAAAATGAAAAAGGAAGTAATCCAGGAGCATCTCAGTAGGAGAATGCTAAAGAAGCTGCGGTTTATCCACACCACAGAATACATCAGTCAGGGTAAATACGCCAGAGGTAGAGGCAGCGGCATAAACCAGTGTCAAAAACATCATCCCGAGTGCAGAACAGCCTATTGCATGAAGATCAAATAGGGTACAACACCACTCTGTGAAGTCCAAAAACATGCAAAAGCAATACTGTATACATGGTGCATCGACATACACTTTTGCGGTAGAAGCACAAAAATATCCCTGGGAATGATCCGTAACCAACTTGAGATGAGGGGCAGCCCGGAGGACAAGGAGGAAGCTCTGGCTGCTCCTGTAATACTTCATATATATATATTTATTTGTTTGTTTTTAAACATTTTTTAAAGATTTTTTTAAATTTATTCATAGAGATCCAGAGAGAGGGAGAGAGAGAAAGAGAGAGAGAGGCAGAGACACAGGCAGAGGGGAGAAGCAGGCTCCCTGCAGGGAGCCTGACGTGGGACTCCATCCCGGGTCTCCAGGATCACACCCCGGGCTGTAGGCGGCGCTAAACCGCTGTGCCACTGGGGCTGCCCCTACTTTATATATTTAAAAGTAAAAGAAAAAGAGTGCCCGGGTGGCTCAGCACCTGAGCTCTGCCTTGGGCTCAGGTTGTGACCCCGGGGTCCTGGGATCGAGTCCCGTATCCGGTCCCCACAGGGAGCCTGCTTCTCCCTCTGTCTGTGTCTCTGCTTCTCTCTGTGTTTCTCATGAATAAATAAAGTCTTTTTAAAAATAATAAAAGAGAAATATGGACCAAATATGGGGAATTTTAAACTTTTAAAATTTGGAATTGCAGACTGAATCTAAATAGTGGATTCCTGTGTGTAATTTCTAGGCAATACTTTACGTTTAATCAAAATAAAAGAAGCATGTACGAGAAGAGGCTATTCCAAGACCAGTAGGCAGCCACTCTCCACATGCAGCTATCGAGCATTTGAAATGCAGCTGGTCCAAACTAAGATCCGCTCTATGTGTAAAATATAGCCAGGTTTCCTGACTTAGTGTGAAAAAAAAAAAAAAAAGAAAGAATGTAAAATCTCTTTACCCTCTAGCTCTCCCAAGAGTGAGCGTGCACACTTGAATCCAGGCGAGTGGCAGGTTAGGGAGTGTGGGGCGCCCTCTGGAATTCCGGGCGTCTGGCCCAGCTGACAGTTGTTGAATGAAACACCCAAAGAGCTGAGTTAGCAGGCTGCTGAGTTGAAGAGCATAGAGATGGGTGTGTGCAGGGCATGTGGACAGGATTCCGGGGTGGGTGATAGGGGTGGAGGCGGGCCAGCTCAGCCAGGAAGGGAAGATGCCGAATTTGGGGGAAAGGCTGAGGTTAGGGTCCTAAGGGATCCTGAAGGAGGCAGTGAGCAGGTGGTTGGCGGTAAGCACCCAGAGGTCTGGAAGGACATGGAGACCGTCATGCTGCCCACCCCATACCTGGGCTTAAGAACTCCCACAAATGCCGCTTGGAAACAGAACCTTGAGGCTGGAGTAAGGAGGGGCCTCGGGCACCAGGAGAGACTGAGTTCAGATGGCAGCTCTCACACCGGCTCCCTCCCGGGCAGAACTGAGTTCCCGAAGTCTCAGCTTCCGCACCTGTAAAGTCATTGTTTCCAGGACTAAACGGGGCAGTGAACCTAAGGTGCCTGGCCCATACCAGTGCTCCAGACTCGTTGGCCGTGATCAGGCGATGCCCACGCCCCCGACGAGGATGATAGTGTGCACCCCGGGGTCCTCTTGGAGTCCCAGGGACAGGCCTGAGGTCTTCAGAAACCCTTGCTGGTTGGGCAAGTGAGGACGAAGCCTCTGATAGCCGCTAGGGCCTTCCTTCCCCAGCCTCAGGAGCGGATGGCGTTGGGAGAGAAGTGACGGAGCGCAGTGAGCGGCGAGCACAGCTCATGGCTGGGGCAGCTCCACAGTGGAGAACCCAAGAAGTGCATTTAGGGAAAAATAACCCAAGTCACACCAAAACGGTGAGAGGGACTCCCATGGACTGTCTGCTAGGACGAGTGTGGGAATGCAGAGCTGCCCTAGCTGAGCCAGAACAGGGGGACACAGGTCAGGGGACAGAGGACGGGCATGAACAGAAAGAACTGCATGGACCAGGGCTGGGAGGCGAGACAGTAGGCAGCAAGAAAGCTCCTAAGATGAATAAGCAGAGGCTGCCCCAAGGTCCTGCAAGTGGCCTGAGGCACAGAGGCCTAGAGGAATCCCTGTCACAGAAGGTCACTTCCAAAACCTCCTGGAGTCCTGAAACCTTTGTCTCCCAGCTGGACTGGCAGCCCCACCCCCCCAACGTCCCATCCCAGGCACTGCGGCTCCTCCTGCCCCAACCCTGCACGGAGAGGAGAATGACATATGCCCGTCTGGATTTGCAAAATAATGCAGTTGCTGTGGCTGTTATCTCAAAATATTTGCAAATAAACCAAATATGACTTATTTTCAGAAAGTTTTTCCTCTTGGGCAATTAGTTTTAATGTTTCGGCTTTTTTTGGACTATTCATCTGGATGATCTATTTAGGTCCGTAAATACCCGTGGTCTGATGAGGGCTCCAACAGCTTCGTCCTTGCACAGCACGTCCCAGGGACGGAGTACCCGTCCTCTGAGGTCCTCAGCAGCTACCCCTTACGGAGAGGCGTAAATGTTTCCCGCAGGAAAGAATGAGCAAACCACAAATCTCAGCAGAGCTCTGCGCCGGTTCAATATGGTCCCCCCAAAAGTTTGGTCCCCCCAGATCATGGCCTTATTAGCAGATGACACTGGATTGCAGTGGGACCTAAACCCCATGAGAATGTCCTTGCAAGACACGGAGAAGGGCGCGCGGAGCAGAGGAGAAGCAGTGACTGGAACGTCGAGCGTACAAGCCAAGGGACACCAAGGATCGCGAGCAGCCGCCAGAAGCCGCAGGAAGGGTCTGGATTCGACTCTTCCCCAGAGTTTCCAGGAGGAACCAACCCTGCCAACACTTTGATCTCAGACTTCTGGCCTCAGACTGGGAGAGATAAATATTTGTCCCTTTGAAACCATCCAGGCTGTGGCGCTCTGTGACAGGAGCCACGGGAACCGAATTGGAGCTGCGGGGACGCCCGAGGCGTGGAGCCCGCGCCCTGCTCCAGCCGCTCCCTGTGCTCTCGGGAAGCGCCCGCACCCTGCGTCTGCCGCACCACCTGGTCACAGGCCCCCGGCTAGCAGCCTGTCCTGGGGGTCGCCAGCCCCGGTGGCGGCTCACGGAGGGCCTGAGGGCTCCTCCCCGGGATCTGGGATCCCGGGGTCTCTGCCCTTCGGGAAAAGAGCAGCCCTGGCAGCGCGCTTCTGAGCAGGACGGCGACATCCGTGTGCTGGGGAAGGGCCGCCCGGGAGCGCAGGCAGGGGACTGGCCGGTGGCTAGGGTCAGGGTAAGGGCCACCAGGCCTTCAAGGCCAAATCCGGGGACCGGGTGCCGGGGACAAAGGCAGGTGAGTTGGGCACGGCTCGGGCGCCCTGAGCAGCGCCGGGACAGCGGCCGAGCGGGCCAGCGGCTCGGTGGCCCCGGACGGTTCTCGCATCCCCCCCAGGTCTGTCCCTGCTCGGCCACAGCCTTCAGGGCCAGGACAAGACCGGGAGCAAAGCACTGCTGTCGGTGTGTCTGGAGGAATGTGTTGTGCTGTAACACAAATTTTATTGATCCTGAAGTGACAAGACATCTTATTGACATTCCGTGGAGGATCAATGGCGGATAAAAACGCAGAACAGACATCAGGCCTTCCCTAGACGAACCTCCCACGTGTAAATGGATCCCCCTAAACAGACAACTGTTATAGACACAGCTCTGGGAACCCCCGGGGTTTCTCCTGCCACCCCAGGAAGTTCTTAAAGAATTCAGACTGGGGACACAGTGATTCACGGATACTCTTTTCCTAAGGTAATTTTCCCCATTTTGTGGGTGTTTTGTTCCTGTCAATCACTGTGTTAAAGAGAGGCAAATCAAGCAGATATTGAATCATCTGGAAAGTCAACCAGTTGACACTAGACTACTGCCTCTATCTCATGTAAGAACGAGGACTGTAGGTATATGAGGGTTATACGTACTCTTATGGAATTCGCTTTTCTTAAGGTCTCTGTCATTTGATTTTCTTTCTTGATAAGGAATCAGTGCTTTGGAGCAGTAATATGCAGGCAGCCCTTGCTCAGAGGTGGAGTTGACGCGAAGGTGAGACCAAAGAGGCCAGCACCCACCAAGCCGTGGCAGTATCTGTACCACACAGACCCACCCAAGCACCTAAAGGCTCAGCCTGCCCCACGCCACAGGCACCGGTGCCAGCACAGTTCTCCCGTGGCTTGCGGTGCTGTGCTCGCATAGGGCAAGGGTCCACCCCAGTCTCCTCCCCCTGCACGTGACAAAGTGTGCATACCCGCCAGGTGCCCTCCAAGACATGCTCCCCACGTGCAAATCCTACCACACTGCAAGGGGACCTGCCGGTCTACAGAATCAGGCCTCTCCAACTCAGACAACCCCGGACACCCCAGGCAGGGCTGCTGGCCTGACCCTCAGACACTTCCCATGAGGCAATGTGTGTCCGTTTGCATGTGTGCCCGTGCATGTGTGTGCACACGTGTACGTGCCTACATGTGCACACATGTATAGTGTGTATACACGTGCGTGCACACGCATTTGTGTTTGTGTGTGCGTGCGTGTGCCTATACTCATGCGTGTGTGTGTATGTGTGTGTGTGTGTGTGCACGTTCAAGGCCTCTGCCTGTATTGTGTCATGACACCAGCCAGGAGTAAAATGTTTAACCGCCAGCTGTGTGATCTTCATCACAAATGCTATCTGACTGGTTTTTTAAATGAAATGATTACTTAATTGAATTTCAGTCAAAAATTCAACTGTGAAAAAAAAAAAAATTCAACTGTGTGGTTGAGATTTGCCACTGCCTCTCACAAAGGAAAGATACCTGAGACCCTGGGAGGGCCTGTTGATCCATCTAAGTAAACATGCCTGGTTTGGTGGCTACCTCATTTGTTATCTTAATTAAAATATTCCCTTAAAAATAAACAACCTTTATGTTTAAAATAATAACTTACGAACTCAGCATTAAGCCATGTAACAACGCTAAAACGTGTTTTGTTTAATTCTGGTACTTTGTCATAATCACGAACTCCCATCCGGCCTCCACCAGGCCCAGGCGTTCATTATGATTCTGAGAAGCAGAGTAAGACCATTTTAAGAAAGTCCCAGGGACTGACATTATTTTCTAAGGAGCATAAGGAATCAATTTTAAACAACTAAAACTTATAGGAAGTGGAATGGACGTGCATGAGAAGTGAGTGCCTCGAAGCAGGTGCCCGTCAAGCAGGGCAAGAGAGGTCCCTTATTCTGAAGGAAGCTCAGTAGCTTCCATAATTCCCCACTCATTTCCCTGAGTACTGATCTTTGGAACAATGGAAGTTTAGGGAGACTTGATTTTATTTCCTCTAACAAACTCTAAAAAATAAAACCCCGGTATCCCACATTATTATATCAGCCTCTTTAAAGTGGAGTTAACAATATTCGTGGATTTAGAAATGCTTGCATCTTTAAAACTCTCACCTAGTCTGTTGGTCACATAGAAGTTCGCCAGGGGAAAAGCAGCTGTCTGCGCACCCCAGATGCTCCCTGCTGCCCTGGCCAGATGACCACACAGGTGGCCCCATGCTCCGGCTGGCTCCTGCGCCAGCCTAACCCTAACCCCCCCACCTCATTCTCACCACCACCACCACCACCACCACCACCACCACCACCACCACCTCCTCCTCCTTTTGCCTTCTGTTCTATCCCAAGAAATTTCTGAAACTTTAGAGAGGTCACTGATTTTGATTGCAAATTTAAAAGATTCATAAGGCATATAAAATTTTAAGCTGTGCAAATCACGTAAGATGGATTTAAGATGTAAGAAAACAAGAAGGATTCTGGACAGTCTGACATCTTATGTCCATGCATTTTGCTCTGTGGAAGTGGTCCCTGCCCAGTGGCCCTCCTGCCGTGTGCCCACCCACCCAGGGTACGCGGGCCTAGCCACCTCTGCTGTGTAGGTTCGGTGGGGGGTGGGGGTGGGAGAGTCCAGCCTCGCAGCTGTCTATGAGATCTCTGCTCCGGGAGTGCGGAGCGTCCCTGCTCAGGAAGCAGAAAACACCTGGCAATTCCTTCTTGATTTGACTTAGGTAGATGATGAAAAGCATCTTAAAAGCCACTTTTGGGCAGCCCAGGTGGCTCAGAGGTTTAGGGCCGCCTTCAGCCCAGGGCCTGATCCTGGAGACCTGGGATCGAGTCCCACATGGGGCTCCCTGTGTGGAGTCTGCTTCTCCCTCTGCCTCTCTCTCTCATGAATAAATAAATAATTTTTTTTTTTTTAAAAAAAGCCACTTTCACTGCCGCTTATCACATTTTCTGCATAAGGTTGATGGCCAGTGGGCTGGTGGCACAGGGGCATGAGAGGGGCCAGGCTGCGAGGACCAGCGGTGGGACTAGACTAGTTGGGCCATGCCTTCAGCCTGGCTGAGTCCAGAGGCTGAATATGGGCCAATATCTGAAGAGCACTGTGGATGAGCGCCTACTAAACCGGCTATGAATCATCCTCTTTGCTCAGGTAGCATCAACATAACAAGGAGGAAACGCTGGCCCGTTGCCTCTGATCAGATCCCCCATGTTCCACAGTAATCGCCCAAGCATCGGCACGATGGATTTGCCACCTCCGTGGGTCAGGTGCTGACGGGTGACAGGTCTCCACTCCTCTGCATGGACGTGGGGCCTCCTCTCTCTAGTAGCCTCCCAGTGCAGCCGGGCCACCTGGCCAGGTCCCAGCTGGGATGGGGGCCTTGGCTGTCAAGAAATTGGGAACTCTGGCTTTGTGCAAGATGCCTGGGAGCTGAGAAGAAGTCTCATCCCAGAGCCTAGACCTGGAAACTCCACCTCCGTCCCTAAATCCGGATACTCTCCCACAGTTAGAAGTGAACCCCTATGCACCATAAAGATACTGCACATAACTTATTTAGCTTTTGTCACCTGAAAGGTTTTCGTGTGGTGTTCACTCCCGGCAGAGCACCAGGTGTGTCCTCATCTCCCTTCCTGGGAGGCGCACACTATTCAGGCCGAGCCAGGGTGGGGCTCTGCTCCAAGCACCTTAAGAATCACCAGCGTTGCTGTCTGGTGCCACGATTGCAGCACATGCAGTTGAACTACCTTCTCCCCCAAGGCTCTGAGGCAGCCTGGCTCCCGGCCAGCCCACCAGACTGGATGGAAGCATATTTTGCTGTCACCTGGCATGCATTTCATATTGTGCGTGTAAGTATGCACACACATGTATATCCCAAGGATGTAAAAGTACGACCTTCACATCAATTAAGGCTGTTTAAGGGGTGTGTTTCAGATGAAATGCTGTAATATGCAAAATCACCGGATTAATGAATTAATCGACAGGAAAATAATCTTTGCCAGAAAAACTATGACTGTGAACTTCCAAAATAGGATTGGCTTGTTCATATATATTAACCAAAAATAAGCTCCGCTTTGCAGTAGAAACCCCACCGCCAGCTTCCAGAAAAAGAAACGTCTGAAAGTTCGCTTTAGGGAGAGGTTGGTTGGTTGGAGTCAACCGCCCAGCGCTACACGCAACTGCTCCAATTCAACATTTGTCTGACCAAATCGCGGGAGACCGTGTGTGGACACACCCGCTAAGTCCAGTCGGAGGAGTATCTCCCATAACATAGCAATTGATTTAATAAAGGAACTAACCAATTTTAAATTGCAATAAATTTACCAAACATTTTCACCGTTTATGGAGAGCTTTACAGTAAGAAAGTATCAACAAAAGCAGGCACATCCGTGTACAAAGTGTTGCTGCTGGGCGCAGTTAGCGGCGGCCGACCCCACGGCAGCGGCTGCTCCGTCCGTCCTGGCGCCGCCTGGGCCCTGCTCCGGGGCCGCCCTGGCTCTGAGCTCTCACCTGGACCGGACTTGCCACAGAGAAGTGCGCTGGGGGCGAGGCAACCCCGAGACATTTATTGTAAACTTTAAAATGGAATCCGGGTAGAACAGACACAGAGAAGAAGGGAAACCTCCCAGACACGGGAATGGTGACAGCGGAGGGTCGGCCCGGGGCGGCGGGGGCGTCCGCGAGCGGGGCCGGGGCGGCCCTGGGAGTGCAGCGCGCGCGGGTCCTGCTCGCCGCGGGGCCGGGGCCGGGGCCGGTGGTCGGCGGTGGTCGGCGGTGGCCCGTGGTGGCCGGTGGTGGTCGGTGGCCCGTGGTGGCCGGTGGTGGCCGGTGGCCCGTGGTGGCCGGTGGTCGGTGGCCGGCGGTCCCTGTGGCCCGGCGCTCAGCAGGCCCGGCCCGGCTCCCACGCGCGCCCCGCCTCGCACGGCGGCCGGCAGCAGTAGGGGTAGGAGGCGTTGAGGTCGGGGTCCGAGGGCGCGTAGCCCGGCAGCTCCACCGACGGGTGCCCCCCGCAGCGCACCTCCGCGCCCGCCTCGTCCCGCGCGTGCAGGACGCCCACGCTGATGTAGGACACGGCGTGGCGCGCCGCGAGGCCCGCGCAGTCCCCGGGGGCCGCCAGGTCCGAGTCCTCGGCCGCCAGGATGGACGCCTCGCTCGGCCGCGGCTGCAGCCGCCGCCCCCGCCGCCCCCGCCGGCCCCGCCGCGCCCGGGAGGCCGCAGGCTGCGCGCGGAGCCCGGGGCCGCCGCGGGGCCGCGCCGGGGCCCGGGCCGCCCTCCTCCGGCCGCGCCGGCCGCGCCGAGCCTGCGACGCGCGGTAGTTCTTGACGAGCAGCAGGCTGAGCAGGCCCAGCAGGCACTCGAGCGAGTTGAAGACGGTGGAGAGCACCAGGCCGCGCTGGTAGTCCTTGAGCTGGCGGCACTTGGCGGACGTGGCGCTGTCCAGGGCGCTGCGCGCGCGGGGCGCGGGGGGCGCGGGCGGCGCGGGCGGCGCGGGGGGCGCGGGGGGCGCGGGCGGCGCGCGGGGCGGCAGGCAGTAGTGCGAGTACTTGCGCTCCACGAGCGACACGGTGTCGCCGTCGATCACGGCGCCCGCGAAGGCGCTGAGGACCCCGAGCATGAAGACCAGGACGCCGAGCAGGAGCAGGTTGTGGCTCTTCGCCGGCCCCGCGGGCCCCGCGCCGCTGCCCGGCTCCCCCGGCGCGGCCTCCGCGGCCCCCGCGCGCGCCGCGGCCGCCCCGAGCCCCGGGCCCCGCGCCGGCCCCGCGAGCGGCGCGTCCCGGGGCCCGCAGCAGAGCAGGGCGGCGCCGAGCAGCGAGAGGCCGGCGGCCAGCAGCAGCCCCGAGTAGAAGGCGCCGGCGGCCGCCCCCAGCCGGAACGGCTCCCCGCGCAGCTCCGAGCCCAGCGAGAAGCACTTGAGGCCGACGGCGGCGGCGCTGAGCGCGCAGGCGAGCAGCAGGCAGGAGGAGAGCGCGGCGCAGGCCCCGCGGACGCTCCACTTCATCCTCCGCGCCCGAGCCGGCCCGCGCCCCGCGCGCCCGCCGCCGCCCGCCGCCGCCCCCGCCGCCTGCGCCTCCTCCCGGCGCCGCGCGGCCGGACCGCCGGCCTCCTCCTCATCCTCCCGCGTCCTCCCCGGCCCGCGCCGCCGCCGCCGCCGCCGGAGTCCGCATCCTCCGCCTCCCGCGCCGGGAGCCGCTGCGGCGCAGGACCGCGGGGCGCGCGCCCCCTCCCCAGCCCGCCGCGCCCCTCCCCGCCCCTCCCCGCCCGTCCCCGCCCCTCCCCGCCGCCCCGCGCGCCGGGCCCGGCGCCGCCCTCCCCCGCCGCAGCCCCCGCGGCCCGGGGCGCCCCTCCGCCGCCTCCCCGGGGACAAGCGCCCCCCGCGTCTCCCCGCCTCCCGCCCCTCCCGCCCCTCCCGCGGCCGCCGGCCCCCCCGCAGGGCGCCCCCGGGCCCGCCCCCCGGGCCGCCCCCCCCGCCGGGCCCCTGAGCGAGCGGCCCACGCCCGCCGCCCGCCCGCGGCCTGGAAGCCGGAGGGACTCAGCCTGCGGGCGCGGGAGAGGAGGAGGGGAGCCCGGGGCCGGCGGGGCGGGGAGCCGGGGCGCAGCACGGCGGAGGCGGAGGACGCAGGAAGGGAGAGCCCGGGGGGGGGGGGGGGGGGGGGGGGCCGGGGAGGGGCTGGGCCTGCGGGGGGGGGCGACGGTGCGGGAGGCCGGGCCGGGGCGGGGAGGGGCGGGGAGGGGCGGGGAGGGGCCGCGGAGGCCTCAGGCGCAGCCCCCACGGAGCCCCTGCGGACCGCGGCCGGAACAGCCCCCGGGGCTCGGGCGCGTGACAGGTGATGCCGCGGAAGGCGCCTGGGGGCGGGGGCGGGGGCAGCAGGCGGCGGCCCTCCCCGGCCTCCCGGGCCCTCCGCCTCCGCCCGACACCGGCCCTGGCGGACCCCTCTGCGGCTGCGGCCTGGAGCCCGGGAGCAGGGAGCCGGGAGCCGGGAGCCGCCTGCCGCGGCGCTGAACAACCTGGCGCCGCATCCAGGGGGGCGGGCGCGGCTGCGGCGGGGGGGCCCGCGGGGGCCGGGGGCGGGCGCATGGGGGGCAGGACGCCGCGCGGCCCCCGCCGCCCCCGGGCTCCCCCAGCTCGCGGGCGGCGCCCCTTCCTGCCCGAGCGCCCGGCGACTGGGACGCGAGCCCCGAGGCGCCCGGGTCGGGGGCAGCGAGCCCGCGCGCAGGAGCCCGCAGCCACGGAACGCCCCGGCCCGTAAACGCAGCTCGAAGGCCCTCGGCGCGGCTCCCCGGACACGTGCGTGGCACCGACTCGAGCCGCGGCCGCGGCCGCCGGGCGGGGAAGGAGCCGCTGTCGCCGTGTTTCTAGCGCCCAGCGCGGGTTTCGGAGCATCAGCCGAACCTCCTCGTCCGCCCCGCGCCTCGGCAGATGACTGGCCGGGAAAGCGGGCAGAGCGGGCCTGGGGCACACGTGTTACAGGCTCCAGGAGGACGGTGTGTAAAGCGGCTTGTGTAATAGCGTGGCACCCACGCGCGAGAGCGGAGTTGCCATGAGCTTACTTCCAATGATTATTCCGGTTTCCAGGGAGACGAGGTTTGCAGCCACCTCCGTGGAGAAGGAGGGAGCAGCCTCTCCATCCCCTGCGTGCGCCAGCCAGATTGATTAGGCCTGGGGGCGGAAGTGAACTGACGGCGGCTCTTCCTCCGCCCGGATCCCCGGATCCCCGGATCCCCGGATCCCACGGAGGAGGCCCGGGGGGGGGGGGGGGGGGGGGCGGGTGCTGCGGTTAAGGTCTAGGTTTTTGGTTTGAGATCTGGCCTCTTCTCTCCTTCGTGCCCCACCCCCACCAACCTCTGGCCAGACACTTCCATCCCCCCCCCCCCCCCAGCACCACCTTGTTCCTTAAACTGATCATACCTCTTCTTGCCACGGGGCCTTTGCACGTGCTGTTCCCTCTTCCTGCTGCAGGTTTCCCTTGCCGCATCCTCACCTGGCTCCTGCCTTCTTGTTCCTCAGATCTTAGCTCCACCTCACCAACTTTTGTTGGCTGCCCGCTGTCCTGCAAACACTGTAGAGTGCTTTGCATGGGTTTTCTTCTGTAGTCCTTGCACCAGACCCTCAGTCGGGTGGCCCTGTAATTCTCACACAGGCTTTCTATGAATTAGCCAGTGGCTTGTGGAGTCAGGGTTCAAACCCAGGCTCCGTGCCCAACCTCCTTTTCCCTTGACCTCCCTCCCCTCACCAGACACCAGCCTTCCTCCCTGCTTCCCCTCCTCCCTGCCCCCAGCCCCTCCCAGAGGCCCCCCCTAACAAGTGGGAACTCCTGGTGGTCTAAAGGTCTGTCCTCCCCATCAGATTAGCTGCTCACTGCAGGCAGGCTCCAGGTCCAACTGATCCCTCGCTCCTCCCCATCAGGATTCAGTCCTGCCCTGGCTGCGTGGAATGAGTGAGTGAATGAATGAATAGGTGGTCAGCACTGACCCTGGGTCACTCTGTCCTGTGACAGAGTCTAAGTATCTGGTTCTGCTCATTGGAAGAATGCACCAGGCCAGCAGGCAGAGGAGGCACCCACCTGGTGTTGAGGTAAGGGAAGGCTGTCTAGGAGGGAGTGGGTGGGTGGGTGCTAGGGAGGGAGGGTGGGAGGGAGAGAGTGGGTACTAGGGAAGGAGGGAGGTGGGAGCAGGGTGGGAGGGAGGGAGGTGGGGGATGGGAAGGGGAAGCCAGGCAGGGAGGGAGGAGCTGGGAGGGAGGGAAGAAGGGAGGGAGGGAGGGAAGGAGTAGGTGGGTGCTAGGGAGGGAGGGCAGGAGGAGCTGGGAGGCAGGTGGGGACAGGCAGCAGGAGGAAAAGCAAAGACAGCAGAAGGGAGCTTGGACCGTCTACACCTCCAAAAATGTTGAGGGCAGAGAGCAGGTGACCTGCCAGAAAGGGTCCTGAGCTGCGCCAGTTTGAAATTCATCCTGAGGATGGGGAGACCCTAGAAGGGCAGGAGGATACTGCGGTGTGTATTTTGGAGGAACACTGCCCCGTGAAGACTGGGTTGAGGAGACAAGGCATGTGGGGGGTTCGGGAGCACTTGGGGTGCAGGTAGAAGGGTCCTACCCAATCGTGGTGTTATTGCAAGTATTATAATCTGTCCTGTTTGCTGCCTGGTGCTCAGCACATAGTCGCCTGTCTTCCGCCTCTATCTGCAGGAAGGAAGGGCAGCAGGCTGTGGTCCCTGTTATTTTTTTTTAAGATTTTATTTATCTGGGGGAGAGAGAGAGAGAGCAAGCGAGCATGAGCAGTGGGAAGGGGCAAAGGGAGAGGGAGAAGCAGGCTCCCTGCTGGGCTCAGTCCCAGGACCCCTGGATCCCTGGACCATGACCTGAGCCGAAAGCAGACGCTTAACCAAATGGGCCACCCAGGCGCCCCTGTGGTCCCTGTTACACAGAGCCTCCTTTTAGGGTGACCCCATAACCATCCCTCTCTCACGGGGAGGGCCTGTCTGCACCTGAAGTGGTTTCTGACACCCATAACCCGGGGTGTGAACTGAAATGACCCACACACATTTTGAAAGCTGACTCTGTTGCTTTCCTGTGGAATCCTTTCTCCCAACCCCTGCCAGAGTCACCCGTGAAGCCCCTTCCCTCCCAGCCACGCGGCACAGCCAGAGGCGCCCCCTGGGATGAGCAGCTGTGGGCCACAGTGGGGTGATTTGGGTGCTCAGAGGTTGCTCAGGGGACCCACACTGGAAAGGAGCAACACTCCAGTGAGCAATGACTTTAGCCAGGTTGTTGGGGAAGGAGGAGTGACTTCGAACATCACAGAGCCCGCCATGTGCCACATACTTTCTCAGGGACCAGTGTAGCACCTCCATGCGGGACACATCACTGCTAGGATTCTGAAGACGGAACCAGGGCCCAGAGATAAAGGCTCAGACCGATTATGACGGCAATCATGTATGCAGTGAAGGATGTTTTCCCTGTTAGTTTTAAATTCCATTTTAATATTTGGTATTTATTAACATTTGAAATCCAGTCTCCTAGAGTACTGACTTCAATTAACTTAGCTGATTCTAATTACTTGTTTTTGCATTTGTTTGTCATTTAGCTTTTCAGTATTTTTATTCTTTATCTTTTTAACTGGCTAAATAATAGAATTTTTCTTTTATTATTATTTCTCAGTCCCCTTTTTCCGGGAACAATGAATACTGATCTTCACTTATGGACATAGTGTGTGCGTTTATGTGCCAACATTGCATAGGCGGTGATTAACCCAAAAAACTCTCACAAAACCAGAGCCAGTGAGTTCTGCAAGACATGAGAATGTATTATTTTAAATGCTTTTATCTTGTGAAATGTAATAGATCCACAGAAAAACTATAATGTAACAGCTTGATGACTTATAAATGAGCATCTATATACTTGCCACCCAGTCAAGGAACAACGTTGCAGGCACCTCTGCAATCACTGCCCTCCCTCCCAGGAAGGTTCCACTGGCTTCATTTGAAACCACTTTTCTTGTGTTTATTTACACTTTTATCACCTACACGTGTACCTCTACACATTTTAGTTTGGCTATGTGTATCATTTGGACTTCATATAAGTGGAATTATAGAACATGATTGCTATACGTCAGTTTTTCTATCATCCAAGGAGATGCCTCTAAATTTTAGCCCTGTTGTTTTCTGTGTCTATAGTTCACTCACTTTCGTGGCTGGATCCTAAGCCATCCTAAGAACATGCCACAGTTTATTTTTCCATTTTACTGATGATTTGATTTGACCGTTGATAGTTTGGGGATATCATGAATAAAGCTGTTGTGGACTTCCTTGCGTGTGTACTGATGTGCTTTGGCGTGCGTTCTGTTGGATCCCGCGTAATATATCTGTTCAGATTTTTGTGCCCTTTTGTAGTGAGAATCAACTGGCATGTGATAGCAATCACTCATTTTTAAGTGTACAATTCCATGAATTTAGATAACTGTACACGCCGCGGTCGTGATGCGGGCTGTTCCAGCTCCCCCAGAGCACCTCCTGTCCGCCCCTCTCCTCAGTCCAACCCCCTCACACCTGCTCATCTGCTTTCTGTGCTGTAGTTTTACTCTATGATTTCATGTACCTAGAATCATAAAATATATATATTCTTTTACGTCTGGCTTCTTGCATTTGGCATAATGCTTTGTTTTTACCCATTCATTCATACTGCTGAGCCAAATTCCACCAAAATTTGCTTGTCCATTCACAAAATGGAGGCTATTACGTTTTTTTCCATTTGGAGTTATTATGAATAAAGCTGCTATTAACACTCCCGTACCAGCCTTTTGTAACCCTGTTTTCATTTCTCTCGGGCATATCTGCAGGAGTGGGATCGGTAGTCTGGATAATAAGTCTGTCTTTGACTTTATAAGGAGCTGACAAACCACCTCCCAGAGTGGCTCTGCCGCTTGGCACTCCGCGGGCACAGCCCTGTACCGAGCCCCGTGCCCCCTCCAGACCTGAGGTCCTCGGCAGTCTTCTCAACAGTGCCCATGCTGGCGGGTCCACCGTGGTATCTCCCAGGAGCTTTGATTTGCATTAATTACCCTGATGACTAATGAAGCTGAGCCTCTGATATTTCTTCTTTGGCAAAGTAGCTGCTCCTAAAAGCTCACAAGATGTTAGTAAGTTATGGCCTTTTGTTTATCTTCTTTAGTAAGATATCGCTCTGAGTCTTTTGCCAATTCTGAACAACTGGGCCATCTTCATGCCATTGACTTGTGCTCCATAAATTCCATACACAAGTTCTTTACCAGATACTCGGGGAATACGCTCCCCATCTCGGACTCACCTTTCAATCTGCTCATCAGTATTTTGTAAAAAGCAAACCTTTTCCATTTTGATAGAGTCTGGTTTATTACTTTTTCTTTTATGAGTTTTGTGTCCTGTCTTGGAAATTATGCCTAAACCAAGGTCACAAATATTTTCTTTCAGGTCTTTCAAAAGTGTTATAGTTTTAGGCCTTACATATATATGTATGATCCACTTTGAGTTAATTTTTGTATTTGGTGTGACAGAACAGTCAAGGCTCTTATTTTTTTTTAAAGATTTTATTTTTATTTATTTATGAGAGTGAGAGAGAGGCAGAGACACAGGCAGAGGGAGAAGCAGGCTCCATGCTGGGAGCCTGACGCGGGACTCGATCCCGGGACTCCAGGATCGGGCCCTGGGCTGAAGGCGGGCGCCAAACCGCTGCGCCACCCAGGGATCCCCAAGGCTCTTATTTTTGCATATGATGTCCAAGTGTTCCAGCACCATTTGCAGAAAATAGTCACCTTTCCCATTAAACTACCTTGGCACTTTTATTGAAAATCAGTTGTTTATAAAACTGTAGATCTATTTCTACTTTCCCAACTCTGTCTCATTGATCTGTATGTCTGTCCTATGCTGATTCCATACCGTGTTTATTATTGCAGCTCTCTAGCAAATCTCAAAATCAGGTAGTAGTAAGTCCTCCAAATTTGCTCCTTTTCAAAATCATTTTGGCCACTCTAGATCCTTTGAATTTCCATATAAATTTTAGAATCAGGTTGTCAATTTCTACCCAAAAATATCTATCGAACTTTTGATTGGGATCATACTGAACCTATAGATTACTTTGGGTATCACTGATTTGTTAGCAATATTAAATTTTCCAGGGACACCTGGGTGGCTCAGTGGTTGAGCGTCTGCCTTGGGCTCAGGTCGTGACCCCGGGGTCCCAAGATCAAGTCCCACATCCAGCTCCCTGCATGGAGCCTGCTTCTCCCTCTGCATGTGTCTCTGCCTCTCTCTGTGTGTCTCTCAGGAATAAATAAATAAAAATCTTTTTAAAAAATTTCCAATCCATGAATATGATTTGTCTCTACATTTATGTCTTTATTAATTTATGTCAATTCTATTTTTATAGTTTTCAGTATACAGGCCTTGCACACATTTTGCTAAATTTATCTATAAGTATTTCATATATTTAATGCTTTTGTAAATGCTACTTTAATATTTTATTGTCCAACTCTTTGTTAGTAGTATATAGAAATACAATTGTTTTTTTAATTACCTTTTTATCCTACAACTTTGATAAATCCACTTATTAGTTCTAACAGCTATTTTTCTTTTTTTTTTTTTTTACAAGAGACAGAGTGCAAGCAGGGGGAGGGGCAGAGGGAGATGGAGAGAGAGAATCTCAAGTACGCTCCACGTTTTAGCTCAGAGCCTGACATGGGGCTCAACGCAGGGATCAATCCCATGACCCTGAGATCATGACCCCAGCCAAAATCAAGAGTTGGTCACCGAACCAACTGAACCACCCAGGCACCCCTCTAACAGCTATTTTTGTAGTTTCCTTAAGATTTTCTACATAGACAACGTATCACAAGCAAGTTGAAACAGCCTCACTGCTTCCCTTCCTCCTTGAAAGCCTTTTATCCCTTTTTCGAGCTAAGGTGCACCTGCTTGGCCCTCATGCAGAGCAGAGGTAGTGAGAATAACATCCTTGCCTTGCTCCTGATCTCGTGGGAAATCATTTAGTCCTTCACCCTTTCGTCTGAGGTAAGATATAGGCTTTTGTAGATAACTGACATGGTTGAGACCTAGTTCTGTTTGCTGAGAGTTTTTATCATGAATAGGTGCTGAATTTTGTCAAACGCCTTTTTGTTGTCATAATCTATTATCCTTTCTATACGTATGTGGATACACAGATCCCTTTTACATATTCTTTTGAAGATTTTGGGGTCTGTATTAATAAGGAGTATTATTTATAGTTTTCATTCTTGTAATGTTTTGTCTTGTTTTAGTATCAAAGTGATGCTGACTTCATAGAATGAGTTGGGAAATGCTCCCTCATTTTCTTTTCTGTAAAGGTTTGTATAAAATTGATAGTATTTCTTCATTAAGAAACACTGAAGAAAACACTTCCTTAAGTGTTTGGTAAAATTCACTTGTGAAGCCGTCTGGGGTTAAAGTCTTCTTTCTGGGATGATTTTAACTATAAATTCAAATACATTCAAAAAAAATTTTTGAGTTTTAGGGATATTCCTGTTAAAAATGTTTTACTGAATGCTAATAGTTTATGTCTTTCAAGGAATTTGCCCATTTAATTTATGTTTTTAGATTTGTTGCCATAAAGTTGTCCACAATACAAGTGGTTAACTTAGAAGTTGGTTTTTCTTTTTCAGCCTGTCAATATGGTAAATGACATTCCTTGAGTTTCAGTATTAAACCAACCTTGCCTTCCTGATATAAATCCCATTTGGTCATTGTCAAGGAAATAGCATCTGTTGCCTGTTTTCAAGAGAAGTACAAATATTTCTGCCTATTACATCTTGCTATTAGAGCAAAAAAAAAAAAAAAAAAAAAAAAAACCACAGTCAAGCACTGAAGGGAGCAAGCTTACTCACCCTAGAAGTCAATCAAGACCAAGATCAGTCGTGAGAGTTTTTATAATGAATAGGTGCTGAATCACGACTCCCGTCGTTTTTTTTGCTGGCCCCTGTATGGCCAATGGGTGCCCCCCAGTGGCTGATGCATGGCCATTAACCTGCATGCAGCCCTCTTGTGCTGCAGCAGAACTCCAGCCCTCTCCGCATAGACAGATGCAGCAGTGGGCTTGCTCAGGTGCCACACGGCACACACATTTAAGCAGAACAAAGGAGCACACACCGAATCTGAAAAGGAAAAATATTCCCACACAAGGTGACCAGCCCAGCCAAGCTGTGAGGGTTTGTTTTTCTTCTTTACCTCTGGTTTAGTGGCTTAAAATAACAATGCATGAATCAAATCCCTTAGTTGGAACTTGAGTTCATAAAAGAAAAGTTCAATAAAGCTGAAAGAATAAAATGCTTAAAAAACAGCATTTTCTTTTTTATTTATTTTCCTTTATTAAAAATTTTTTATTTAAGTTCAAGTTTCCAACATACAGTATAACACCCAGCGCTCATCCTATCAAGTGCTCTCCTCAGTGCCCGTCACCCAGTCACCCCATCCCCCCCCACCTCTCCTTCTGCAGCCCTTTCTTTGTTTCCCAGAGTTAGGAGTCTCTCGTAGTTTGTCTTCCTCTCTAATCTTTCCCCCCTCAGTTTCCCTCCTTCCCTTATAATCCCTTTCACTATTTCTTATATTCCCCATATGAGTGAGACCATATGATAATTGTCCTCCGATTAACTTACTTCACTCAGCATAATGCCCTCCAGTTCCATCCATGTCAATGTAAATGGTGGGTATTTGTCCTTCTAATGGCTGAGGAATATTTCACTTTATATATAGACCACATCTCTATCCATCATCTTTCAATGGACACCAAGGCTCCTTCCACAGTTTGGCTATTGTGGACATTGCTGCTGTGCACATCCGGGTGCAGCGATCCTGGCGTTTCACTGCATCTGTATCTTCGGGGTAAATCCCCAGCAGTGCAATGGCTGGGTCGTAGGGCAGGTCTATTTTTAACTCTTTGAGGAACCTCCACACAGTTTCCCAGAGTGGCTGCCCCAGTTCACATTCCCACCAACAGTGCAGGAGGGTTCCCCTTGCTCCACATCCTCTCCAACATTGGTTGTTTCCTGCCTTGTTAATTTTCCCCATTCTCTCTGGTGTGAGGTGGGATCTCATTGTGGTTTTGATCTGTATTTCCCTGATGGCAAGTGATGGGGAATAATGTTTTAATTCTTTTGTGTCTGTAGGATCTGTAGTGAAATTCCCTTTTTCATTTCTGATATTGGTAATGTGTGTGTGTCTTTTTCTTGATCAGTTTGACTAGAGGTTTATCAATATTTTTGATCATTTCAAAAATCTAGTGTTTGGTTTCATTATTTTCTTTTTGTTTGTGTTCTATTTCATTGACTTCTGCTCTTTTATTAGTACCTTTGTTCTTGCTTACTTTGGCTTTAGTTTGCTCTTCATTTTCTAGTTCTGACTTGAGACCTTTATTCTTTCCTTATGTAATCATTTAATGCTATAAATTTTCCTTTAAACATTGCTTAGTAGTTTTAACAAGTCAATTGAACTTGAATTCGTAAAAGAAATTTTCACTTTTTCTTTATACTCCCCCAAACTTTTTAAGGTGCTACATGATGGAAGATACTAAATGGGAGTGCTCAAACTTGAAGACAAAAGCTGGGAAGACAGACGGATGGTGGATAGGTGGATGAAGGATAGATGGATGGGAGATGGTGGGTGATGGAAGGTGGTGGATGGATAAAATAAGATACAAGAGAGGCCTTGCATGGACAATGATAATGGCTCATGAATCAGGGAACAGGATTAACTCAATTCAGGATCTTGTTGTTGTTTTTTTTTTTTAAATTAGCTTCTTGTGTTATGCTGAGGTAGTAAACAGTCTCCGATGAGCAAGGCTTACAACAACCACGGTACCCTCATTCACATCCCACGGTTGCAGGACAGCTGTAGAACATCTTCTTCTTTGTTAGGGGACCCAAATGGAGAAACAGGCCTTTAGGGGACGTGTTTATGGAAAAGGGATAGAAAACAATGATGAACCTACCCTATGGCTGTTTAGAAGTAACATTCTCACTTCCTCCCACATTAGCCAATGTCACGGGTCAGGTACTTGAGGTCAGTTGCAGGAATGGAGGGGGTGGATCTCAATCCTGTTATTAGAGTGTTGGCCACTGCTTTACAACCCCAGCTGGGCAAGAGTGTTTTATCCCAACTCCTGGCCCTGAAGCCACCTTACTTGCAGCTACAGTTTCTTCTGGGAAGATTAATCCTTCAAGCCAAACTACTCTATCATGGGGCTTTTAAGTCTCCCTCTCAGTCCTTGGGTCTATGATCATTACTTGAGTTTTTCTGTCTCAATTCACTATAATCACATGTCCTCTGAAGCGAGGATCCTGTGCCTTTTTACTTGTTTTCTTTTTTTTTTTTTTTTTAAAGATTCTATCCATCCATTCATGAGAGACACAGAGAGAGGCAGAGACACAGGCAGAGGGAGAAGCAGGTTCCATGCAAAGAGCCCGATGCGGGACTCGATCCCAGGACCCCAGGATCACGCCCTGAGCTGAAGGCAGATGCTCAACGGCTCAGCCAGCCAGGCGTCCCCATGACTTGTTTTCTAATGCATTCCATCTCTGAAATTCCAGGCTTGGAATATACCAATCTTCTTGCCTGGCTGAGAAACGGGATGAAGAGAGAAACCAAGGCTACAGTAAACTCCAGTCCCCATTGGTGCCAGCAGTGCTTTGCCCAAAGCCTGCCCCGAGGTGCCACTGGATGTTTATAGGACCTGATTTTTGTTCAGACATCCATCCTCTTCCAAGTAGCCCAGGCAGCTCAGTGACAATGACCCTCCTGTTAGTTTGCAACCTCCCTGGGAGCCTCCCAGGTGAAATCTGAAACAAGTCTCCAGACACAGAGGGCAGAGAGAGATGGAGGAAAAAGACAGTCCTCTTCAGGTTGGCAGGTGGCAGGTTTAAGAAGCAAGGGAACTTCCCATCAGCCTTATCTGGGCGGCCACAAGACAAGGGTATCTTCACATCTCCTTCCAGAACCTTAAAAGTTTACATAGAGATCTTAAGAGTGTTCAGTCACATATGCCATCCAGATGATCTCACCACATTACTTTCTCAAAGCTATTCTTTGAAACAGCTTCTAGAAGTGGCGAGGTCAAGCAGAATGGGCGTTCCAAGGACAGGGGAGGGAATGAAGAGCCTCCAGTTACCCAGGTCCAACTCACAGGTCAACCAGCAGTCAGGTCCTCGCAGCTCCCTCCTCCAACACCTCTACTGGCTCTAGGGGCCTGTGATTAACCCCAGGCCAGGAGATGGCAAACACCTTCTGCCAAGGGCCAGATGGTAAATAATTTAGGCTTTGCAGGCCATGTGGTCTCTGCGCATGGGCTCAGCTACAAGCAGCCCCGTTGTGTGAAGCCCACCGTGAGCCACCTCTCCCTAGAGGCCACGCCCCCCCAGGGGTCCCTCTCCCTCTCCACTATGGGCTCTGCTGGATTCTGCAACTTCTTGGGAGCCCAAGATAAGTCAGTCTTGACTTCCACTGCCACCATCTGGGGCCCCCTGCAATGCCAAGGGGTGTAGAGCTGTCATGAGGAGAGAAGCCAGCCCTTGAGCTGTAGGGACCACACTATGTGCTGCACAGACCCCTGGTCACCCAACCTCCTGAACTTGGGTTGTGTGAGATGACACATTTCCCTACTGTTTAAGGCAGTTCAGGCTGGTCTCTGCTACTGTCCTGGCTGCTCTGAGCAGGACCTCATGGCAGCATTGAGCCCCCAGGTGGCTGGGCCCCAGCTTACCGCTGCCCATGCACCCCAGAACAGCTCCCAGGGCCCTTCCTGCTTCATGTCTGAGGCTGCCCCATGTAGCATTCACATCCTGTGGGTGTGGTGCTGGCAATGGTCTCTGGGTGGGAAAAGCTAGTTTTAGTGCTTGGAGGCAGGATGGGGCTGCAAGGCTTCCATGTGGAAGCTGAGCAGGAGTTCATGGGTCAGAAGCAGGAGGGGAGATAATGCACTTCTAAGGACCGGGTGGGCTCCGCCTCAGCTGCCATCCTCAGGGGCAAGCATTGGCTTGGGGGTGTCTGGGGCAGCTGCCCACCGGAAGGACCGTGGTCTCAGAGGGCCCAGGTTCCACCTGGCAGGGCCTGGTTATCAGAGCTGGCTTCATCGGGTCCAACAGCTGATCTTTAAGAACTGATTTTGATGTGTCACCTTGGCTGGGCCACAGGTACCCAGCTCTTCGGGGTGAACGTGATTTCTGGGTGGGTCTGTGAGTGTTTCCTTAGCATTTGAATCAGTAGATGCCTCGTCCCACCCTTGGAGGACACGCAGAGGACAAACCGTGGAGGAGGGGAGAACTCCGTCTTCCAGCCTGCCGAGCTGGGGCAGGAGCGCACACCATCGCATCCCTACGTCTCCAACTTGTGGACCACAGGCTGTGGGACTTCTCAGCCTCCGTAGCTGCCTGAGCCAATTCCTTGACACAAATCCCCTTCTTTCTGGTTCTCTTTCTCCTGGGGTCCCTGACTAGTGCAGTAAGTGAACTGTGATGCGCAGGTAAACGTCTTACCATGCTTTCCTCTACAGTTACAGGAAAGCTGCTCAAATGGCTGGAACAACAATGGGAGGGCAGGTTCCAGCTCTGCCCCCCGCGAATTCTGGGGCTCTGCCCTCCTCTGGTCTCGGCTCCACCTCAGACTTGCGTTCCCCAAGACAGCTACACCTGGGGCAAGTCCAGCAGTGGAAAGAACAGTGAGCGCTCAGTGGCCAGGAGCTTCCCCCCCCCGCCCCCCCTCCCCCCCAGCCCCCCCCCCCCCTGCACCTGTAGCAACGGCCGGGAAACACGCCGCGCGGCCCGGATCTAGTCCCCAAGCAGCCTGGCCAAAGGGCTGGGGCTGTGGGGGCTTAGACCAGGCCCACGGTGGCCCACGGTGGCCCACGGTGGCCCACGGTGGCCCACGGTGGCCCAAGGCCACCTGGGCGAGTCACCGGGGCTCTCTAACCAAACACACAAGGTGGGGGCTTCCGACAAACACTATTTGTTGTCTCTCAGTCCTGATCCAAGACCAGAAGTGCAAGATTGAGAGCCGGTTCCCTCTGGGGGCTGGCGTCCTTGGCTTTTTTGCGCGTCCCTCCAGCCTCTGCCCCACCCTCGGGGGGCCCTCTCCGCCGGCCTCTTATAAAGACACCAGTGGTGACATTTAGGGTCCACCCCCATCCGGTGCAGCCTCGTTTTAAATTGGTCACATCTGCAAAGACCTTATTTCCAGATAAGATCCCGTTCACAGCTCCAAGCCACGAAGCGAAAGGCACAAGGTAGTTGACCTCAGCCCTCTTGAGGGCGGTTTTGAAGAGAAGGGCCCAAGCCCCACGGTGCAGAGGGGCCTGCCCCACCGGCCTGCCCCGAGCTCCCCGGGGGGGAGGAGGCCGCCAGAGGTCTCTGGGCGCAGCGAAGGCGGCACCGCTCCGGGGGGCCGACACCCCGGCTCCTCGCTGCAGCCTCATGTGCAAGGCCGCCCCCGCGGAGGGCTCCGCCTGGTCCAGGGTGGGCAGAGAACAGCATCGCCCACTCTCCCCCAGAGCCCACACACAAATGCCCTAAGTGTCCACGGAGAGGCTGCTGGGTACGCTACGGAGACGCCCTGGCAGAGCTGTGGGAGCCGCCACAGACGATGACGGCAGGCTGCGGGACGCCCATGTCCTGGCCCATGTCCCGGCCCGTGTGCTGCGGCTCCGCAGTGGAAAGGTCCAGGTCCCGAGCGGCAGGGAGGAGCCGGCTGGGCCCCGACCCCCGACCCCCTCCCGCGGCCCCTCGGGGCTCCAGCTCCGCTCCCCGACCCTCCCCGGTTCCCCGTGTCATCTCTCCAGGTTCCACTGCATCCTGTGCGCTGGTGACATGCCGGCGCCGCAGTTGTCTCAGCCTCGGTCCTCGCCTCGGGTCCACCTCCGCGCTTCTGACTGGCCCACCCGGCCCACCCGGCCCACCCGGTCCTGGCCAGTCTCTTGTGTGGGGCGGGCACCCTCCCTCCTGGTGGGCATCTCCCGCCCTCCTGCTGCGGATGAAATGCCACCCGTGGGGTTTCCGAACGGCTGCCCAGGGCGCTGGGAGGCCCCGGGCTGGGGAGCCGAGCTCATTGCCCAAGGGCGAAGCGGCCAGTGGGCAGCAGGACGGTGGAGGAGCAGAGCGACCCCCTCCATCCTTCGTCTGCGGCTGCCCTGAGGTGTGATTCCTCCGCGTGAGCCTGATGAGCAACCAGGGGTCCTGGGGACCGAGGCTCAGGGCTGGCTTGGCTTCGCTCCAGCACCCCCCGACTCCCTCTGCCCACCCCCCTGCTGCCTGGGACTGAGGTATTCGCTCTGCATCCAGGCCCCAGGCTCTGTTTTCTAGAGGATCCAGGAGTATATATGGTACATTTGCTGCATGACAAAATGCCCCCGAACTAGTGGCTTAACCCATTCTCATTTGCTCCTGGTTCTGTGGGTCGGCCACCTGGGGTGGGCTCCGCTGGGCAGCCTTCTGCCGGTCTTGCCTGAAGTCGCATTGGAGCCGTGGTCAGGTGGCAGCGGCCTAAGATGACCTCCCTGCTGGCCCGGCAGCTGGGCTTGGCCCGTGGGCAGCCCTCAGCCCTGCCCCAGCTCCCGCTCTTCCCCTCCCTGATCTGCTGCCCCTGGGGCGGGCTCACCAGGGACAACCAGTCACCAACGCTCACGTTGCCCGGGAAGGCACCCGGGACCCTGCTGGGATGGGGCCGGGGACCCCAGACCATCAGAAGGATGTACAATCTGCCTCCCGCCCCCTCCCGCCCCCTCCCGCACTCTATGCCCCGCTGGCAGTCCCCAGGATACGGGCACCAGCCCTCCCGCTGCATCCCCAGCAGAGGCACGTGGTCCTAGGGTTTGCAGTCCCCTCACCCCGTGACAGCGGCTCAGGCACGTCAAGCCTGGTCCTGCCCTGCCAGCAGGTGACCACAAAGTGAGTAAGTGCTGATTGCCCCTGGACCCCGTTCCCCGAACACCAAGCACAGGCCCTACCTCCTGTGCTGGGTCCAGCATCACTCTCTAGCCAAGGTTTGCCCAACCTGCCCCCGCCCCAGGCCAGCGCAGGATCCACCCGTTGCCTGCATCACCCCTCATCCCACTACCTGCAGCTCCGCACTCCTCCTTCGCCGCCCCCCACCTGGGCCTCCGTTCCCTCCCACACCCTCAGCCTCCTCCTCCCCTTTCCCTGGGCGGGCAGGGACCGGGTCCCCTGCAGCCTGCCTTCCACAGGACCTCACCACGTGCTACTGCTCAGGGCACACACTTGATGTCACCATTAGTCATGTACCTCCCCCTACAAGAAAACCCCAGCAAGATCCCATTGGCCAGAAGCCACATGGGGTCCAGAGGGGCTGCGAGACTCCCGGAGGTCAGGCAGCCAGTGGGAGCAGAGGATGGAGCCAACACGATGCCCCAGGCCCCGTCCTGAGGTCAGCGTCTGAGGCACCTCCCCGCACACCCCACCGTCCACGTTGCCATCTGTCCTTTCCCATGAGGATGTGGCACTTAACACCCCTCCTGTCATCCCTCTGGCAAAAGTCAAGCTCTGGAAGTACAGGGCCTGATGGATGTGTCTGTGTCTCTGCTCTGGCAACGAAATGAGATTTCCTAGTGTGAACTCTGATGCCTCCCATCCCGGCCGTCCCCTGCCATTCCTCCTCACTGGTTAATTTTAATTTCAGGCGTAACGCTCCTTGTGAAATTGCATCCTCCCCATGGTTTGGGATAAGAAACTGGAGTTCTCTTCATGTAATAGCTATTTAAGACATATTCCTTGTTATAAATGGCTCCCAGGGTGGACTTGCTAATTTTGAAATTCCACATTAGGATGAGGTAAAATTAATAGGAACCTAGCAGAGGAGAAATCCCACTTGTCCTCAAGCATCTCCCACGTTCACTCGTGGCGAGGTTACCTGTGGTTTCTGATGGGCCCTGTGGGCAGGCGCACCACCCCCCCCAGCGCTCTCTGCGGGCCTGGCTGGCAGGTACGGCCGACAGGTGCATCTCGTGGGCCCGCCGCCCGGCGCGCCTCCCAGGTGTTCCCCATGGACGTTCCTCATGACGGATTCTCAGGGGTGTGCCCACGGGCGTACCTCAGAGACGTCTGGCAAGCACACCTCACGCGTGTACTCAGACGTGTGCCCCAGGCTTCTCTCGCAGGCGCATCCCTACCTGCATCGGCGCCCACCCCTCAGGGCGGCTCAGGGCCGCGGCATCACGGGGTGAGGAAGGGCAGGGCCAATCCCGCCAGCCTGTGGCTCAGCAGCTACCTGGGCCCGCAGGTGAGGCAGCGGGGGAACTCGCGCACGACCCGTGAGTCACAGGTCAAGGACTCCCCGGAGACGCTAACCCCCGATGCCTCTGGCTCCCACACCTGCGACCGCTGCGGGCCGCCGGGCAAGGAAACCCGCAGGTGAAGTGACGCGGCACCACGGCTAGGGCCGGCGGGCACGCTGTGTAATGGTGAAGGCTGAGGGGGCGCCCCATGCTCTGGGCCCCCTTCTGCTCCGGCCAGCACCCCAGGTGTCTGGCTGTGGCACGATGGTACCCGAACTCCTCAGCCAGCCCCCTCCTCTGCCCCACCCACTTGCAGGGAGCCCCCCTCCACCCCACCAGCCAGAGTACCTGGTGCCTGTGAGCGCCCAGACGTGCCTCTCCCGCTGCAGTGACCTAGGCCTACGGCCGCCAGACGCAGGTGCGTCCTTCACTGGCGGCCCCCAGCCCCAGCAGGGCCACCCCGCCCAGGGCTTCAGGCAGGTGGGCTTACCCACCCTCAGCCCTGCAGGGAAGGAGCCAGCTGCCAGGGGCGGGGGGGGGGGGGGGGGGGGGGCGGAGGCAGGGAGGGGGGTCGCGGCCCTGAGTGTGCCTGGGGGTGGAGTGAGCCAAGGATTTGGGAAGTGTCCCCCCGGAGACCCTGCTGCCCTGGGCTGCCCAGCCAGATGGCTGGCTCATTGGCATGTCCCTCACACCAGGCATAAATTGGACTGCAGCTCGGAGAGTCTGGGGACAATACTCTGGAAGGCTCTGGAAGCTGTCTGGGGACTGAATTTGGAGCAAGGTGACCCCCAGCCCCAGCCCCAAATCTAAGCAGCGCAGCACCTGCCTCCCTGCTGTCCCCGGGTCCCCAGGCAGAACTCACTATTTTTAGGAAAAGTGGGATGTTCAGAGCAGATCCCTGAAAGGAGTCTGCTGCGTGACTAAGCAGAGACAGGAATGTCGCAGCGCAAGGGCCTGTGCCCGGCGCTCGGCCAGCTGGGCCCATTGTGGCCAGCACAGCTGCAAGGCGCCGGCCCAGAGCCCGCGTGCAGAGTCCCCCAACCAAGGCTTGTGCTGAGAAGACGTGTGTGAGCACAGAAGTCCCTCGGCCCCCAGTCACACACGTGTGCACACTCACACACGTCACCCTGTGGACAGCTGTGGGCAGGGCCATGGCGGCCAACTCCAAGCTGGGCCCAGGGTGCCAGGGCCACCGCGCTCTGCTGAGTGACGGGCCCGGTGGGCTCACGCCGCGGGCAGCACGGCTCCCCCAGCCCCCACAGTCCACACGGCGTGCACGCGCACACAGCAGGCACACACACGTCCGAGAGACGTCACGAGCCCCCCAGCCCCTGGAGACTCAGACAGACCGGAGCAAGCCCTCGGGCCCCCAGCCTGGTCCGCACGGAGGTGGCAGGCAGTGGGGACAGAGCCGGTGGCTGCGGCCGGGCGCGCTGGTCCTGTGCGAGGCACAGACACCTAGGCACAAGCTGGTCTGTGACACACGGCCATGCCCACGGCATGGGTGTGGATTGCGTGTGCGGGGAGCACCACCAAGGAATCGGGCCAGGGAAGAAGGTGCGCGCTGGGGATTCACGAGGACAGCTTCTGACGCAGGGCGCGGCTCTTACCAGAGTTGCTCTGTTGTCACTCGGGTGACCTGTTCTCTCATGCAAACCCCTCCTGCAAGGCCACCCCCCACCACTGAGCAGAGAAAGTCTGCAAACCCCCATCTCCGGTCCCGGGGCTCCAGGGCCTGGGCCACCTTCGTGCCCTCTCCTCACTTCCCTCCAGGAGGGGGAGCCGCGGAGCTGCTCTCAGGGACACCCCCCCACTCCCCCACCCCCTACTCCCCCACCCCTCACACCCGCTCCTCCAGGCCTAGGGCTGGGCTGCAGTGCCCCACGCCGGGCTGGGCTGCAGTGCCCCACGCCGGTCTGGGCCGGTCGGAGCACCCCAGATTGGGGGGAGCTGCGGCCGGGCCTCCCAGAACTCTCGGGCAGGCCCCGGGCAGGCAGGGGCGCGGCGTCGAGGGACTAGGATTGAGGGAAGCCAGCGCCCTGCCCTCAGCTGCGCCCACCCCGGGCTGCTCCCCAGCGCCCCCCTTCCAGGGGTCTGATGGCCCCAGGGCCCCGGGTACACCGTCCTAGACCGGGGCCAAGGGGGGCAGGCGTGGGCGAGTCAGCTGGTGTCCGCCCAGGCCTCGTAATCGTCGCTAAGAAAGGCTTTGCTGATGACAGTGTTTGCCGGGAGTGTGCGAGCGCCCGGGGCCGGCCGTGCCTCCAGACAGACAGCAGGACACCATGAGCCTCAGTGAGGAGCAGGTGCAGCACTTCCTGGACCAGAACCCCGACTTCACGGACCAGTACTTCGGGAAGACGCTGAGCCCCGAGCATGTGGCTGGCGCCTGCGGGGACGGGCAGCCCACGGACTGCGCCAGCTTCCGCGAGCTGTGCCAGGTGGAGGAGAGCGCGGCGCTGTTCGAGCTGGTACAGGACATGCAGGAGAGCGTGAACATGGAGCGCGTGGTGTTCAAGATCCTGCGGCGTCTCTGCACCATCCTGCGCGCCGACCGCTGCAGCCTGTTCATGTACCGGCAGCGCAACGGCGTGGCCGAGCTCGCCACGCGCCTCTTCAGCGTGCAGCCCGGCAGCGCCCTGGAGGACTGCCTGGTGCCCCCCGACTCGGAGATCGTCTTCCCGCTGGATATTGGGGTGGTGGGCCACGTGGCTCAGACCAAGAAGATGGTGAACGTCCAGGACGTGACAGAGGTGGGCTCTGGGCCACAGCGGGCTGGGCCGGCCAGGAGTCCCCGTAGGTCCCAGGGGTCAGCCTGCATGACATGTGCGCACCTCCACGTCCAGGAAGGCAGCCTGGGGCGGTGGGGCGGGCGGGGCGGGCGGGGCGGGCGGGGCCAGAGCCTGCAGAAAGGAAGGTAGCCAGCTCTGGGATGGCTGGGAGGGTGGTCTGGGCAGGGCCGCTGCCCCCGTGACCCAGACGGCCCTGGGCAGAGGACTGGGGAGGAAGGGGTCAGAGCAGGGGCTGGTGCGAAGGCCCAGAAGGGAAGGGCCAGTGGGCCCCAGAGCCCCAAACTCACAACCTCCTAGGGGACCATGCTGCCTCCTGGCGCGGCAAGTTTGGGGGTTCGGGAGAGGCAGCGGGGAGACCAGGCTAGCCAGGAAGGGTAGGCAGCGGTGCGCGGAGCTGAGATTCAGGAGGCCAGGGTCCTGTAGGAGGGGCAGGGGGAGGCCGGGGCGTGCAGGTACAAGGAGACCAGGAACCCCGAGGGACACCAGGCGGCTGGGGCCAGGGGATGGAGGTGCCCCTCGGGTGTGCGTGAGGGGCAGGCCCCCAAGGGGAGCACGGGGATGAGGGGCTCCAGGAGGGAGCAGGAAGCTCCTGCTGGGGGAGGACAGGAGCCACTGCCTCGGCCCCTCCAGCCCCTCCCGCCTCTGAGAGGGGGAGCAGGAGCCCTGAGTCCATCAGCCCCTTGCGCTGTCTGTGAGGGAACCGGAGGGGACAGCCCACGGGGATGGGCCTCTCCTGAAGAGCCCCTGGCCCCGCTCCGGGAGACCCACGGACACGTGCACATCCCCCAGGCGCTCTGGGGCCTGGGAAGGAAGTGATGGCAATCCTCTTAAACTTCTCTGCTCTCGGCATCCCTGGGCCCGGCGACCTGAATATAGTAATCTCTGGGATTAGCTTCATCTTCACTCCATTTTAAGAAGTGGGTCACCCCCTGCATGGGGATGCCAGGAGCCTGAACGACCCGGAAGCCAAGGCAGCTGGAGGGGGAGCGGGGGTGTGCACCGAGCTGTCCTCCGCCCCTTCCCTCCTCCTACTGCGACCGCTCCCTGCTCTGAGGCTGGGGTGCCTCTCCGCCCCGAGGGGTCTGTCCCCCGCTGCCCCCCGGTTCAGGTGGCAGGGCTGTTCTAGGTCCTGTGCCCTCCCACTCCTAAGGCCTTGGCTTCTCGAGACCTTCCACCTCCGCCGGGATAGGCCACTCTGCTCTCTCCCCGGTGAGCGAGGGATCAGGCCCATAGCGCCTCGACCCTCAGGGCTGCGCCGGGCCTTGTTTACCTCAGATGCGGTGAAGTGACAGCAGAGTCACAATCTGCCCAACAGCGAGTTTCCAGTAAGTGGGTCACGAAGACCTAAGCAATGCAAGTGTCAGGCTCCTGGACGCACACTGTCTTCAGAGGGGAGACTGAGGCAGAGGGCCTTGCTCCACTGGGACTCCGGCACCACCCTTGCTCCATGAGAAAGCGTGGGGGCTGTTTCTGGAGAGCAGGGTGTGCCCAGGGGAGGGACCCCTTGCAGGCAGCAAGGACGGCTGCTGTGTGGTGGCAGGAGGAGGACATCACCTTAGCACCACTTGGCAGCTCTTGAGACCCCCGAGGGCTCCTGGGAAGGCAGCCAGGCAAAGAAGGCTCTGGAAGGAGGTGGAGCCGCAGCTCAGCCACAGGCCCTGGCTCTGTGGTCATCTCTGACCCCCTCCAAAGAGCTGTGGGCCCAGAAACAGCCCATCACGAGGGTCCTGCATGTTGTCGAGGTGCCCAGACCCCAGTTGTGGCCGCCAGCCGTTGTGGGCTCAAAGGAGGCTGGGCTGGCATGAGGGACATGGTTTGTGGGGAAGTTCTGGGCACCAGGCCAGCTCAGAAGAGGGAGGAGGGCAGCACGACCAGGCCGGCCATTGGGGCACAGGCGGGCCAGGAGGGTGGGTGCGGCAGGTGAGCCATGACGAGGGTCTAGGCAGTGGGGACAGAGTTGGAGGCGCTTTAGAGCAGTCACAGGACCCCTAGACCTGCTGAGCCTGAGGCGGTGGGAGGTGCCAAGGTGACAGCAGGGTCCTTTCCCTGGGGTGATGGGTGAGTTCCAACTCCTGGAATGGGGGGCCTGAGAGCACAGATGTTCTGGGAATGAGGCTTGGGGTGCAATGGGCCTGGGGCTGCTCCTATTCAGACACTCTGGTTCCAGGCCTCCGGAGCCTGAGCATCGTCCGCTGCCCTCCAGGGGGTTGGGGCCCTGAGCGAGGCTCTGGGACCGCAGGGTCTGATTCAGTAGAGGAGCCGGGGTAGGGTACGAGCGTGTGGAATGCAGGTGACCCCAGGCCTTGGGCGACGTTGCTCAGAGAGCACAGATCCTGGCCAGAGCCTGCTCTTGACCTGAGGCTCCCCTCACCGTGCATGTGGGCTTCGGGGGCCGATGAGCGGCCTCCAGGGAGAGGCTGCAGCCCCAGGCCGCGGCGTGAAGGCCCCAGTGCGGCGGGACCCGAGGGGGTGTCTGGCACAGCGTGGGGCGCCTGGGAGCGGGGAGCGCTGTGCAGGACCCCAGATGGCCGCTGCCAGGCAGCAAGGAACGTCTGCCGGGAGACTGGGCCACGTGGCCAGGGCAGCAGAGCCGCGGAGTGGTGGGTGCCCAGGACACCAGAGAGGTCACGAACGTGGAACGCGGACAGCTGACCTCCCATTGGCCCGAACTGTGGCCCAGCTGCCCCTGCAACGGAGGCTGGACGGTGGACGCGGCCCTCTTGGGCCACATGGAGGCCGGGCCACAGAGTGGGCACGGGAAGTCACGGGGGTCAGTCACCCCTCTGTCTGCTACGGGACCGACAGTCCTCGAGTAAACGCGCAAGAGCTCCCCTAACAGCAAATAATAATAACAAAATGTAGGAAGCATTTACAGGGGTTTCCTCACTCCACCCACACTGACCGGGGAGGAGCGGGCACGGGGTCATCCCATCCTTGCTGGGGGTCACGTGGTGGTAGGCCCAGGCCCCACCCAGGAAGTCCAAGTCTGAGCCGTCCACTGCAGCTCTGCGTCTGGTCACTCGGGCCTCACGCAAATAAATATCAGCCCCGGGAAGTAAGAGGGTGGAGCGGGAGTCACATCCACTCTGAAGCACAGAGTCCTTGTCACCCCGAGGGGCCTCACCAAGCCCAGCTGACCCGTTCCCTGTAGAGACACAGCAGAAGAGCCCCTCAACCAGCTCCCAGTCAAGGAGAGGCCCCCAGAGCAACTCTAAGACTAGCAGGACCTGCCCAGGAGCCACAAGTGGACAAAGGCCCCATCTACGGACCCCATGGAGCAGACGCTGGCAGAGCGTGGCCCCAGGGGATCGGCAGGGACCCTCCACGCGACTCACACTCTCCCTTTATGCAGCCAACACAGTTTTGGGGAGGAGCCTGTGGGGGTGAGAGGAGAGGGCACCCTGAGCTAGGAGGGGCTTCGGGTCGGGCCGGGGACACAGACTCCAGGGGTAACCCCGAAGCTGCCTCGGCCAGATGGCGGCAGGACCCAGGCCAGGCCCAGCCCCAGCCTGTGAGGCCTCAGGAGAGTGTGTGCTCGAGGCCTGGGGTCATGGGCTCTGATGGGGAGGAGAGGGCTGCAGCCACGGGAACAGCCACAGGCCGCGTTCTCATCCTGCGGGGGCACCTGATGCCCGGGCCGGGCCTCGGCGGAGCTCGGGGCTGCCCCACGGGGCGGGAGCCCAGGCCCACAGGCTGACTGCCTCCCTTCCCTCCTCCTGCCCCAGTGCCCCCACTTCAGCCCCTTCGCCGATGAGCTGACCGGCTACGAGACCAGGAACATCCTGGCCACACCCATCATGAACGGCAAGGACGTGGTGGCCGTCATCATGGCCCTGAACAAGCTCGATGGCCCGTGTTTCACAAGCGAGGATGAAGACGTGAGTGTCCGCGGCCACCCCGGCCCAGTCCCCCCACGCCCCGCGGCTGCGAGCTCGCACCCAGCCGCAGGCTCTGCGCCCCCTGTGCTGTGGGTCTCTTCCCATGGGTCCCGCCCCGCCCCCTGTGGGTCCCGCCCCCGGGGATCCCCCCCCCCCCGTGGGTCTCTTCCTGCCCCCCCGTGGGTTCCGCCCATGGGTGTCCCCCCATGGGTCCCGCCCCCCGTGGGTCTCTTCCCATGGGTCCCACCCCCGCGAGTCTCTTCCCACCTCCGTGGGTCCCGCCCCCCGTGGGTCTCTTCCCATGGGTCCCACCCCCGTGGGTCTCTTCCCACCTCCGTGGGTTCTGCCCCCGTGGGTCTCTTCCCAGCCCCCCGCCGTAGGTACCCCCCGGGTCCCGCCCCCGTGGGTCCCACCCCCCGTGGGTTTCTTCCCGCCCCCCCCGTGGGTCCTGCCCCCCCGCCGCCCCCGCCGAGCTTGCTGCCTGGGCCAGGCAGCCGGCGTGTCCGCCTCGCACACCTGAACACCTGAAAGCTGCCGGGGTTTCTAACTGCTGCTGTTCTAATGCCTGCTGCAGGTTTTTCTGAAGTACCTGAACTTCGGCACCTTAAACCTGAAGATCTACCACCTGAGCTACCTTCACAACTGCGAGACGCGCCGAGGCCAGGTACCTGCGCGCCTGCGAGGACGGGATGGGGCCTGATGGGAGCGAGGCCGCCGGTGCGGGATGGGTGCAGAGCCCGCGGGCAGTGAGCTCGGTCAGGTCCACGAGGGGCGGGGAGAAGGCGGCTCCTGTCCACGGGAGCGGGGAAGCTGAGATGTGGCCCTGGGCTGAGCCTCAGCAGATCTGGAGGGTGCCCTGGTCGCTCCACCCACCCCGCTTTCTGCTCTGTCTGCAAATGCTCTGTGCGTCCTGGCCGTGGGCTAGAAACCCGCTTCACAGGCCGGGAGGCTCCTGTGCAGAGGGGCAGCCTGGGCAGGGGTCTGGGGTCATAGGCAGCCCCACTGGTTGGGGAAGAAAAAAAAGCCTCTGGGAGAGATACCTGCCGGGGGCATGGCTGTGCTAAGGGGGCAGCGGGAGGGCCCTTGGGGAGGACCCGACGACCCCCGGGCAGAGGAAGAACATGGCCCGAGGCCTTCAGAATCGCGGCTGGGGCTGCTCAGGCAGGGCTTGGGCAGCGGGGGCAGCTGGAGGGCTGCGGCCTCGGTGCCTTGCGGGGGCGGCGGTGAGCCCCACTCGGGAACAGGCGCCTCCGCCGGGGTCCGGCTCCCTTCGCCCTATTGATTTGCTTCTCCCCTGGTTACCTCAGGCCGCGGGTCGGGTGCAGGGTGGAAGCCGGGCCCGGCCCAGCCGCAGCCGCGGGAGCCTCTCCGTGGGCCTGGGGCGTTGCACATAAGCCAGTGCCCCGGGCTTCTGTTTGTGGGCTGGGGGGCGGGCAGGTGTGTTGTGGGGGGGGGGGCACTTACTCTCTGGCGCGACCGGATGCCCCGACGCACCCGTGTTCGTGGCCTAGCCCGGACCCAGCAGTTCCCCAAGGAGCCCCGCTGCCCCCTCTGGGGAGGGTCTGGGGAACCAAGGGCCGGGCGCCTCCCTGCCACCAAGGCGGCCTCTCCGGGTCCCGTGGCTCACAGGGAAGGAAGCCCACGTGCGCGCCAGCCCGCACACACACACATCTGCAAGTACTTCCACGTGTGACCGTGAATCTGCGTGAGGTCAACCCGAGCCCTCGCTGGGCCGGTCACCGCGCGGGTGGCCCTGGCCTCTCCGCTTGCTGGGACTCGAGTTGCACCCGCCACCCGCCGCCCCTACCCGCTCCCGTCGTCCCGCTCACTCACCAAGTGCTCAGTCGCAGTGGGTGCACAGCGAGAACCCACTCGCTAGACCGTCCCCACGGGACGCATCTTACCAAGCGGAGGACAGTGTTCATGTGCAGCCCCGTTGTCTTTAGTCTTGCAGACTCTGCTCATTTCCAAAATGCTTCGATCAGCATCCTTCCTCGCCTCCTTCAGCGAGGTGCTTTCAGATGGTGGTTTGATTCCCTCGTCAAGTCCGCATTCCTTCGTGGAATCCCCCAACCGCTAAGTGACTGGTTTATGTGCAGGCGTGAAGGCTCACCCTTTGTGCTGGAAATTTCTAGAGGCCTTAACAAATGCATCATGACAGGGACACACAATTACAGCGTCACACAGAGTGACTTCACTGCCCTGTACATCCCCCACGCTCCACCCGCTCATCTCTCCCTCCCCACCTGCACAGAACCCCTATCCTTTGGCTGTCTCCAGCTTTGCCTTTTCCAGAAAGTCATAGAGTTAGAACCATGCCGTGTATAGCTTTTGCAGGTTGGTTTTTTTCCCTTAAAATGCATTTAAGATTCTTCTTCTTTTTATGGCTTGATAGCTCATTTCTTTTGGGTGCTGAATAATATTCCATTGTGTGGATGAATCACATTCACCTATGAAAGGACACCTTGATTGCTTCCAGTTTGGGGCAATTATGAGTAAAATTGCTATAAACATTTGTGTGCAGGTTTTTGTATGCGTGTAACTTTTCAGTTCAGTTGAGTATATACCAAGGAGTGCGAGGAGCGCTGGATAATATGGTATAACCGTTACTTAGCTTTGTGAGGAACCGCCAGAAAGCAACTGTGCCTCTTTGCATTCCCATCATCGAGGAATGAGAATTCCTGTCGCTCTGGATCCTTGTCAGTTACTTGGATCTTCGTCTTTCCAATAAGCGTATCTCATTTTTGTTTTAATTTATAACTCCCTAATGATGAATGCTATTGAGCATCTTTTCACATATTTATCTGCCATCTATATATCTTATTCTTTTTTTTTAAAGATTATTTATTTATTTATTCATGATAGTCACAGAGAGAGGAGAGAGAGGCAGAGACACAGACAGAGGGAGGAGCAGGCTCCCTGAGGGGAGCCCGATGCGGGACTTGATCCCGGGACTCCGGGGTCACGACCTGAGCCAAAGGCAGATGCTCAACCGCTGAGCCACCCAGGTGACCCCAGGAGTTTTAAATTTTAATGAAGTCCAATTAATTATTGTTTTCTTCATAAAGTGTAGTTAAGCGTTCTATCTTAAAACTCATTACCACGTCCATCTATAGGCGATTGGATAAAGTAGACGCGAGACGGCTGATACATATAATGGAATATTATTCAGCTATACAAAGAATGAAATCTTGCCCCTTCCAATGACACGGTTGGAGAGCATATTGCTGAACAAAAGAAGTCAGAGAAAAATACCACGTGATTTCACTTATATATGGAATTTAAATAATAAAACAAACAAGCAAAGAGGAAAAAAAGAGGGAGGAAACAAAAAACAGGGAACACACTGACGGTTCCCTGGGGGGAGGTGGGGGGTAGGTGAGAGAGGTGTTGGGGATTAAGGAGGGCGCTTGCAGGGGTGAGCATCGCTGTTGTATGGAAGTTCAATCACCGCATCGTACGCCGGAAACTAAGATAGACTGTGCTAACTAACTGGAATTAAAATAACAGAGTTTTCTTAAAACTTCATTGCCAAATTCAAGGTCACCCATATTTTCTTCTATGTCGTCTTCTAGGAGTTTTATAGTTTTGTGTTTTATAGTTAGGTCCCTGAATTAATATTTATAAAAGGTGTCAGGTCTGGGTCTAGATATACTTGTTAGCATATGGATGTCAAATTGTGCAAAAATTATCCTTTCTCCATTGAATTGCCTTTGTTTCTTCATCAAACTGCAGTTATGTGGGTCTATTTCTGGGTTCTCTGTTGTTTTATTGATGTATGCATCTATTTTTTCACTAATACCATAGAGTCTTGATCATTTTAGCTTTATAGTCCTGAAATCAGAAATATCAATTCTCTAAATTTTTTTCCTGTAGTATTATACTGGCTATTCCATGGAGGGGGGGGGGGGGATGACTTTCCACACAGACTTTAAAATCAGTTTGTTTATCCCCACAAAACACCTTGCTGATATTTTAGTCGGGACTGCATTTGTTAATTTGTACCTTAGTATTTCATTTTTATGCTAATGTAAGTGCTTCTGTGTTGTTGATTTCAAGTTCCAATTAGGTATTGATGAATGTAAAGAAAAGTGACTGACTTTCATGTATTAACCTTGTATCCTGTGACCTTAAAACAATCACTTATTAGTTGCAGGAAGGTTTTTCTAATTGATTCCTTGGTATTTTCACATAGAGAATCACGTCATCTGCAGGCAGACAGTTTTATTCCTTCCCTTCCAATCAATATACATAGTATTTCTTTTTTTCTTTTTTATCTTACTGCACTTGCTAGGACTTCGTTGAATATGAGCAGTGAGAGGGGACATCATTGCCTTATTCCCAATACTAGGGGGAAACATCCAGTTTCTCACCATTAAGTTTGATGCTCACTAAAGGATTTTGTAGAATTTTCATCTATCTAAGGAAGCTTATTTCTGTTTGGCATAGAGTTTCTATTCTGAATGAGCGCTGGATTTTTGTCAAATGCTTGTTCTCCATCGATTGATACGATCATGTTACTTTTTCCTTCTTTAGCCTGCTAATGTGGTAGAGTACTTTTTTTAAAGATTTTATTTATTTATTCATGAGAGACATAGGGAGAGAGAGAGAGAGAGGCAGAGACCCAGGCAGAGGGAGAAGCAGGCTCCCTGCAGGGAGCCCAACGTGGGACTCGATCCCGGGTCCCCAGGATCACACCCCCGGCCGAAGGCAGGTGCTAAACCACTGACCCACCGGGGCTGCCCTGTGGTAGATTGTATTAATCGATTTTCAAATGTTGAGCCAGCTTTGCATACCTGAGATAAATCCCACTTAGTCATGTAGTGTACTTATTTTTATACATTATTGGATTGGTCTTGCTAATATTTTATGGAGATTTTTTTGCATCTATGTTGATAAGACATTTTGGTCTATAGTTTTTCTTTCTTGTGATGTCTCTATCTGGTTTTGGTATTAGGCAATGCTGGCTTCATAGAATGGGTTAAGAAGTGTTCCCTCTGCTTCTATTCTTTGAAAGAGATTGTACTGAATTTGGTGTAATTTCCTATGTATGTAATTTCTTCCCTTGATCAATGAATTCGTCAAGGACCAGTGCTTTCTTTTTGGGAGATTATTATTCCAATATTTTTATTTTTATTTTTTTTTATTCCAATATTTTTAATACATATGCTTCTGTTCAGATTATTCCATTTCACCTTATATGGCTGTTGGTAGTTTATATCTTTCAAAGCATTGAAAAATTAATTTAATCTAAGTTGTCACATTTGGGGGCTCAGTGTTGTTCTTAGTGTTTATTATTTTTTTTCTTCTGCTTGCTTTAGGCTTAAATTGATTTTCCTTTTCTAGTTTCCTAAAATTAGATTATTGATTTCAGGTCTTGCTTCTCCTCTAATCCTCTATCCTCCTAATATTATCCTCCTCTAATCTCCTCTGTCCATTTAATGTTGTAAACATCCCTCTAAGCACCGCTTTCACTACATCCCACAAATTTTAATAAGCTGTATTTTTTTTCATTTAGCTCAAATTCTTTTTTTTTTAATTTTTTTTAAATTTTATTTATTTATGATAGGCACACAGTGAGAGAGAGAGAAGCAGAGACATAGGCAGAGGGAGAAGCAGGCTCCATGCACCGGGAGCCCGATGTGGGATTCGATCCCGGGTCTCCAGGATCGCGCCCCGGGCCAAAGGCAGGCGCCAAACCGCTGCGCCACCCAGGGATCCCTCATTTAGCTCAAATTCTATAAATTTCTTTCGAGAATTCTTCTTTGACCCATGTATTATTTTTTAAAAAATATATTTTATTTATTTATTCATGAGAGACCCAGAGACAGAGAGACAGAGGCAGAGACACAGGCTCCATGCAGGGAGCCTGACGTGGGACTCGATCCCGGGTCCCCAGGATCAGGCCCTGGGCCGAAGGTGGCGCTAAACCGCTGAGCCACCGGGGCTGCCCTGACCCATGTATTATTTAGAAGAGTTCTGTTTCATATATTTTGGAATTTTCCAGCTACTTTCTGTTTAATTTCTGATCTCTAGTATAATTCTACTGTTTTATGAAAATATATTCCTTATGATTTTTATTGTTTTACATATGTTAAGATGTGTTTTATGGCCCAGAATATGGTCTATTTGGGTGAGTGCTCCATGTGACCGTGAAAGAACATGTATTCAGCTGTTGTTGGATGCGGGGTCTGTTGATGTCCGTTATCTCCAGAGCGGTTTAGCTCCCCTCTCACTGATTTTCTGCCCACCAGGTCTATCAATTAGTGACAGAAGCGTGCAGAAGTTGGCCAGCTCGCGGGTTTATCTACCGCTCCCCCAATTCTACCAGCTTGCTAGGTGCATACGCAGCAAGGGTGCTCTCTCCTTGGAGAAATGCCCCCCGTGTCATTATGTAATGTCCCTTTTTACCACTGACAGTTTTCCTTCTTCTAAAGTCTGCTTTGTCTACAACAGTTGCAGCTACTCCAGCTTTCTTCTGATTGGTACGAGCATGCTATAGTATTTCTCCATCTCTTTACTTTTTTTCTAGTTATTTTTATCGTGGTAAAAGACATAACATAAAATTTACTGTCTTAACCAAGTCTACAGTTCAGTCATATTAGGTACATTCATATTGTGTAACCAACTCCAGCATCCGTCTCCCGAACTCTCCGCATATTCCCAAACTGAAACTCTATCCTCATTAAATACTAATGCCCCAGCGCCCTTGTCCCCAGGCCCTGGCACCCATCACCCTACCCTCTGTCTCTGTGCTTCTGGCTACTCAAAGTACCCTGTGTAAGTGGAAGCTTACGGCATTGGTCTTCTTGTGACTGGCTTGTTTCATTTCACATAAAGTCCTTGAGGTTCGTCCATTTTGTGGCAGGTATCCAAATTTCTTTCTTTTTAAGACTAAATAACATTCCGTTGTCTGGAGAGACTACATTTTGCTATCGTGACGTCCATCAGTGGACGTTGGTTTCCTTCCACGCTTTAACACTGTGAATAGCATCGTTGTAAATCGGAGTGCACAAACACCCCTTGGAGACGCTGCTTTTAGCTCTTTTGTACACACCCAGATGTGGAATTGCTAGGTCATAGGGCAGTTCTAGTTTTAATTTTTGAGAAACTTTCCTACTGTTTTCCACAGTGGTGGCACCATTTTCCATTTTCACCAACAGTGCGCAGGGTTCCAATTTCTCCACACCCTCTCCAGCACTTGTCATTTCCTGTGTGTTTCTACGGTAGCACACTAATGGGTGTGAGGTGGTACTTCATTGCAGTTCGGGTGTGCATTGCCCTAACGATCAGTAATGTTGACCATTCGTGTGAGTATTGGCCGTCTGTGCATCTTCTTTGGAATGTCTGTTCAAGTCCTTCACCCATTTGGGCAACAAAAACTCATTTTTGTTGTTAAGTTTTAGGGATTCTTTACATTTTCTGCATATTCACCCCTTACAAGATATATGATTTGCAAATATTTTCTCTCATTCTGTGGGCTGCCCTTTTACCTTTGATGCACAGAAGTTTTTAATTTTCAGAAAGTCCAATTTTTTTTCTTTTTTTGACTATGCCTTCATCCCAAACTCAGTACCAAGAAGCTTTTGTCCTACATTTTCTTTTAAGAGTTTTATAGTTTTCGGTCTTATATTTAGATCCTTCATTTTCAGTTAATTTTTGCAAAAGATGTGAGGTAAGGATCCACCTTAATTATTTTGCATGGAAATACCCAGTTTTCCCAATACCATTTGTTCAAAGACTATCTTTTCCCCCAGTGAATGATCTTGGCACCCTTGTTGAAAATCATTTGACCACTTATGTGAGGGTTTATTTTTGAACTTTCTATTCCATTCCATGGATCTCTGTGTCTGTCTTTATGTCAGTATTACAGTGTTTTGATTAAGGTAGTTTTGTAGCAAGTCTTGAATTCAGGAAGTATAAGTCTTCCTCCTTGTTCTTCTTTTCCGAGATTGGCTATTCAGGACCCTTGAGATTCCACATGAACTTAAGGATGGGTTGTTGGTTTTTTTTTTTATTTCTGCAAAAAACATCATTGAGATTTTCATAGGGATTACACTGAATTTCTAGGTCACTTTGAGTGATATTGATATTGTAGCAATATTAAGTCTTCCAATTCGGGATCCCTGGGTGGCGCAGCGGTTTGGCGCCTGCCTTTGGCCCAGGGCGTGATCCTGGAGACCCAGGATCGAATCCCATATCAGGCTCCGGGTGCATGGAGCCTGCTTCTCCCTCCGCCTGTGTCTCTGCCTCTCTCTCTCTCTCTGTGACTATCATAAATAAATAAAAATTAAAAAAAAAAAAGTCTTCCAATTCATGACTAAAGCACGTCAATTTATTTATGTCTTCTTTAATTTATTTCAGCAATGTTTTCTAGCTTTAGTTCTCATAACAATACTAGCTTTTATAATGGCCCATGTACTTACCTTTATTGAAATCTTCATTTCTTCATACAGCTTTGAGTCCATCTTATGTCCTTTCATTTCCACTACAGGACTCCCTTTAACATTTCTTGCAGGGAAGGTCTAGTGGTGGCAAATGCCCTCAGCTTCTGTTTACCTGGGAATGCCTTGATTTCTCTCTCAGTTTTGAAGGACAGCTTGGCGGATATAAGATTCTTGGTTGACAGGGGTTTTTTTCTTTTACCTTTGATTTTAGCTTTTTCTTTGATTTTTTCTGACCTCCAAAATTTCTTATAAGAAATCTGCAGACATGGGATCCCTGGGTGGCGCAGCGGTTTGGCGCCTGCCTTTGGCCCAGGGCGCGATCCTGGAGACCTGGGATCGAATCCCGCGTCGGGCTCCCGGTGCATGGAGCCTGCTTCTCCCTCTGCCTATGTCTCTGCCTCTCTCTCTCTCTCTCTCTCTCTCGCTGTGTGACTATCATAAATAAATAAAAATTAAAAAAAAATAAAATTAAAAAAAAAAAAAAGGAAATCTGCAGACAGCCTCAGGAGTCTTGTGTGTGACAAGTCACCTTCCTCACTGTTTTCAAGGTTCTCTTTGTCTTGGCTTTTGACAGTTGATTATAATGTGTCTTGGTGTCAGTGTTTTTAGTTCATCTCATTTGGAGTTTGTTGAACTTCTTAGTTCACATTCGTGTATTTCATCAAATTCAGAGGGTTTCCAGCCCTTATTTCTTCAAATACTGTCTCTGTGTATCCCTCTGCCCTGGCAAGGTCTGGCCCACCTCCCTTAGGGCTGACGGGCTGAGTTGCTCTCATTCTGCCCTTGCTCTGTGGCCCCCTCTTCTCCCAGAAGTGGATAATGCAGCTTCCTCTCTTCCTTCCTTCCAGGCCCCAGAATTGCTTTGAGGACATTTCCCCAACTCTTATCAGCAGCATCTCCAAACAGTGGCCTCGGGCCAGGATTCAAATCCAACCCCATACATTGTAGGTGTAAGTCAGAGAGCGTTTTCTTGGCCCTGACCACACACACGTTTCCCCACTGGGTGTTGCCCAGGTCGTTGCCCAGGTCGAGGGAGGGGTGCAGTTTCCTCCAGGGGAAGCCAGGTTTTTAATTATCTGTCTGTCGTGTCCTGAGCCCCCACCTCAGTGTCCATCTACCCCCACTTGACTGCTCCCCTTTATAAATATAATCAGGGCTCTGTCTGCCACTGTCACGGACACATCTCAGGGTCCTTCTGCTCCTGCACCCTGACTCAGGAGTCAGAGCCATGCTTGGAAAACTTGGGTCACGTCACTGGGTGGCTTCAGGGGCTCCCGTGCAGTCCCCTCCCCTCCTCTGACTTTCCCCACCCCCCGCTCCACCCCAGCCATCGTCCCCCTGGGGTCCCTCTGCCAGGAACAGCTTCCACACACTGTGCAGCTCCTCCGCAGGGCACCCCCCGCCCCAGCTCCACATCCAGCGCTGCTCTCCTGTTCCCTCGGTCTACTCATATCTTGTAACAAGCCCAGCGGCTGCTCATTTTGATCGAGTCCTAGCTGCCCGCCGCCCCCACCCAGAAGGGAATCCTAAGACTCGGATTTTTGTCTGTTCTGTCGTCCAGTTACCCCAGCTCTGAACCAGGCAATGAGTACCATTCCGGCAAATGAATTGCCAGCGCCTGGGAACCAGGGGCTACCTGGAAGGCGAGGTTTCGGGCCCCTCGGACCACACGCATGCACGTGGGCTTCCGGCCAGGGCTCCGGGGGACTTCGAGGTGGGCGTCCGCGGCTCTCCGTGCGCCTTGAC
Organism: Vulpes lagopus; assembly: GCF_018345385.1. NCBI lineage: Eukaryota > Metazoa > Chordata > Mammalia > Carnivora > Canidae > Vulpes > Vulpes lagopus. Next base: position 152,115,266 of record NC_054827.1, on the reverse strand, counting down.
TTCCTGCTCAGACATCCCCCCGTCCGGGCAGAAAGCTGTTTCTGACACCTCATACCATGAGCAACATTTTAAAGAACCGTAAATAAGTTGCCCGAAGCACAGGGCTGTCCCTCACACCTTCGGGGAGAAAGGTCCGTCGTGACCAGGGACCGCCCCGCGCAGCTTGCCCTCAAGCCTGCAGCTGCCTCCCACTGGCCTCCGCGTGCTGGAGAACAGGGCCCCCCGCCTCCGACCTCGCAGCTCTCCAGGGTCCTCACAGCCACTCAGCAGGGCCCTGGCCTCAGCCCTGACCACCCTTCTGGCACACTCCACGCAGGGGCTCCTGTCAGTCCCTTTCCGGAAGCGTCTAAGCCATTTGGTCAGAGGTGACAGAAGCAGCAAGGTCAACATTAGGTGCAGCCACGGATGCTGGAATTTCTCCGTGAGAAATCTGCTGAGTCGAGTGACTGGTCAGTTTTAGCAGAGTGACTCCCACTGTCCAGCGGGCCACAGGGCACCAGAGGCTGGATGAAGGCCCCACCGGACAGGACTCTGTCCTCTTCCACCTGCTAGGCTGCCCGCGCCTGCGGCTCACTTGAGGACCACAAGACAGGCGCCGTCCCTCCCAGGGCCGGACAATCGCAGGAGGCCATGCGGACAGCCCAGGGCTCAGCTGCTGGCCCCATATTCTTGTCCTGTGCCCGAGCAGAAACGTTCAGAAGTCAGGAAGCAGCCAGGAGGGGCTGGCACGCCTCTCCCCGCTGGGCAGTGCCAGCCAACTTGGCGGCGGCCCCCACGTGACGGCCCTGGACACAGAGCTGGGGAGGATGTGCCGTAGTACAGACCACCTCCCCGCGACAAATCACCTCAGGAGCATGGATAAAGGTGAACTCTAGTGAAATAGCGAGGAGACGATGAAGGCTTCCTGAGGCCTCCTGAAGGGGGAGAGTGGTCAGGCCTCAGTAGGCAGCGCTCCCCTCCAGGAGGCCATGCAGGCCTCTGTTGTCCGCCCCTTGGTTTCTGAGGTCACCGCTGCCCCCAGGCTCATGTCAGAGCACGAGTCCACGAAGAGCAGTGCCGCAGCACCCCGCGGATCGTGGCTCGGGCCCGTCAGCCACCTGGTGTTTGGTTTGGTGTGTGGTGGCGCTGGTGTGCTGGGTGCTGATGTCAGGAAGGGGTGACCCCTCCCCAGGGAGAGGCCGAGGTCCAGGAGATGAGGTGTGACTTGCACCCTAAAGGAGCGACAGGTGAGCCAGGTAAGGCCCTAGTGTGAATCAACAAGTTTCCTATATTTTATTTTATTTTATTTATTTATTTTTTTAAAGATTTTATTTATTCATGAGACACAGAGAGAGAGAGGGAGAGAGAGAGGCAGAGACACAGGCAGAGGGAGAAGCAGGCTCCATGCAGGGAGCCCGACATGGGACTCGATCCTGGGTCTCCAGGATCATGCCCTGGGGCGCAGGCAGGCACTCAACCACTGCGCCACCCAGGGATCCCAGTTTCCTATATTTTAAAGATGAGATTTCACTTAAGAAGCTGGGTTTTGGCGCAGCCGGTTAGGCATCTAACTCTTGATCTCGGCTCCAGTCTTGACCTCAAGACCTCGGGTTCAAGCTCTGCGTTGAGCTCCATGCTGGGCGTGGAGGCTGCTTAAGAAACGCAAGCAAGCAAGCCTGAGCCCCGTCCACTGACCCTGAGGGCCCTGGCCTGCTCCTCTCTACCAGGCGACACGGAGGGTGTCAGCCGATGCCGGGGTCTCCTTGGCCGGGCGTCCCGGGGCGGGAAGGGCAGGAGCAGGCTCAGAAGGCCCCAGGCTGGGGTCAAGGCAGTGCTTGAGAGGCCGTCCAGGAGGCCCAGGCCCAGGGAGAGTCAGGAAGAGCCACCGCACAGTGACACAGCACAGGCAGTGCATGAAGACACCTAGACCAAATTCCAGAACAATCCAGGGGGTGAAGCTCAGACGAGCGGCGGCAGGGCCCGGGAGGGCGCTGGTCCTAGATCCTGACTCCACAGACGTGAAGGTTCATCCCGCGGTGTCCCACCTCAACGCTCACTGCGTGTGCCAGACTCGGCTGGGAAAGTTAAAGAAGGAAACGGGGGGGGGATGGCTGCAGCCCCCGGTGAGCCGGCTGCTGGACGTGTGGCCCAGCCATGGAGCCCCGACGTCCTCAGGGCCAGGAGAGAACCCGCTTCAGAGCAGAGGCCAGCGCAGGCCCGACTGGAGCAGGGGGGGGGGGGGGGGGGGGGGGGGGGGGGGGGGGAGGGATGGGCCGGGGTGGGGAGTCACGGAGGGTCACCCTTGGCTGCCGTGCTGTGCATCTTCCTCCCGGGGACAGGCTGTCCGACGCCACGGGCCCCTCGGCCTCCCCCAGCCCGGCTTCCCTGTCCTCACCATCCTAACCCGGGCGCCGTCCGCAGGGGCCCAGGGGGCACGTGGGGGTTAGACGCGCGGGATGAAAGCGCTCGCAAAGGCCCCCAAGACACGCTGGCACCGCTCGTGGGGGCTCTCGGGGAGCCTGACTCGTCCTCCAGTCTTCTTCCCAGCACCCTGAGGGGCGAACGTCACTGTCCCCACTTTACGGGTGGGGAGACTGAGGCCTGGCAGTCAGCTGAGGAGAAGCAGATGGGCGGCCCCCTTGCCAAGTGGGGGGAGGGAGAAGCGTCCTGTGTCCCGGCGCCCCCAGGACTGGGTGCGGGCCAGCAGCTCATACCAGGAGGGGGGCCCCGAGCAGCGCGTGAGCGGCTGCGGGTCCACGCTGCCCCGGGTATCCGTGCTCAGGCAGCCGCCAGCCCGGGACCGGAACTCGCACCCCAGAGTGCCGAGCCGCACGGCGTCCAGGGGGCCAGCGCGCACGCAGGTGCGAGGTCTCGGTGCCCAGCGCTGCGATCCGGGACTGGGGCACCGCGCGGCCTCCCAAGCCTGTGCGGGGTGGGCAGCCCTCGCCGGCCGCTCAGAGTGGAGCAGCGTGTGGGGCAGCTGCCGAGCACCGGCCCCCCAAAGACAGCTTTAGGCTCAGACTCCGAGGTGAGGACACCCCAGAGAAGTGCTGCGAAGGCAGAGGACAGAGCTTGTGCAAAGGCCCTGTGGCCACTCGGAGTGCGTGCCGAGGGCACGTGGGAGGGCCGCGGGCCTTGGACACTGATGGGCAGAGAGGGGCAGGGCCGGGCCACCAGAAAAGCCTCCTCCAGCCACGGGGTGATCAGGTCTCCAGGAACCTTGCAGGGGGGTGGCGGTGTGGGAGCTGCGCTGCCTCCTGGTGAGAGCACTCTGGGGTACAGGGGTCTCCGGGCCCATTCTTGCCTGGGACAGCAGGGGGTCTGCGAGGGGCTGGGGGCAGCCGTGCAAGGAGGCCCCGGGACTAGGTGACATGCCCTATGGCTGGAAGGTAGCAAGGAGGCGAGTGGGGCGGCCTGGAGGTGGGCCTCACGGGGTTCCTCTGGGCCTGGCCAGTGACCCGGGGGTCGACGACCTGGGCAGGTCAGGCCGAGGCTCACACAGCCGGTCCATGAACCGCCACCCTCGAGCCGTTCTATGGTGTCCGGAACGCGACACATGCCCGTTCCCAAGACGCAGCCTCTCAGGCTGATGGGGGAGGCGGGCTGCTCGGAGTTCCGCCCTCGCCCTTCATGCAGCCGCCCCCCACTCACCCACCCGCCAGGGTGGCTCTGGACCTCTGCCGTCCCACGCGTGTGTACGTGTTGGGGGGAGTGACAGTTCACACCCAGGTGCTGCTGTGCCCCCAGGTGCTGCTGTGCTCCCCAGGTGTGCGTGGAGGGGAGCGACAGGCTCACAGGTGTGCCCCCAAGTGCTGCTGTGCCCCCAGGTGTGCGTGGAGGGGAGCACAGGCTCACAGGTGTGCCCCCAGGTGCTACTGTGCTCCCCAGGTGTGCGTGGGGGGTGTGGCCACAGGCTCACAGGTGTGCCCCCAGGTGCTGCTGTGCCCCCAGGTGTGCGTGGAGGGGAGCACAGGCTCACAGGTGTGCCCCCAGGTGCTGCTGTGCTCCCCAAGTGTGTGTGGAGGGGGCCACAGGCTCACAGGTGTGCCCTCAAGTGCTGCTGTGCTCCCCAGGTGTGCGTGGAGGGGAGCAACAGGCTCACAGGTGTGCCCCCAGGTGCTGCTGTGCTCCCCAGGTGTGCGTGGAGGGGAACACAGGCTCACAGGTGTGCCCCCAGGTGCTGCTGTGCTCTCCAGGTGTGCGTGGGGGGTGTGGCCACAGGCTCACAGGTGTGCCCCGCAGGTGCTGCTGTGGTCGGCCAACAAAGTGTTTGAGGAGCTGACGGACATCGAGAGGCAGTTCCACAAGGCCTTCTACACGGTGCGGGCCTACCTGAACTGTGACCGCTACTCCGTGGGCCTCCTGGACATGACCAAGGAGAAGGTGAGGCCCGCGCTCCTCCTGGCGCCGCGCCGCCGCAGCGCTGCCTCCCTGACCCTCCCTGACCCTTCCTGACCCTCCATCCCGCCTGTCTCTGCTCAGGAATTCTTTGACGTGTGGCCTGTGCTGATGGGAGAAGCGCAGCCGTACTCGGGCCCACGCACACCCGACGGCCGTGTGAGTCGGGGAGGAGGGGCAAGGCGCAGCCTGAGCAGCGTGGGCGTGGGAGGTGGGGACAGGGGTGGTGGGCTGGCTGGGACCCGACCCCTCTGGAGGGAGGCTCTGAGCGCTTGTGCTGCCCCCTGGCTCCGGCTGCTGCTCAGGGGCGGGAGGCGGGGGCTATTCTCCAGGGGAGGGTTGTCAGCCTCGCTGGGATGACCAGCATCTGTCCTGTGTCCTACCCTGAGTCCCTGTAGCAGCTCCGTGAGGAACCGTGTAGACGTGTGTGCACACGCGTGTGCCTGTGCACGAGAGAGGTGGGGTGAAAAGGGCATGGAAGCGTGGGCAGATACCTCCGCCACTTACTGTGCGTCCAATCTGTGGCACACTACCCCACCCGGCCATGCCTCGGTGTCCCCACCTGTCCCATGGGGGCGGTAGCTGCCTTCCTCACAGCGCCAAGTGCCAAGGGTGTAGAAGAGGCCCTGTACGTGGCGTGGCTGTGACCATGACCTGCCTCGGTTGTGTGTGTGTGTGTACGTGTGTGTGTACAGTGGGCCCCGTGTGTGAGTGGGCCGTGTGCGTCCATGTGAAGGGGGGGGAGGACCCAGCTTGTGTGTGGGCTTGAGCAGGACACAGAACGTGCGCGTGTCCCACGAGCGTCGGGGGTGGTCTGCGTGTGTGGTCGTATGTAACGGCGTGGGCGCATGTGTGCACTTCCCTGTGTGCACGTGCAGGTTGTGCGTAGCTGTGTCGGTGAGGTGCGTGTGCACGTCCGGGTGGGCACTGGGGGCCCCTCTGCTCCGGGGGCTTCCCTCTGCGGCCTGGCCCGGCCGCTCACCACCGCGGGGGTCCTTTCACAGGAAATCGTCTTCTACAAGGTCATCGACTACATCCTCCACGGCAAGGAGGACATCAAGGTCATCCCGTAAGTGCCAGGATTTTACAAGAAGCGCCAGCGGGGGCGGGCACCCCAGACCCCTGCTGGGTGGGCCTCCAGGAGTCACCACATGGATTCAGCAGCCTCCCGGGGGTGCTCCCTCAGCTGTGGGGCGCGCAGGACGGGGAGGGAGGGCGGGAGACACCGTGACGGCCAGGGTGGACCTCCAGGGGCCCAGGTGAACCATCCAGGTGGCCCTGCCAGCAGCAACTGACCTTTACATCCCTCAGGGTCACTTCTTAGCTCACCCAGCCATGCAGGCTGGGGTGGGAGGGCTGGGGGGGGGCAGAAGCCATGGCCCGTAGGGCGGGAGGGGAGGGGAAACCCAGGTGGGGGGCAGGGCCGGGCTGCAAACCAGCGAGACTGGGGAGAGCTGCTGGCGGTGTGGCCCCAAGACCCCACGAGCCTGTGAGGACCCCACCCTGCAGGTCCCACGAAGGGACTGGGCTCCCGGGGGCGGGCCGGCGGGCCAGGGGACCAACGCTGAGCTCCAGGCGCTCCTCCAGTGGGAGGGGGGCTCCGACAGGCTGAGGGGCCTCCGTGTAGCAGAGGCAGGACGAGCGGCTCAGACACCCCAAACCTCACCCTGCCTCCTCCGAGTCTCCCGGGGCATGGCCCGCGAGCTTCCCGCCGCCCCGGAGCTCCGGAAAGGGAATACAGGGACACCCAGAGCCCTGAACCGCAGCCCGGCCCGACGCCCTGCTCTCCCCGCAGCTCGCCCCCCGCCGACCACTGGGCCCTGGCCAGCGGCCTTCCGACCTACGTGGCAGAAAGCGGCTTTGTGAGTCTGGGGGCCCCGCCCGCCCTGCCCGCCGCCTCCGCTGCGGAGGGCGCCAGGCGAGTAGTGTCCCCCTCCTCTTCCAGATCTGTAACATCATGAACACCGCCGCGGACGAGATGTTCACGTTCCAGGTACGTCCCCCTCCTTGCAGAATGCGCGTCGTGCTGGGCAGGAAGACGCTGTGGTTCCGCAAGGCTGCACCGAAGCAGCGTTTGCTCCTGAAGAAACCACCTCCAAACCTCCGGGGCCAAGGCGGCCCTTATGCCCCGCGGTGCGGGTGGGTGCGGTGGCTGTGGTGGGTGGGCGGCCGGCTGCAAGGGGCCTCCTGTGGGGCCGGCTCCTCTGGGCAGGGCCCGAGTCAGCGGGGCCGCGCCACTGGCCTTGGTCTCCAAGACCTCTCCCGCGACCGGCCAGGGCTCTGGGGCCGCAAGTCGGGAACAGCTGCACCACTCGTGGGGCCGGCAGAGGGTCGGCAAGGCCCTGCTCCCGAGGACTGAGAGCGTTAGGGGCAGAGGGCCAACCGGGCTGGAGCCTTCGGAGCCAGGGAGCCTGCGTGACCGCGAGACCCACGCCCCGGAGCCACCTGCTGGGCACGTAGCCTCAGCTGGGGCCCGTGGGAGAGGTCCCGGCGCAAACCCCCAGACCCAGAGCTCCTGGCCACGGGGTGGAGGCGGGGGTGCCACGTCCACAGGAACCCTGAGCCCTCACCGCCACCTGGGGACAGAGGACATCGGTCGTGCCCACTGGGTGACGGGCCGGGCTGCAAGCAGCGTGGCGGGCACCCCGACGCCTCTCCCTGCAGGAAGGGCCCCTGGATGACTCGGGCTGGGTCATCAAGAACGTCCTCTCCATGCCCATCGTCAATAAGAAGGAGGAGATTGTGGGGGTTGCCACATTCTACAACAGGAAGGACGGGAAGCCCTTCGATGAGCAGGATGAGGTCCTCATGGAGGTAAAGCGCGACTCGGGGCGGCCCCGGGGGGACACGGGCACAGCGGGGGAGCCCTCGCCGCCTTCCACCTGTGGCCCGAGGACGCGCCCACGGAGGTGGCACCGCCACTCTGTCCACAGTCCCTCACTCAGTTCCTGGGCTGGTCGGTACTGAACACCGACACCTACGACAAGATGAACAAGCTGGAGAACCGCAAGGACATTGCCCAGGACATGGTCCTGTACCACGTGAGATGCGACAAGGACGAAATCCAGCTGATCCTGGTAGCACTCCTGTCGCCCGCGGCCCCTTCTGCCCAGAGGGGAGGCAGGCCGTCCTGCGGGGGGGGGGGGGGGGGGTTGGTCGAGCCCCGAGACCCCCCGGCGGCCCACGGGCTCCGCGCAGCCAGCAGCTGTCCCTTCCCTGCGTCCTGGGCCCGAGTGGGTGGCGGTCCTGCGTGCTGGCCTCCCGCGGGCATCGTCCGTGTGCCGGAGAGGCCGGGAAGGACCCAGGGAAGGGCAGCCGCTGCCTGCGCTGTCACCTACCTCTGAAGCTGCGGCTGGGGCTTCCAATCAGCTTGTGCCAGAAGCCACCTTGGGCCCCCAGGAGGGGCGCAGGGGGCGCTGTCACCCCGTCCCCGCCACGAGGGGCACCATTCCCCCTCAGGGGCCCTGTCCCCCCACAAGGGGCCCCATCCCCCCCACGAGGGGCCCTGTCCTCCCCCAAGGGACCATTCCCCCCCCAGGGGCCCCGTCCCCCCCACGAGGGGGCGGTTCACTCCGACTGACCGGCCCCCTTCCCCCCAGCCAACGAGGGAGCGCCTGGGGAAGGAGCCTGCGGACTGTGAGGAGGATGAGCTGGGAACACTCTTGGTCAGAATCTGACCCCCACCCCTCAGGTGGACCCTGGAGGGGCGGGAGCCCTCCCCATCCCGGGGAGCTGTGTGCCTGGGGTGTCCCCGCCCCTGCTGTCCGGGTGGGGCCAGGGACCACAGGCACGTGAGTGTCCCCCCCCCCGCAGGAAGGGCAGCTGTCCCCACGCTCCCGGGGCGTCTGAGGTACACAGAGGATGCTGGGAGGGGCACAGCCCAGCCTGCCCCCCTCAGCCCGCCGTCCCCCCACAGAAGGAGGTGCTGCCGGGGCCGAGCAAGTTCGACATCTACGAGTTCCACTTCTCGGACCTGGAGTGCACGGAGCTGGAGCTGGTCAAGTGCGGCATCCAGATGTACTACGAGCTGGGCGTGGTCCGCAAGTTCCAGATTCCTCAGGAGGTGGGGGGCAGGGCGAGGGGTCCCAGGTCCGAGCCCCAACAGTGGGCACGAGTGGTCAGAGGTCTGGGGCCTGCAGGGCGCGCACAGGTGCCCAGAGGAAATGCAGGACGAGGGCATGTGTGGGCGCAGGTGGATGGGGGTCGGTCGCGGGTGTCCCAGGCCGCCAGGTGAACACGGAGAGCCCCTCGGAGCACCCCCGCCTCCACCCCACTCCCCAGGGAGCCCCCGCCCAGTGAGGAGCAGCCTGCCTCGCGCTCCCCTGGGAACGGGTGCACGCTGGCGGCCTCAGAAGCCGCTTCCCTAATACTGAAGGGAAACACGAAAGAAAGAAGTACAGAAATTATTAATAGAATTGCTTCGATTTCAGAATCCTTTTCTGACCCTCAAAGTCACGGAGGACGCCCGGGCCCCAGCCGGGGTCACACACACACACACACACACACACACACACACACACCCGCGCGCACGCGCTGCCTGCGGGGTGCGTCACACCCAACCGACCCTAGAGCCTGGGCCTCTGCGGCCGCCCCCCAGGCCAGGCCGCGGTGCTCAGCCCGGCGGCCTCCCCCAGGTCCTGGTGCGCTTCCTGTTCTCCGTGAGCAAGGGGTACCGGAGGATCACGTACCACAACTGGCGCCACGGCTTCAACGTGGCCCAGACGATGTTCACGCTGCTCACGGTGTGCGGCCGACGACGGGCGCCCTGCGGGGGGTGGGGGGGGCGACCCCTGGGACGGGCGGAGGCGGCGAGCCGGTGCCTGTGTCCGCAGACGGGCAAGCTGAAGAGCTACTACACGGACCTGGAGGCCTTCGCCATGGTGACGGCGGGCCTGTGCCACGACATCGACCACCGCGGCACCAACAACCTGTACCAGATGAAGTAGGCGCCGGGGGCGGGGGCTAGCGGAGCTCGCGCCGCGGGAAGCACGGGGGCACCCCCAGCCCGCTGCGGGCCTCTGACCCAGCCAACCTCCGCCGCAGATCCCAGAACCCCCTGGCCAAGCTCCACGGCTCCTCCATCCTGGAGCGGCACCACCTGGAGTTCGGGAAGTTCCTGCTCTCCGAGGAGGTCCGTGTCGCCCCCCCCCCCCCCCCCTGCTCGGGGCAGGTCCCGCGCCCGTGGCCCAGCGACGACAGCACAGGGCTCCGAGTGGCCTCCGAGGCCCGTTGGGGGCTGCAGTCGGGTCAGGGCGGTGGGTTGGACTTGACACCCGCAGTGGGGTGCACCCCAGTCTCAGGCAGCGGTGGGGGCCGAGCGCCTCCCAGCGCCAGCCCAAGGCCACCTGGGTCCCCTGGGCCCCCGGGGGCGGTGCCATGACCTGGGGTAGGAGCCGGCCAGCAGCCCGACAGGGACCCACGGGCGGACCCGGGAGGGGGCAGACCGGCCCGCACCGCGACCAGAGCCCTCCCCACAGACCCTGAACATCTACCAGAACCTGAACCGGCGGCAGCACGAGCACGTGATCCACCTCATGGACATAGCCATCATCGCCACCGACCTGGCGCTCTACTTCAAGTGGGTGCCCCCCCGCCGCCCCGTGGGGGCGGCCAGGAGCCGCGGGGGGCTGCGGTGGGGAGCAGGGGCCCCACAGGCCTGGGCTCTCTGCCTCGGTTTCTCTCCTAGAAGGGTGCTTGGGTGAGGGTCGAGGAGGAGGAGGGGGCGGGGCGTCGACTCTCTTTGTTCTTGGGGTTCAGGAAGAGGACAATGTTCCAGAAGATCGTGGATGAGTCTAAGAACTATGAGGACAGGAAGAGCTGGGTGGAGTACCTGTCCCTGGAGACGACGCGGAAGGAGATAGTCATGTGAGCAGTGGGGGCGACAGGAGCCCCCCCAGCTGGTCGATCTCAGACGTCCCCCACAAAACTAGAAGACCCCCAGCCCTGCCCGAGGGGGCCGCAACAGAGCAGCTCGTCTCTAAACGGCTTTGCTAAAGCGTCAAGCCAGCGCTCCATCTGCCCTGCTCCTCCTCCTCTGCGGGGGACAGGACAGGACTGGGGGTCAGACGGCCCATTTCCTTAGTTCATGACCTTGGCAGTGATTTCCTCCCTTATGAACCTCCGCTGATGCGCCCCGAAACGGGGATTCAGGACTCGGGTCCCGCTGCAGGCCTGCCCCCGAGGTCCACAGGGAGGCTGCCTGATAAATACCTGTTCCCGGGGTGGCGGGGAGCACGAGGGTGGGGCCTGCAGTGGGGGGAGTGTGAGGTGGCTGTGGAGGGGTGGGAGGGGGCCAGCGGCGCCCTGGAGCTTCGTCTGCCCGCAGGGCCATGATGATGACGGCGTGTGACCTGTCTGCCATCACCAAGCCCTGGGAAGTCCAGAGCAAGGTCAGAAGTCATGCAGGGCCCCTCCTCCGGAGACCGCAGGGAGAGGAAACATGCGGGGGTGGGGGGGGGGTTATAGAACCTTCTCTTGCAAGTAGCCCCTCCCACCCCCCACCCCCCCACCCCCCCACCCCCCCCCCGCCTGCAGCCCTGCCCCACCCCTGCCCCAGGGCTGGGGGCGGCCACACTGGGAAGTGCCAATGAGCTCCCTGTGCACTAGGCCCAGCCTGAAGAATTGGGGCCCCAGAGGGCCTGGGACACAGGAGACCGAGGGCAGAGGAGGGCAGGAGCCTCTCCTCAATTTCTGACCAAGTGCTGAACCCCCCAAGATGACTGCCTTTTATGCACCCACCCCCCAAGGTTGCTCTGCTGGTGGCGGCTGAGTTCTGGGAACAAGGGGACTTGGAAAGGACAGTTCTGGATCAGCAGCCCATTGTGAGTGTTACTTCCAGAATCTTCTACCCCACCAGGCTCCTTGGGAACCTCGGGCCTCACTTGGTGCACACAGAGGACCCCTGGGGACTTGGGGTCAGAGACCTCAGTCTCACTTTGTGGGGTTGGTCATGTGACACGAGGTGGGTGTGAACTTCAATGGCTCGAGATCTGGGTAGGATGTAGACCCCGACCTAGGGTCTGCAGGAAGCTGTGCCCGGGCAGAAATGGAAAGTCCTTGTGAGAGTGGCCCGAGCAGGCTGTGCCGTGAGGCTCGGGCAGGCTGGGAGCTGCTCCGGGAAGGCCTGGCCCGGGGAAAGTAGGGTGCCAGGGAAGGCCCGTGGCCGGGGCCCGGCCCACACGGGGGACGGACGAGGCTGACGTCCTTGGGTCAGCAACGTGGCTCGACTGGGGTGCTGGACCACTGCGGCCTCGATGTGGACTGGTACGGGCACAGCGCCATCCACGCGGCCTCGGTGTGACCCAAGGGCACGGGCACAGCGCCACACCATCCAAGGCCGCCCAACCTCAGGGGGAGGCTCTGGGGCCAGGGCCAGACCGAGGGAAGGGCACCTGCAGTTTACCCACAGGGTCTCAAGCCAGGGCTGTGGTCAGCACCGAGGGTGGCTCCCAAGGACCAGGGGCTCAGGTGCGGGCAAGTAAGGGGCCTTGCCCGGTGGCCCCAAGCGGGGAGGGCACCCCTGTCCAGGCCCAGCGCCATCAGGAGGCTCAGCCCCAAGCAGAGGCTCCGCCCTCATCCCACAAACACTGTGCGCCGGGGCTGCGAGATGGGCCGGGGCCGACTCCTGCAGGCTCAGAGGAGGTGTCTCTGCTCCCCCACAAGCCGATGATGGACCGGAACAAGGCAGCCGAGCTCCCCAAACTACAGGTTGGCTTCATCGACTTCGTGTGCACGTTCGTGTACAAGGTGAGCAGCGTGCATCAGGGTCACAGGCGGGCGGCACGGGCTGGCCCAGGGCCTGACCTGCCGCAGCCCCACCTCCGCCCCGGCACTTAGGCCTGAAAGCCACAGCGTCACTCCAGCCACTTCCACCCTCTGGAAGGGCCGCCACTCACCGGGAGGCCTCACCCCAAGCCCCATCTAGGGCCCCCACGCGTGGCCTACACATTTTCAGGGCACAGACTGCAGTTTGCCTGCAGGCACATGTGTTCATGGCTGTGAGGCCAGGACAGGGAGGGCCGCCTGCCACAGCTGGAAAGGCCTCTCCCGACCAACACATTGCACACCTGAGGTTGACAGTGGACATAAGCTGTGACCTCGCAGCCCAGAGGACGCACGGGGGTGTGCTGGGGGGCCGGGTGCAGAGCCCTCCCACGTGATGCCCTATGCGGCCCTGGGCTCCACGCCTTCTGGCCCTGGCGGCTGCAGGGACCCACACTGTGACCAAGGGGTGGTCTGGTGCTGAGCAAAGTCACCCCTGACCGGGCAGGCCACGCCCCACCTCGACCAACGGGCACCCCAGCTCCCTTTGCTGCCCCCTCAGCAGGGCTGCGAGCACTGGGAAGGAGGATGGGACCAGGATGTGCATCCCAGTCCTGAGGTCGCAGGTCACGGCCCCACCACAGCGCTCCCCCTGCCCCTGCCGTCCTGAGTCCACCCGCCCACTCCATGTGCACACACGCACACACATGTGACGTAGGACATCTGAAGAGGAGCTGCAAGACCTGCATGTCTGCCTGAGTCTCCCCGGGACCCCACTTCTGCCATTGATGTGCCTTTGGCATTCTCGGGATCCTTGCTCGGCTGTGGCCGTCCGCGCCATGGGCACTCACACCCCACAGCTGCCCGTCCCCTCCTCCCTCCCAGGGCTGTGCTGCAAAGTGACCCCTCAGTGGCCTCCCCTTCTCCGTCAGGCAGCCCCCCGCCCCGGGGTTTCCTCCCGGGGGAGCGAGGCAAGGCACTGGGGGGCAGGCTGGTGTCAGCAAGGGCCAGGCCGTGGGGCTGCCACCTGCCCCCCCTGCCTGGGAAGGGTCGAGAGGTGTGGTCCGACCTCCTGATTCTGTGTCCAGGAGTTTTCCCGTTTCCACGAAGAGATCCTGCCCATGTTCGACCGACTACAGAACAACAGGAAGGAATGGAAGGCCTTGGCTGATGAGTACGAGGCCAAGCTGAAGGCCCTGGAGGAGGAGAAGCAACAACAAGAGGACAGGACAACAGCCAAGAAAGGTCTGGGCCGCAGGGGTGGGCACGGGTTAGCCGCCCGCGGAGCGTGTAACGGGACAGCGGGGCAGCAGAGGCGAGCCTGGAGGCAGGCAGGTGGCCCGCGGCACGGGGACCCTCAGGCGCGGGGCCTGACGAGCGGGAACAGGGAAGGGCCCCTCCGTTCCCGGCCAGGACCACGTTTCCTCCAACCAAGTAACTACGTGGCTTCCGCTGCAAGAGGGGAGGGAAGCCCGGCAGACACAGCCCCGCAGCGGCCGCTGCTCCCCACTAACCCGCTCAGAAAAATCCACCCATAACGTCCATGCTGCCCTCAGAAACCGGTGGAAGACCGAAGGGTGCCCAAGTGGCTCCGGCCGTGACCTCGGGGTCACGTGCAGGAGGGAGCCTGTTGGCGCCCCCGCCCCGCCTGTGCACACACGTCCGTGCCCCCTCAGATAAACAAAATCTTTTTAAAAAACCAGAACATAAGACCTGTAAGTGAGCTAGGAGTCGGGCGCACGGGACACGCTTCCCCGGCCCGCGTCACAGGTCTCCGCGGCTGCCGCTGCAGGCATGTGCTTCTGCGGCAGGGTCGCGGCCCCCAGGAACCCGATGGCACCGCCCTGGCACTCTCGGAGGAAACGCACGTGAACAGGGCTTTGGGGCTGTGAGGGCCAGAGCCGACGGGTCACGGGAGCGAAGGCAGGAAGGGCTGAGGCCAGGCTGGCTAATCAGCTCAGTCGGGCACCGGGCCGAGGAGGACGCGGGGGGCAGGCTGTGCGCACCCTCCCCTCACCATCCCGTCTCTCTTGCAGCAGGCACAGAGATTTGCAACGGTGGCCCCGCGCCCAAGTCTTCCACCTGCTGCATCCTGTGAGCTGCTCCCGGGTTCGGACGGCGCCCCCGCCTCTAAGGGTTTGCTACACGTTAGGAAGCCCCAGAAAATAACTAAAGACAATTTTGGATATTTTGAAACTTTTTTAAGGTCTGTGTTTTTATAAACTCAACTATGAATAAAATTTAGTGTACCTCACGCTCAGCCACCTTCCGGGTGTCCCACTGCTTGCCACGGAGAGCCCTCTGGAAAGGGGCTGTGAACTGTGCGTCCGCGAGGGCTGGGTGGGAACGCCAAGCACACGACTACTTATGTGTACACGGGTAGACGAGATACGTGCGTGCTGTTGCCAACCTGGCTTAGAAGGAACCCTGACCAGAAACTTGGAATAAAATAAAAACAAGTTGTCCTTTTCTCGTGTGACCCACCGGAAAGTTCTGCCAGAAGGTCAAGGCCCGAGTGGAGGAGGGGTCACAGGCCTGACCTCAGCACAACCCCTGCACAGCCCTCCGCACAGATCGCCTGGCGTCGCCAAGTCCTGTCCAAGTGACGGCTTCACGCTCGTGACCCAGCACGGCCAGACCCGACCAGGACACACGACTCCTGGGCGATTCAGACGCTACTTATCTGGGAGAAACTAGGGACTTTTAACCCCAAAGCATTGGTTCCCCCGACCCTGGACACTAAACCCACAGCAAGCTGCTCTCAGCTGCACGATCGGACGCCTCCAGAGTTCCCGAGCTCCTGGGCAGGTGGGGGGACGGGGAGGAGGCAGGTCCCTTCTCAGCACGGGCTCCTGGGGACACCCTGCCTGTGATCAGGGCCAGGCCACCCACCAAGCGGACGACACCAGCCAAGCACTGCGGGAGGGGCCCGGCTCCCCCAACCTTCGCCCTGACTAAAACCAAGGCTTTCAAGCGCTCATATGCTGCTCCTCCTTCCTCTCATGTTTGCAAATGAATCCATTTTTCTATCAAAATCTAACTCAGGGACAAGGATGTGCTCCAGACCTGGGCTGGAAAACAGCATATTCCACCCGCAGGCCTCAGAGCACAGCCCGGGAGCAGAGGGGCAGATGCGAGAGCCCAAGCCCACCAGAGCGGGGTCCATTGGCCACGTCTTGGGGGGGGGGGGGGCTTCCCGACTAGGAGACAAAGGGCATCAGCCACCTCCCAGCCTGGCGCCTGTGCTGCCCCACAGGGGTCTGGCCAGGCTTAGTGAAGGCCCAGCAGCACCCACAAGACCCGAGCTGGCTGTGTCTGCGCAGCTGCTCCCGTGGGGGCGCCCCAGCCGGGCACCCCAGACAAGCGACGGGATCGGTGTGTCCGCGGCCCGCCTGCACCCAGCACCCCGCGTCTTCTAAAACCCGCTCCCCGTCGCCAGGCCGCACACACTGAACCGGAGGGCGGCTGCCGAGCCCGAGCCGGGGAATCAGACAACGGAGACGGGGCGGGACAGCATCGCACGGCACAAAGCTTTTATTCGCGCGCGCGCCGCTGCGGGCAGGGCAGCCTCACTTCAGGATGCTGTCGTCTCGGGCTGCAAGGTCCGGGGGGAACGCGCGTCAGGGCGCTGCCGCCGCCGCCCAGGCGACCCACCCGGCCGCGCCGCCCCGCGCCCGCCCCGCACACCCGCGGCCTCCCCCCCCCCCCCGGGGCCCAGGGCCCGCGGCGCCCGCACCTTCCGCAAGCTCCCGCTCGATCCGCTTCCGTTCCTCCTGCTTCTGCTTCTCCTCGGCGGCCACCCTCCGCTCCTCCTCCGCCCGCGGCTTCAGGTAACCTGCGGGGCACAGCGGGGAGGCGCGGAGGGAAACGGTCCACGCGAGACCTTGAGGCGCCCGAGAGCCCGACCCTGTGCTTCCCACGCGGCCGGCCCGGCCCCGACCCGACCCCCACGCACCCAGGGGTCCCGCCCTCGGGGCCCCCGCGCGCCCGCGGTCACTCACTGTAGCGCTTGGCCCCGTACGCCATGCCGAGGACCAGGGCGGAGTAGCGGCCGAGCTGCGGGAGACGGCGGTCAGGGCGGCGGGGAGACGGGGGAGGACGGGGGGGGCGGGGGCCGGGGTCCCGGGGAGGGGTCGGGGCCGGGGCTCCCACCCCACCGAGGTCGCGCACGCGGGGCCCCACGGGGCCGAGCGCCCGCCGACGGCAGCAGAGCCCGGTTCACCTTGATGAGCGGGGAGACCTGCACCGGCGGCACCATCTTGTCCGTGACCCTCACGCCGGAAGCACAACCCGCCGCCGCCGGAAGCGCCGCGGTGACGTAGAGGCGTAGCGAGGGCCGCGTGCGCCGTGCGCGGGAGCCTGCGCCCCCCGGTGGGCGGAGGCGGAACAGCGCGGCCGCTCGGGGCGGGACCCCCTCCCGGCGCGCCGCTGGCGACCAGTACGCATGCGCGACCGCGGGGTGGGGGCGGGGCGGCCCTGCGGGGGGCTCAGCGCGGGAGGAGACGGCCCGCCGGGCCCGAGGGTTTGCCGAGCGCGTGAGGCTCAGCAAACACACAGGCCCCTGCGCCCTGGCTGCGGGCTCTGCGGCCCGGGGCCCCGCGCCGGGGAGGGAGCCGCCACCACGCCCCGCCCCAGGTCGCCCGCAGGGGCCGCAACGGGCTTCGAGGCTGGGCTGGGAACCCCCGTGTGAGCGGAGGGCGCCCCTTGGGGGGCGGGGTCTTCCGGGAGGAGCAGCCTGGCCGAGGGCCCCAGCAGCCCCGCAGTCTCCCCCTTCTGCTCCTGGGGGGACGCGGGGGGCCTCTCCTTTGAGTCGCTCCACCCTCTGAGCCTCTGGGCTCACTCTGCGACGTCATGCCAGGGGAGCCGCAGCGGTGCAGAGGGGGTGACGTCATGCCAGGTGAGCCGCAGGGGTGCAGGGGATGACGTCATGCCAGGTGATCCACAGGGTGCAGAGGGGGGTGACGTCACGGCCAGGTGAGCCACAGGGGTGCAGAGGGGTGACGTCATGACCAGGTGAGCCGCAGGGGTGCAGGGGGTGACGTCACGGCCAGGTGATCCACGGGGTGCAGAGGGGATGACGTCATGACCAGGTGAGCCGCAAGGGGTGACGTCATGCCAGGTGATCCACAGGGTGCAAAGGGGATGACGTCATGACCAGGTGGGGTGCAGAGGGGGTGACGTCACGGCCAGGTGAGCCGCAGGGGTGCAGGGGGTGACGTCATGCCAGGTGAGCCGCAGGGGTGCAGAGGGAGTTCCCTACACGGCAGGCAGCAGTGGCCGAGCAGCTCCCAGGGGCGCCGTGTGCTGGCTGTGGGGACACATGGCTCCCCAGGCTCCCAGGTGGGGGGGCGCCGGCAGGAGGAGCCCTCGGCCCGGGCCCTGCACTGCTCCAGGCCGACGCCCTGGGAACCGGAGCTTGAGGCTCTCTGGGGCCCCCAATAGGCCACTCTCCCAAGCCCTCCTGTTTCCAGAGAGAACTCAGCAGAGTCCGAAGAGCCCGGCACGCTGAGACTGACGCTCCGGTCCGAGGCGCAGCCGCTCCGGGTGCTCGCAGGGCGGCGGGGCCACCTCCGGCTCCTGGGCTCAGCCTGCCCGCGGCCCCGCAGTCCTCTCCACCTCTGCCCCGGGGCTGCAGGATCACGGCGGGTTCCCGGGGGCGGGAGCCAGCTCGGTCCTGCAGGGCCCGGCCCGGGCTCTCTGGCGACGCCTGCCCAATGCCTCTGCCAGGCCGGGGTGGGGCGACGCCTGCCCAACAGCCTCCGCGCCCCTGGAGGAAGCTGCCCACGCACCTTGACCCCACAAGGCCGAACTAAGCCTCTTGCAGCAGCGCGCCTTGTGGGGATGCTGAGCGCGCCCCCACCCCGCCCGGGTCTTGCCCTCCGGCCGCCGAGCTGATGAGCTCAGGTGGCAAACATGTTTTTCCTTCTCTGGATGTTAAAATAAACAAGGCTCCTCAGCAACTCCTGCTTCCAGAATTAAAAATAAGTGTCTCTGGGGCTGAAGGTGAGGCCAGGGTGCTGGTGGGGGACCACCCATCAGTAGCTTCCAGGGGGGTGGGGTGGGCGGTGGGGGGGCCGGTGGGGACACCACGCACACACGCACGTGGCTGCCTGAGGGGGACCCCTGAGGCTGGGGGAGACTCACTTTGGCCCCGGGCCCCTCCTGAGGGCCTCGGGGGTTCCCACCTGGCTCAGGACACTGGAGCTGCCTGCTGACGCCTCTGCACCTGTCGGGCCAGCTGTCCTGCTGAATCCTGATCTGCCCCCGGGCGGCTCCTCGGCTATCTTTAGTGCGGCCAGCCCGGGAGACCTCCCCAGGGGCTCCGCCGGTGTCCGCCGGCCTCCCCACACCAGGGGCCTCCTGAGCACCTTCCCTTCTCCGTGGGGCGCCCGCTCCTGCAGCCCCACTAGGCTCTCTCCGAGCATCACAGTCAGACCCGCTCGACTGGGAGTGCAGCCCAGCCCAGGTCCCCCACGTTACTCGTGTGTTTTCTCTCTGGGAGTCCCCAGGTCCCCCCGGCAGGTCACGCCCCCCAAGACCTGGGGTGATCTCTAAGCCTGACACCACCCCACAGGCACCTGGGCCAGGTTCCCTCCCCAGACTGCCTGCTGGGCCGCGATGTAGCGGGGAAACCTGGCTGGAGGCTGGCGCAGGGCTCGGCCCATCCCGAGGCACTCCGCCCCAGAAATGTCCCCGCTCTGCCAGGGGGACAGGGCCCTGGGCCTCTCCTGCCACTGAAGCGGGGAGGCAAGGGCATACACAACATGCCAGGAGGGATGCTTGGTCACCAGCCACTCACAGGGACTTTGGGCAAATCTAGGAGAGGCACCTTCCTCTGCTCCCGCAGCCGGAACAAAGGCTTCTGGGTGAGGGGCGGCGGGGAGGTGCCTGGGAAGCCCGCGCCAGGGCGGGAGGGGGGCATCTGAGTCACCCGCCGGTGCCAAAGCTCACTGTGTAGTCCCTCCAGTCCCCAGGGTGGCCCTAGGCCTGTCCTTGTAGGGAGCGGAGCCGGAGTCCGAGCAGTCCTGGGGGACTGGGCAGGAGCTTAAGACAGGCGGCCCGAGCCCAGAGGGCGCAGAGCATCGCAGCAGGCAGGCCCGGGCATGGTGAGTGGGGCCCGCGGGGCAGCGGGCAGGAGTGTGAGCGTACGCATGCGCGTGGCTGTGCAGTCCCGGTGCCGCCGACGCGAGTGTTTGCCCGTGTAAGAGCGTGGTGGGGAAGATCTGGGCCCCAGTGACAGTCTGGGGCTGGATGGTGGAGGCTCCTGGCCTCGCACTGGACGGGTCCCCAGAACAGGCCCACCCGCTGGCCGGCCGCCTGCACACTCAGGCCCAGCTGGTTCCTGGCTGGACGGCAGGCCCCGGGCGTGGGGCTTTTGGGGCCCGGTCGGGCCGCTTCATACCCACACCTGCAGCTGGCCTCGCCCAGGGGCCCAAGTGCCAACCACACCCCCCCCCCTCCGCGTCTTCCCGAACACCCGCCCGGAGGCCCCTCAGCCTTGGTGTCCTCTCATTAGGCCAGCAGGAAAACGAAGAAGAAGGAAGGGGGGGGCCTCCGGGCCCAGAGGGCATCCTCCAACGTCTTTTCCAACTTTGAGCAGACCCAGATCCAGGAGTTCAAGGAGGTGAGGCTCCGCTTTTGTCCCAGTAACTCCCACCCAAGGGGTTCCCTGCGAGTCGTAATGCAGGTGACAGAAAGACCCCGGCTGAGCCTCGCTGTGGAAGCAGCGGGAGGACAAGCCTGTGCTAACAGGGTGGCCCGCCTGGGAACCCAGTGAGCCTGGCCTCGGTTTCAGGCGTTCACGCTAATGGATCAGAACCGAGATGGCTTCATTGACAAGGAGGACCTGAAGGACACCTACGCCTCCCTGGGTAGGTGCCCGGGGCGCAATTCTGCCACGACCTCGCGGGAACGCACTCTGGCCCTACAGCCTGACCCGGCGTCCCATAGCCCGTGGGCTGGAGGAGGTGGGCTGGGCCCCCCGGGGAGACGTCCCTCTCGGGTGGCACGGCCCGAGCATGGGCACCCCGGATGGAGTCGTCGGGACGAAGCTCCCGGGAGGGGCCAACACCTCAGAGGAGCCCCGAGCAGGGGGGGTGTCCCCCTCCCCCCCGAGCACCGTAAGGAAGCCCAGAGCAGACCTGGGAGGACCGGGAGACCGGCTCACACTCCACTGAAGAGCCGAAGGCTGGCCCTCTTGTCCCTCCCCCCGCGTGGGGGCACGTTCTCAGGCCGAGGCCACCCCGGGGGAGAACAGGTGCGTCTCCTTCCTCTGGGCCCCCTCGCCCCAGGTAAGCCCCGCGCCTCGCCTCTTCCTCCTCCTCCCAGGGCCCAGGGTCTGGGGCTCTGCTGACAGGTCCCCCCATTGGCTCGTCTCCCCAGCGTTGTTCTGGGGTCACGGCAACAACAGGGCGGCCAGGGTGGCTGTGACCCCATCTCGTGTCGGTGACAGGCAAAACCAACATCAAGGATGAGGAGCTGGACGCCATGCTCAAGGAGGCCTCGGGGCCCATCAACTTCACCATGTTCCTGAACATGTTCGGGGCGAAGCTGACAGGTGGGAGCCGCGGGGGGGTAGGGGCAGCCCTCGGGCCAGGCGGCCGAGGCGCCGTGCATTTTGTTGGCTCCTGACACCGTTTCACATGAAAATCCAGATTTTCAGATGTGTCAAAAAGCCCTAGAACCTGACACTCTGGTTCCCAGGTCTGCGGGGCGGGTGAGCTTGCCGGGCGTCCTGTAGCCTCCGTCCTTCACTCCCTGGGCCTCACATCAGCCTCGGGCCTGGGCAGGATCCTGGGGACCCGCCGGCTGGGAGCTGCAGGTCCTCCTTCAGGCCAACCCTGGGGCCTGGGACGGGATTGGAGCCCTGAAAACCCCCTTTTGTGAGCAGGTACGGATGCCGAGGAGACCATCCTAAACGCCTTCAAGATGCTGGATCCCGACGGCAAAGGCAGCATCAACAAGGACTAGTGAGTGTGGCCCCGGCGCCAAGGGCTGCCCCTGCCCCTGCCCGCCCAGGCCCAGGCCCGGGCTGCCCGCCCAGATCCCGGTCCCTCAGGGTCATGGAGGGCAAAACTGGTCCTGCCCACGGCGGGGCATTGGGGTTGACCCTCGACCCTCGCTGGGTCTGTAAGCCGCCTGGAGGCTCGGCAGCTCGGGCCGGGGCGGGGGGGGGGCGATGGAGTGGCGTACCCGGTGTAGCAGGCACGTGCCTCAGTCTCCCCCGCGCCCCCCCACGGAGCCCCCCAGGGAGGTGACCCCCAGCGTGAGTCAGGAAAGACGCCCCAGTGAGTCCCGGAGCCCAGGACTCGCCCTCCGGCCAGGCTGAGAGAGGCGCCTGTACTGTGGGGGGGGGGCCACCAGGCGAGCTGACCCCCCCTGGGCCTCCCACCACGGGGGCGTCCCTCTCGTGGGTCCCTCTCGCGGGGCAGCCTGATGCGGCTCCTCCCTCCTTGTCCGCAGCATCAAGAGGCTGCTGATGTCGCAGGCAGACAAGATGACTGCAGAAGAGGTCTGGCCCACACTGCCTCACCCCACTTCCTTCCCCATGGTCCTCTGTGGGCTCGGGGGCGGGGGACTTGGCCAGGGGACACAGCCCGGGCCCCCAGAGGCTGCGGCATGGGGCGGGCAGGGCACTGCCCCCCAGCTCGCCCCCCGCCACAAGCAAGAACCACACGGAGCCGGCTGGAGTTCAGTGCCTGTAATTCGCCGGCCACCTCGCCCCTTCCCCTCCTCCCTGGGCCTGACCTCCACCCCCACCGGCCCGCAGGTGGACCAGATGTTCCAGTTTGCCACCATCGATGCTGCGGGCAACCTGGACTACAAGGCGCTGAGCTACGTGCTCACCCACGGGGAGGAGAAGGAGGAGTGAGGGGCGTCTCCCCCATCGCCCCCCAGGCTGCAGCCCGTTCAATAAACACGAACCCACAAACCTGCCTGCCAGTGTCTGCTGGGGGGGGGTGTCCTCCTGGGGGTGCGAGCGTTGCTCAGGACTGGGAGAGTCTGGAGGGGAAGGGTCCGCTGGGGGCGGGAGGATCAGCAAGGACCTGCGAGGGGGCCGCCCCCTGCCGCCCCTGCGCCCCTCCCAGCCCAGCCTGATGCCCCCTGCTCAGCAGGGCAGGTTGAGAGAAGCTGGGGGCTGGGATCCCCCAAGGAAGGCATGTCTCACAACTGTCCGCTCGCCTCAGTGATGCTGGGGACCCCAGGGCCCGGGATCCATCCAGTTCCCCCACAGCCCTGGCCTCTCATGCCAGCCACCCCCCCCCCCTGCCGCCAGCCACCCTGGGCCTGGCCTGGCCGCTGGGGCATCTGTCTGGCCAGCGGCTGCGTGTCCCCCCGGCCTCGGGGCCTCCCGTAGGCCACCCCGCTGCGCTCCGCGGGTGCCCGGGCTGCCGGATGCTGGCACGTGGTGGCCAAAGCCCGCCCCTCCTGGCCTCCCCTTCACGCCCAGGACCACTTCTTGACGCACCAACTGCTCCTTTGGCTTCCGGACTCCACAGGGACCCCATGACCTCTCTGCGAGTCCCGGGGGCTCCAGGGCCTCAGGGCTCCGCGAACAGGCCGGGGGGACAGGGCCACGGCTCTAGGACCGAGCTGCCCCGAGCTTCCTATGGTCCGCACCAGAGGCCGAGGGGTGGCGTGGGGTGGCGAGGCTCGGGGAGCCTCAGGGGGTGGCCACCAGCTGGGGCGCGCGGTCCACGTCGTCCTGGATGGAGCAGCTCACGCGGGCCTCAGCCTCCAGGCGCCGGTAGCGGGTGTGGAAGAAGAGCGTCAAGCAGCAGCTGAAGAGGGCGCAGAGGCCGGCCATCAGCAGCAAGGACACTGGGGAGACACGGCCCCGCTCGGCTGAGGCTCGCCCCGTGGCCGGAGCTCCCCACGCAGGCCCCAGCGGAGCCGCGCAGCTGGCAGGGCCCCAGCCGACCCACGCCGTGGCCAGTGAGGGACCAGGCACGGACCTCCTCACTTGGGCCCGGGGGCTCCGGGCAGCGGAGGCACTCACCCTTCCAGTCCAGGGGGCCCCCGCCATCCTGGCAGGTGGAGGTGGACGGCTCCGCTCGCCGCACGCTCAGGGCCGTCAGCAGGACCACGACGAGCGCGCCCGCAGCCTGCCTGGACAGCCACAGGCTCTTCAGCCCTGCCCCGGGCACCGCTCACCGCTCACCGCCACGGGTCATTCGGGGGGCAGCGTCCTGCTCTGGTCGCTGTGGGCCGGGAGGCCTGCCCAGGGCTGCACACAGCTCAGAACGCGGTGGCCTCCGCCAGAGCAGGCGGGTGGCCCGCTCCGTGGCCTTGGGGCAGGGGCAGGTCTCGGGACCCCCAGGGAAGCGGTGGAGGAACACTCACCCCAGTACAACCACCAGGCCTGCAGCGGCACCCTCACTCACAGGAAAGGAGCACTCGACTGCCAGCTCCATGGCAATAGGCACCACCGAGAGGCCAAAGAGCCCGAGCAGTGAGCAGATGGTGGCCAGTGCGAGGGTCTGTCCCTGCAGCTGCGACACCTGGGGGTCAGGGCAGCGGTCAGCGGGACGCAGCCCTGGACATGCAGACCCAGCCAGGCCCCCCAGCATCGTCTCGGCCACTCAGGGCAGCCAAGGCGGCGGCGCCAGGGCCAGGGGGCCGCCCTGCGGGCAGTGCCGAAGGCTGGCAAGGCCTGGCTTCCTGCTGACCAGCTTCCAGCTGTCCTGCCCCAGAGCAGCCCCTCCCGCCCCCGTAGGGTGGGCTTGCTTCAGGGGGACTCACCAGGGCAAAGGCGACACAGACCACAGAGGTCAGACAGTAGCCAATCTTGACAGCCTCGGTGAACTGTTTGGTCTGGTCCACATACAGGCTGAGAACCAGCGCCCCCAGGACCCCAAAAATGATGAAGAGGGCCCCGCAAAGGCCTGCAAACTCCTGGAGGAGAGGAGGCCGGGGCACCCCATCACCCGGTGCAGGGATGCCGCGGCCCCAGGGGAGCAGCCCGCCCGCTGTCCCCGAGAGCCCGTGGCGGGGCGGCAGGGAAGGGCCGCGGCGCGGTTAGCGGGTGAAGGACGGCCCGTCAGTACCGCCCGCAACGGGACGCTCCCCGTCCAGGGGTCCAGGGGTCCAGGGCTGGAGACCCAGGCTTGGCGGAGGTCACGGCCGCGGGCTCACGGGACAGGGGCCCGGGGAGCAGCACTCACGTTCGAGTAGCCCTTCACGCAGAGGACCTGCTCCAGGAGGGCCAAGAAGCCGGAGAAGATGCCGATGCCGCCCCCGAAGCACACGGCCAGGGTGATGTAGGCCCTGTTGTGCAGGAGCTGGGGGAGAAGCCCCGCTCAGCACGGGCCCGGGCATCCGGGCTTGTCCCGCCCCTTCCCTCCTCAGCCTGCGCCCGCACCCGGCCACCCGGCCACCCGGCCACCCGGCGTGGATCCCACCGCACTGACCAGCTTCAGCCCCTCCAGGAACCTCTCCGAGGAGCAGCGGGCGGCCCCCGCAGAGGGCGGGCTGGGGGGCACGCTATCCCAGAGGCAGGCAGTGGCCAGGAGGCAGGTGAGGCCAGCAGGGATGATATAGATGCCCATCTAAGGAGAGGGCACGCGTGAGGGGCTGTGTGCAAGTGTGCAAACACGTGCGCGTGCACACGGGGACCGCACCCCACCGCTCTGGGCACACCGCCCCCTTGCCAGACACCCCACTGCCAGCCCTCGCAGACAAAGCTGAGCCCCAGGACCCGCTCTGCTCTCGGGAACCCTGCCTTCCGAAAGATCACCCGAGGGTGGCGCCCCCGGGGACAGCCGTCGCCCGAGCCTCTCCCAGGCCCCGGTTTGCCCAACTGCCCCCTGAGCCTTCCTGCCCGCCTTCATGAACGACCTCAGCGCTCGCCCAGCTGCACAGCTGAAGCCCCCTGCCCCGCGGAACCTGCCCGGGCCTGCCCCACTCCCCGACCCAACCGAGGTCCCAACTGGACCCTGCGACCGCGTCTTTGGCTCCCCAATGTTCTGGACCAGGTCAGACCAGTCTCCCCTCAGACACGCCCGGGTTTTCCATCCCACCAACGCCAAGCACCTGCCACCTGGGGTGATCCTCCCCCCCTTGCTCAGCAGACACGCTGGCCTGGGACCCAGCCCCTACCCCTCAACCTCACATCCACCTCACGGCCTCTGCCAGTCCCTTGTCTCCATCCCCAGCCCTCCCTTCAACGCCTCCTCCTGTTCCAGCCAGCCCCTCACCTAACTGAGGGCCTCCCCCCAGCAAGGAAACCGACATCCTGGTCCCTACCTGGCATGAAGGTGGCCCCTGGGGACCTGCACACGTGCGAAAACCCTGCGTGCACCAAGTGCACGTGCCGGTGGGGTCACCAGCAGGGAGCGGCAGGTGCGCACTCACAGACAGCTGCGGACACACTTGTACGTGCACACGTAAGCACACACACGCCTGCACGTATCACGTGCAAGCCCAGCATGCATACATACACACCACGTGAATGCACACACGTCTGAGCTCCCTCACCATCCAGGGGATGTCCTTCTCCTTCTTCACCAGGGTAGGTGACAGCAAGTTGGCCATCAGGATACCCAAGGAGTTTGCTGGATGGGCAGATGGAGACACGTGTCTGCCCCGCCCTGGGCCAGGCCTGGTCCCCGGCCCATAGGCCGAGCCCCTGCCCTCGGAGAGTGGGGAGCACACAAGTGCCAGGACCCATCAGCCTCAGCCCTGCCACTCACACATGGTGCCGATCATGTTGGCTGTGACGCGCTGGTGCTCCGGGAACCACAAGGCAGCCAGCTTGGCTGGAGAGAAGATGACCACGGTCTGCACCAGGGCACAGAGGCTCTGCCCACCCATGAGGAAGGCAAACGGGTCCTCGATCCCGATGGCCAGAGAGGGCAGGGCTCTGAATATACTCCCAGCAAAGTTCAGCCATGCACACGTGATGGTCTGCAGGGATGGGGTCAGAGCACTGCCTGGTCAGCCCGGACTCCCTCCCCAGCACCCTGACCTCTGCCCTGCCCCCCCAATGGCTCTGCCTGGGGATCCCCCGGGGGGAGGAAGCAGTGGCTCTTGAGCCCTTACTCAAGGACCCTGCCCCATCTAAGAACCAGCCTCTTTGGCGTCTGACTCACTGCCCAGCGAAGCCCAACAGAGTCCAGAACCCAGATGGCCACCACGCCGGATGGGATGGACACCACGAGGTAGATAAGTGAAAGCCAGTTGATCTGCTTGGTGGAGAGGACGAAGTGGTGGGCGATTATGTCGGCCACGGGGGCGAAGCTGAGCCACAGCTGTGGATACACACCGGTGTCAGCCCCAGGGGAAGGTGCTACAGACATCACAGCCACCTGCTGTCCTAGGCTTGGGCAGCCAGCCCGAGGGAGAGAGTGTCCGGCAGTCCCACAGGAGCCAGAGTCTCCACTAGTCACCTCTGGGGGCATGCACCAGCTAGGGGGTCAGACAGCGTGCCTGGGACTGAAGCACCACCATCCTGCCAGCGTGGTCCGAGGGGTAGGCTCTGGAGACTTGGCCAGAGCCTGCAGGACCCTCTACGGGGAGGGCCCAGAGGCAGGTGTCTGCAGGGGGAAGGGGAGCTCTGCGTGGTGAGTTGGCAGGGAGGGGCGTAGACTGGGTGCTGGACAGCACTGGGGCCCGGGCCGAAAGAAGAGGGGGTCTCGATGAGGAGAGCCAGTGGCCCTGGCACCCCATGGCATAGATGTGCAGATGGGCTGGGCAGAGGAGTCCATCTGGGGGGATGCTCGCTGTCTACGGGGAACACCCAGGTAGATAAGGGTAGGAAGCAGGGTGGGCCTGGAGCCACTGAAGGGACAGTGGGAGGGATGTTTCCATGGCGGGGAGGGGGACAGAAAGGGGCCCAAATGGTATCCCCAGCTTGTCTACAAACTCGGCGATTGAGCCCCAGGTGAAAACACCTGGACTGTGGGCTGGCCCTGCCCAAGGCCAGCCCACCTGTCCTTCAGGAGACCCAAGTGTTTGGGAGGTAAGACCCTCCCTGACAGCATGACAGGTGACGTTTCCCAGCCTTGGGTGCTGTCAAGAGCTAGGACTCTGAACCCCCCAGACCTTTAGCAAACAGTAAGTTCCATTAGGTCAGCGGGGAAGACTTCCTGAGGAGGTAAGACAGCGTCTCCTCCCTAGAGGAGGGGCTCTCCAAGGCTTATTGCTGGAGAAAGAAGGGAAGCAGGCCAGGGATGGGCCAAAGATGAGGGCGTCACAATCCAAAGCTCATGATCACTGCCACCCTGTGAGACCTGGGAATGCAGGGGCTGGCCCCAGGCCACATCCTCCACGGCCGAGTGAGTGAGGTCCAGGCTTGCTGACCCACGCAGATGCCGACTGCAGAGCATCACATGACAGAGAACTTGGGCAACAGCTGCTTTTTGTTCCCTTTTTTTTTCTTTTACAGGGCAAAGCAGAGGACGGATCCTCCGGGTGCAGAAAGACACTGATCCAGCAGCGAGAAAGCGTGGTATCTGTTCCCCAAACCCGCCCTGCTGAGCCAAGGCCATTCCTTCTTCCTCCCCAAGCCTGTGGCCAGCAGAGCAGAGACAGGGCCAAACTGCACCAGGCAACATGGGGACAACTCCCCTCAATCTGCTCTCAGCCCTGCCAGTGCCGCTCACATCCCTCTGAGGGTGTTGATGGCTGCCCCCCACGCTCGCCCCTGCCCACACCCCTGGGCTGCCTCCTTGGGCCACTGTGGGGCCACCCAGACCTCACTCCAGACACTGCTCCACCTGCCTCTGACACTGCCCTCTAGGAACCTGAGACCTGTGGGTACCCAGCTGCAGACGAAGGACACAAGTGGACGTGGCTGGGGTAAGCCTGATGGCCAGTGCTCCCAGGGGTGACCAGAGCAGGGATCACAATTCCTGGCGAGAGTCCTGTTTGCTCCATGACAACCCGCGGACCAAAGGGGAGTGCAGCCGGACACTGCCTCGGTGTGCAAGGAACTCCTCAGGCCACCAAGAGACCCACCAACCTCAGACTCATCAAAGCAGCATCAGGGGCTGAAGGAGACCCTGCACCAAAAAACCCTTTCTGGCTTCCTAGACGGGGACCTGGTATAAGCACAGTGCTTGAGTCCCACAGAAAAAAAGAGGTCTCGTCCATGCCTGCCCGCCACCCGCACTCGGGGCTCTGCACGTCCCGATCGTCTCCCGGCCACTCATGGCCTCCCCAGCTGTGGATCCTTCTGCCAAGGTAGCTTTCCATGACCTGATTATGTGGGGGCCTAGTGCTGCCTGGGCGGTCCTGGGGTTCCGTGGAAACTGAGGAGTCACGGGCAGGTTCATCCAGGCACGTAGCAGGCAGAGGAGGTGGCTTGGGGGAAGAGATGGAGGCTGCCCCGCGCAGCCCGGGGTGGGCCAGCACCGCGGCCTGACCCCATGAGCAGGTGGCCCGGCATGACATGATGAGCGTGGCTCCAAGCCCTCCCTCCATCCAAGCGCACGAGGACACCTATCCTAGGAGCATGGGGTGGGGTCCGCAAAATGTTCACCCCACCAAACCCACTGTATGTGGTGGGCTGGGGAAGGAGGGACGCCAGCCTCCTGCGGGAGTTGGGGAGAAGCTGGAGACCCGAGCCCCAGAGATTGGTAGATCCTGTTCTCACTGGCTGACCAAGCAGTTTCGGGGGGAGTCCCTGCCAGCCCTGGGGACATTCTACAACAGTCGCCGGAGATCCCAGCTGGGCAGCTATGGAGCCCCTGGGCCTACAGACAAGGCCCCCTGAGAGGGTCCCCATAGGGGTCAGGAATCCAACGAGGGCGCCGGCACCCTAAGGGGGGGGGGGATGGAGTCGGCAGGGCCAGGCAGGGCCTGACCGGGAGGCCTGTTGTCAGGTGTTGGGTCTTCCAGAGCGAGGGGGGCTATTGTCAGCTAGACAGTGACTCCCGCCTCGCCCTGGGCAGGAGAGGAATTCTTTCCAAACCACTGCAGGTGGCAGGGACCAGGCTCCGGCGCCACGAGGACAGAGGCCGCCCCCGCCCTGCAGCCAGGGGCCTGCGTCCCCGATCCACCCCACGGTCGGGGGGGGGGGGGCTTGCGCCCGAGCCCCTGGGGCTGCAGCGTGTGACCCCGCGCACCCACCCGCGCCCCCACCTCCCTGCACCGCCCCCCACCTCCCCGCACCTCCCCGCACCGCCCCCCGCCCCCCACCTCCCCGCACCTTCCCGCACCGCCCCCCGCCCCCACCTCCCCGCACCTGCCCCCACCTCCCCCCACCTCCCCGCACCTCCCCGCACCGCCCCGCGCCCGCGCCCCCACCTCCCCGTACCGCGGCGTTGGAGCAGTTGAGCAGGCTCAGCACCAGCAGGAAGATCCAGCGGCGCGCGTAGACGCGGTAGCCCAGCACCGCGCCCAGGGCCGGGGGCGCATCGGGCCCCCGCCTGGCCCCCCGCCCGCCCCCAGCCCCGCCGTCCATCGCCCGCCGCGCCGCCGTCCTGCCGGTCCTGCCGAGGATCGCTCGGGCCGGGCCGCCCTGGGAGGTGGCGCCGGGGCGCGGGGCGGGGCGCGCGGGGTGGGCCCGGGGGCGGCGGGCGGGGGTCCGGGGCCGGGAGGAAGGCGCGGTTACGCCGCGGGACCTTCCTCCATCCGGCTGGACGGGCGTGTCTGCCGCGGAAACTGGGACAGAGTCTCCTGCCAGGCGCCAGGCAGCCCCCGACCTCCGCGTGGGCCGCCAGGTGCACACCCGACCACGCAGGTGGGTAGAGGAGAGGCCCCCGCGAAGTCACTCGGCCCCGCAGAAGGTCCGCATTTCCCGAAAGGGGCTGGGGAGAGGTCCCCTCCCCAAGTCCTGCTGTCCAAACAAGTCACAGGGAGGGCAGCAGGCCAGCGTGGAAGAGGAAGCTGGGGTCGGTCTGGGAGGTGGCATCCAGACTAGTCATTGGGTTGGGTCCTGTGGGGAAGCAGAGACAAGGGGCAGCAGGCAGGGGCTGAGGAGGAAGGCGGAGTCCAAGGCCTGCCTGACCTGCCCAGGCAAGGGCAGTGTCCCCGCAGACCTGGGGCGGTGGGCCTCCCCCACAGGGCGATGGTCCACAGTTGCCAACTGAGGAAACAGCAAGGGTAGAGTGGGGAGAGGACCTAGAGCTGAAGACAGAGAGGAGGGGGTGTCAGGGCAGCCTCCCCTACAGCGTCCTCCCCACCCAGAAGGGAACCTCAGACATCTCCCTAAGGTCACCTGTGATGTCTAGGGGCTGACATACGTGGACATGATAAAACCTTGGCACTCCTATCCCTCTCCACCTCTGACCCTCCCCCCATCCCTGGGGCTCTTCTGTGGGGCAGGCAGCTCAGCAAGGCCACAGTCACATTTCTACATGCCAACGAAGGTGTGGAAGCTAGAAATAAAGATACACTACCATTTACAATTACTTCAGAAAGTTACATACTTGGGCCTATAAAAATTGATCAGAGGAAACCTCAACAAAAATGGAGTCAGGAGTCCAAAAGGGGGAGCTCTCATGCTGTACCATTCAACGTCAAAAACTGCCATTACAAAAAAAAAAAAACAAAAACCTGCCATTACAGATCCTAACAGAAGAATCATCAATAGGTAAGAATCATCAGTTACAGGCCCCAAGAGGAAAAGATGTGCATTGTATCTCCTACAAGAAATCAGGCACCCCTGAAACTCACCCAGGGAGAAACTGCCATCACCGTAGACTCTTGCCTTTCTCCAATGGACTTTCATTCAAATCAGCCCCTCCCAATTTCCTCCTTTTTCTCTTTAGAATAACATTTCTCTCCTCTGTTTGTTGGATTACCCTATGGTTTTGGCTGCAGCTGGCTTGTCCTGCATTGTGGTCATTTGCTATTTCTGAATAAAGTCATTTTTTAAGGTCAACAGGTATAAACTTAGCAAACTGTACACAGCACTTGTGTGTAAAAATTATGCAACACAAATGAAAGAAATCAGTGAAGGTCTTTTTAAAACCAAGAGATAGGGATCCCTGGGTGGTGCAGCGGTTTGGCGCCTGCCTTTGGCCCAGGGCGCGATCCTGGAGACCTGGGATCAAATCCCACGTCGGGCTCCTGGTGCATGGAGACTGCTTCTCCCTCTGCCTGTGTCTCTGCCTCTCTCTCTCTCTCTCTCTCTGTGACTATCATAAATAAATAAAAATTTAAAAAAATAAAATAAAACCAAGAGATGTACCATGTTCATGGATTGGAAGACTCAACATTTTAAAATGTCAGTTCTCCCCAGACTGATCTATACACTTAAGACAGCCCCTATCAAAAGGGTTTTGTAGACATAGACTGGGAAAAAATATTTGCAAACCACATATCCAACAAAGGGCTGGTATCTAGAATATAAAGAGCCCTCAAAACCCAGCAGTAAAAACAAAACAAAACAAAAGTCTAATTAGCAAAAGACATGAAGAAACATCCCACTGAAGAGGATACCCAAATGGCAAAAGATTTTGGACGGCTAACATCACTAGCCATTAGGAAAATGCAAATTAAAACCAAAATGAGATACCACCACACACCTTTCAGGATGGCTAAAAGAAAAACCAATGACCTTGAATGCTGCTGAGGTTATGCTTAACTCACTCATTCATTGCTGTTAAGAATGTAAAACCAGGTTGACAGCTTCTTATAAAACTAACATGTAATTATCATATGACCAGCAGTTGCGCTAACTGCAGTGCATCCACACCGTGGGGTGGGGCTCAGTGGGGAGGGACTGTTCATAGCCAAGCAGGCTGGGTGAATCTCAGGGTAATTATGCTCATTGGGGGATGGGGGGAGGTGTCCAACTGCAGAAGGTTGTCCACTATCTGAGCTATTACCTTAAAAGTAAGACTACCAGTCATTTTACCAGCAAAAACGGGTCTATTTGGGAATAGCAGAGAATGGCAGTCCAGGACGACAAACCTACTGCAACACCACAGACTGGCGTGGAGACCCACGGCGAAGGGACTCTGCTTACAGAGGACACAGGAGCTGGGTCGCTGCTGT
Source organism: Vulpes lagopus (assembly GCF_018345385.1). Taxonomy (NCBI): domain Eukaryota; kingdom Metazoa; phylum Chordata; class Mammalia; order Carnivora; family Canidae; genus Vulpes; species Vulpes lagopus. The sequence goes on along the minus strand of NC_054827.1, from coordinate 152,083,184 downwards.
AAGCAGAGTGTCCATTGGCGTAAACTGGGAGCGGAAAGTGAAGCGGCTTCTCATTGGCGGGGCCGTGACCGTCTCTCATTGGCTGGGCTGTTGCTGGGGGAGGAGGAAACTTTCCTCCGGCTGCGGGGCTGCGGTGAGGGTGGCCCTGACCCACCCACACCCAGCGCCTCCCTTCCAGTTGGGTCTGCAGTTAAGAGCTTCACCTGTGGACCCTCCTATTCCACTTTGATGAGGTTTCTCCTTATTAATATTCGCAAATTCCATGTGTTTACATTTTTGAGAAGATGGGATTGTAGAAGTGGTCTCAGGGATGCGGGAGCGGGAGGGAGGGGTCCTCCTGGGGATGGAGAAACCGTTGGCCTTGAGGCCTGGGTACCAGAACCCACGTGTGACACAGTCGTGTGCGGGGCCGCGAGCGCACCTGGAGAGGCCCGAGATCGGGGTTCACCGGTGTCGGCATCAGGGCTGTGACATCCTACAGTTGTGAAGATGTTCTCTCTGGGGAGGCCAAGCACAGAGTACAAGGGATCTCGGTATTAGGCCTTACAACTGCATTTGAATTTATAATTATCTAAAATAAGTTTAATTTTAAAAACTCACATAACACGGGGGGCACCTGGGTGGCTCAGCGGTTGAGTGTCTGCCTTCGGGTCAGGGCGTGACCCCGGGGTCCTGGGATGGAGTCCCGCGTCCGGCTCCCCGCATGGAGCCTGCTTCTCCCTCTGCCTCTCTCTCTCTCTGTCTCTCATGAATAAATAAATAAAATCTTTTTTAAAATAACATGGAAATCATACTCATTTGGAAACAACTTTTTCCACTGTCACACTTTATTTAAATTTGGGCAAGTATCTGCAACGTAAGCATCTAATAAGCTGTTCAGGTTTTGAATCGAGCTGAAACACCATCCTGGGAAGGAAGGGCCGCGCTGCGCGGGCTCCGCACCCCTTCCCACCCGCACCTCCGGAGCGCCCCGCTGGAGGATTCCCATTAGTCATCTCCACTCGTCGCTTCCTTTTGAAGTGATCTTCAAAGGCTTATTTCAAATAACATTTGACACACAATTTTGACTAAATCTTTGCTTCAGTGTTTCATCTTTGAAAAAAGATTTTATTCATTCACTTGACAGAGCGAGCGAGTGGCGAGCACGAGCGGGGGGAGGTGGGCAGCAGACGCCCCGTGGAGCAGGGGGCCTGCCACGGGCTCCATCCCAGGACCGGATCATCTGAGCCCGAGGCAGATGCTTCACCGGCTGAGCCCCCCAGGCGCCCCGTACCTCCTTTTTCCTTAACCAAATGCAGACTCCTATCAGCATCCCAACTAGCGGTAGTCAAGGCTTTTTCAGGCCACTGTGTCTTCCCAAGTTGAGAGCAGTCCCACTGCCAAGAATGGAGCAAAGGCAACACTTTCTTCTCCGAGGATGTTGGGGAAGAAATCTCACCTTACAGAGGGAGGTGGTCACAGCCCATCCTCTTTGTCGGGTTTTGACTTGGCTTTTATCTGCTCCTCTCGAGAGAATGTCAGCTATTTGAGGGGCAGGAGCAGGTCTGCCCAGGGCCGAATCCCTGGAACAGGCCGGGGCCAGCACAGAGCTGTGGGAGAACATCGACACGTGCGGGGTGGGTGGCCTTTCCGCCTTGCCCCCGGCCTGGCCAGCAGGCTCTCTGCGGGGTGGGCCACTGCCCCACCCCACCCGGCGATGTGCATCCTGGACAGGAGCCTCCCTTTCCAGCAGCCACGCCCTTACTCAGGTCCACTCCGTGCTGCTTTCCCTGAGGTCACGGCTGCTGAAGCCCAAGCACACCAACGCTGTGCCGCAGCAGGAAACAGAGAGGAAATCAGAATCTGGATTCTCAGGCTGCCTCAAAAAGGATGGAGTGACTCGATCCTTATCCACCAGCACGGGCGCGGGGGCTGGGGCAGAGGCAGAGGGAGAAGCAGTCTCCCTGATGACCAGGGAGCCCGACGCAGGACTCGATCCCAGGACCCTGAGATCGTGACGTGAGCCAAAGGCAGACACTTCACCGACTGAGCCCCCCAGGTGCCCCTGTACCCCGCTTATCCTAACAATATGCCCTGGCTCTCATCCCTGGGGGTGGCCCCGTGGCAGCTTGCTCAGGTACCCGCCACTCAAGTCAGCTGCCAGGACCCACAGTGGGCACACGTAATAACTATTACGTTATCAGTTATTCACACATGATGCCTTCCAGGCTGGCTCCAGTTTTTTCTATTACAAACTATGCTTCGATTAGTAGCCTTGTTTATTCTTGTTTTTTTTTCCCCCCCATTTTTCCCAGCGTTTTGCCAGTTTTCCCAATTCACCTTTGGGATAAATTCCTATTTGGCGTTAGTTGGGCCAAAGGATAAACATCCACATGGTTGCACTGGATATTGTCAATCTCTAGTAGCAATATAGGAGAGTCTTGCCAACAAGGTAAGTTCTCAAACGATGGGGTTTTATCGCCAGACTGGTCAGGAGAGACCTCAGTGGATATCTTTTTTATTTTTTTAGATTTTATTTATTTATTCATGAGAGACAGAGAGAGAGATGTAGACACAGAGGCAGAGGGAGAAGCAGGCTCCATGCAGGGGGCCCAATGTGGGACTCGATCCCGGGATCCTGGGGTCATGCCCTGGGCCGAAGGCAGGCGCTCAGCCGCTGAGCCACCCAGGTGGATATCTGCCCGTACACCTGAGGGAGGGAAGAGCCAGCAGGACAGGCCACGTAGGTCTAAGAGCGTGGGCCTTGTGGTGTGAGGGCCTGGCATGGGCCAGGAGAGCCATGCAGTTGGAAGTGAGTGGGGGAGAGCACCAGGGCCAGGCCAGAGGCAAGGCAGGGCTTGGTCCCAGGGCAGGACCTTGGAGACTCAGAGCAGCCACTGGGCTGCTGGCAGAGGCCAGGCGGAGCAGCTCATTGGCAGCTCCATTCAGCATAGACGGGGGTGGGGGGTGGTGGTGCTGAGGAACCAACCCAGGCAGGACAGGTGGGGGTCGGCCCGGGCAGCAGCTGCAGAGTCTGAGAGCCATGGTTGGGTTGTGGCATGCTTGATAGAGCCCACAGGAGTTCCCCCAGGAACTGGATGTGAGGAAACGGAGGAATGAGGAACGAGTCCAAATGTTTGTGCCCCAGTAACACAAAAGATGGAGCAGCTCTTGGCTGAGATGAGGACGATGGAAGGAAGCGGGTCACCTCAGAGGCCCTGAACCTGGTGGGAATGATGTCTGCTGCTCACTGGAGGGCAGCCAGCATCTGGACCGGGCTCAAAACCATGGGTGGAGCAACCACCGGCCAGGAGAAGAGCCTCAGGGAGAGGACAGAAGGAGAGAGGACGGCAGAGGGGCTGGAAGGTGCCAGTCGTGGGGCAGCGCAGATGGAGAGTGGGCCATGGGGAAAGTATTTCAGGGGACAGCAGCACCGGGGGTCATGGAGCTGACAAAGGCCCCCCAGACAGAGCCCCATGGGGTCTTGGGTGCCTGGACCAGGGCGTTTTGTTGGAGTAGGGGCAGGGCAGAGGCCTGAGGGCTTGAAAGAGAAGCTGGAGAGGCTGAGTGTAGACGGCTCTTCCGAGGAGTCCTGCTGCGAAGACAAGCACAGAAGCACAGCATGAGGAGAGAGCAAGTCCTGCTCCGTTCTGTGAAGACGGGCAGCCTCGCCCTGAGTTTGTGAGTGAATGGAGTGATCCCACACCGAGGATGGCCCGTGGGAGGTGAGGAGGAGCAGCCGGTGGGTGCAAAGGACAGGCCAGTGCCCTGGGGAGCGGGTGGCCCAGGAGTGAGGACAGCGGCCTCTCCGGGGAGGAGGGAGCGGTGGGCTGGGAGGAGTGCAGTCTCCTCTCACTGCTTGTGCCATGGCTTCTGGTTTCTTTTTTCTTTCCTGTTCTATTGACATGTAACTGCACATATGTAGCCGGCACACTTCAGTAAGCTTTGCCCCACGTATACAGCCAAGAACTACCACTGCCATCCACACAGTTCCATCGTCCCAGCTTTCCTTGACGCCCTGGAATCACCCTGCCCTTGGGCTTTTGCTCTGAGTGAAGCTTCTGGAGGCTTTTGAGCAGAGGAGAGACATGGCTCGACTAGTGTGTTGTGCAAGTTACCACTCTGTGCTGAGGACAGACATTAGGGGAGGAAGTGTCAAGGGAAGATGCAGAGACCAGACCGGAGGCCTTGCACGAATCCTGAGGCAGTCAATGGCGCTTGGCCCAGAGTGGGGGTGGCATGCTACAGCCAGATTCGGAGGGGTGTGCTGACGGCAGGCGGCTTGGAAGAAAGGACCCCAGCGTCCTGGCTGAGCAGGCAGGATGGAGCCCTCCTTCTGCGGTGCGGGCGAGGGTGAGTAGTCGGCTTCCAGGAAGACCAGGAGTTGAGGTATCGGTATCAGAGCCTGCGCTCCCTAAAGATATCCCAGCAGAGACATGGCCAGAGTTGCATTTGGGAGCCCAGGGTTCAAGGTCAAGGTCGGGGTGTTGTTGCTGACGAGGTCGCAGAGAGAGCAGGCAGGTCAATTGTCCTGTCTGCCCCCTTGGCCAGAGACCCTCGGCCCCACCTCATGCACGCTCCTGGCTCTCCTCCATCTGCAGAGGGACAGCTACGGTGTCAGAGGGCCATCACATGACTTAGTGGGGTTGCTGCTCTCTGTCCAGGGCTGTTCCTGGCCTGTTGTCCTCACCTCTGACAGCCAGGCCTCCACTCCTTAGCTGCCATTTCACTGGAAAACAAAAGCAGCTGGATGAGATGCTGCCCAGGCCCCACTCCCTGCATCAGGGCCTTCCTCCCTCAGTGTGAAGGGCGGCCACAGCCCTCTTCCCCAGATTTGGTCCACAGTCCCGGATGAGGGCTTGGGCTCAGGCAGCCTTCTCTCCCTCCAGGGAGGTCGTCTGTTCCTGTACCCCATCGGTACCACTGAGGCTCTGGCCCAAACAGAAAACAGCTCTCTAGTCTCAGAAACCCATCCAAAGCAAAACACCTGTATCTACGCTCCTCCCTTGAGCCCACCATAATCCAGTGTTTCCCCCTGCAATGCATCCATACTGCACTGGCCAAGGTCCCAGAGGGTCCCGCTACCCACTCCCTCTTAGCAGCTGACCACACATCACTCATCCCTAGGGATCCCCCTGCCCAGTCTGCTCAATCCGGGTCTTTCTTGCTGGATCCTCCTGGACTCACTGATTTCTCCACGTGGGCAGGGGGCTCAGCCTCCCGTCCCTCACTCACTCCTTGGACTAGCTCATCCGCCTGCAAACACTGCAAACTCATCCTACGCTCCCGAGGCCCACAGCCTCACAGCAGTGCCCCTGGGAGTCTAGCGGACATTACAGCTGCACCCTGACCCCACTGTCGGGTACTCCCTCACCACCCCCAGAGTGTCAGAGGCTGCCCACCCTTCCAGTTGTTCCCCAGCCATGCTTACCCATCCTCAGGCTGCTCCCCCGGCAGTCCACACTCCTCCCCTCCGGGGCACTGCCCGGTGCAGCACCAGGCTCTCCCCTGCACTGCACGGGTCCTCACAGACAAACACGGGGCAGCCAGAGGAGGCTGTAGAAGGCCAGCACCGTGCCATTCCCGCCCTGCTCAGAACGGCCAGGGACGCGTCCCTCTGATCTCACCTCCTCCCTCTCCGTGCCCCACGCCCTCAGGCTTCCATGCTGGCTTCTGGCAAGCATCCCTCAATCCCCCCCTTTGCAGCTTGGTGCTGGCAGGACCAATTGCCTGTGAACCCTACGTGTCCTACTTGCAGGGCTCGTTCCCTCTGTGTCTCCATGGCTGGCCCCCTGTGCCCTCGCGTGCCCATCCGCCCTATCGTGGCCAACACTCCAGACATCCACTGCCTCCCCACCCAGCTTATGTGGCTCCCACATGACACCTCCCGTCAAGGTGTGGGCCCACGAACGGGTGCACGTCACGGTCACTACTTACAGCTGCAGAGCCGAGCTCGTGCAAGCGCGGACACCCAGGGTTGCGGGGTCAGCCCTGCTGCGCGCTGTCCTCTGCGTGCGGCGCCCTCGCTCCCGCCCGGTGCACGGAGAGCGCTCGGTGCCGGGTCCCAGGAAAGACCGGGTCACAACAACGAGGCCGACGCCGCCACGGGAATGCCCGGTCCCGGGCCGGGGCCAGCGCTAGCGCCTGCCGCCCGCCGGGTCCTGTGTCCGGGGGCAGCCCTCTCCCCGCCAGCGCCGGCGCCGCGCTCGCAGGCCCCGCCCCCGGCCAGGCCCCGCCCCGGCCAGGCCCCGCCCCCGGCCAGGCCCCGCCCCCGGCCCCCTCTCGGCTCCAGATCCGTCGGCCGGGTCCCGAGCCAACGCGCCTGCGCCCTGTGACCACGCCCCAGCCCCGCCCACCCCGCCCTCCGGGCCCCGCCCCCTCCCGGCTGCCGGGTGGGAGCCGCTCCGCGCAGCGCGCATGCTCCGTGCGCGGCGCCCCCGACTCGCCGCTCGGCTCCGTTCGGGCATTTCCGCCTCTTTGTTTTAAACTCCGGACGGGCTTTTTTCTCCTGCTCTTGGGGGGACCCGGAGGGAGCGGCGCCCCCCCCCCGGCGCGGCCCCGCGTGCGCCCCGCTCGCCGCAGCCGAGCCGGCAGGTCAGTGAGTCCGCGCCCCGCCCGGCCGGGCCCGCGCCGCCCGCTCCTCAGGCCGCGGCCTCGGCCCGTGCGCCCGCCCGGAAGGCTCCGCGCCCCGCCCGCCCCCGGCCCGGCCCGGCCCCGCCCGCCCGCCCGCCCGCAGGCTCCGCGCCGGGACCCCCGGGGCGCGCCGGGTCATCGCGGGGGCGCGGGGCTCAGGGCAGGGCCGCGCTGGGTCATCCCGCGGGTCCGAGCCCGCCGGGTCACGAGGAGCCCCGAGCCCCGGGCGCGGCGGGACGCAGCTCGGCCGGCGGTGGCCCCGGAGCGGGGAGCGGGAGCGGGGAGCGGGGAGCAGGGGCCGGGAGCGGGGACGGGGAGCGGGGGCCGCGAGCGGGGCCGGGAGCGGGGCCGGGAGCGGGGACGGGGAGCCGGGCCGTGCCGCCCGAGGGCCACCCCGGCAGACGGCTCCGCGAGCGCCGGGGCGCAGGTAGGTCACCCGGGAGCCCCCGGAGGCCGGGCCGCGGCGGTGGAGGACCGCGGCTCCCAGGGAGGCCAGGCCCGGCCGAGAGCGAACTCGGGGTCGGGGTCGGACTCCCCAGCCGGTCGTGGGCTCCGGCCGAGAGCGGCCCCGGGGACTGCCGGGCCCACGCCAGCCCCGCAGCGGCTCGGAGGTGCCTAAACGCCTCCAGTCTCCTCCAGTCTCCTCGGCTGGACCCGCCTGCTGTGCGGCCTTGGGGGCGTCAGGGACCCGGTCCCCGGAGCCCAGCTGCAGACCCTCGGAGGCCCCCGCCCTGCAGACCTGTCCTAGGGCCGCCTGGCCGGGCCCAGGGCACACGAGGCAGGGTTGGGACCCGTCCTGCCTCGGGGGATTCAGGTGGGGCTCCGGGCCTCAAGCCAGCTCGGTGCTCACGCCCCAGACCCAGAAAGCTGTCCCCTACTCCAGGGCTACCTACGGTCTTGGGCCTCGGCCCAGTGGACGTGTCTCCATCCCCTCCAACCGCCCCAGCCCTCCTCGCTCCGTCGGAGGCCGTGTGGTTGTGTGGATACACCCTCCATCCTGAGCCTGGACGTGTTTTCCGTGTCCAGGAGGCTCCGGGATGGGTCCGGTCCAGCCAGGACTGTAGCAAGCCTAGCGTGGTGTTCTGGGGGCCCTGGACAGTGCGGGAAAGTTGGTGCAGGCCGGCACACTTTTCAGGGGACTGGATCGGGCACCTTCTCCACTCCGGGAAAGGAAAATACTCAAGGGCCTAGCAATGGGGGTCTTTGCTTCTCTGAAACCCGTGAATGAGACTTTCACCTAAAACTTGCCCGTGTTTTCCTTCAATTTGAAAGTGCTGATGAGAAAGCAGGGTGCGGCATGTGCTGCCCTTTGATTGGGGAACAGCTCCAGAGTGTGTCCAGTGAGACGGTGCTGGAGGAGTCTGAGAGGATGAAAAGCCCAGGAGAGCAAGCAAGGGCCTTGCCCGGCTCAGCGCCCGGCCCTGGCTGCCTGGCATGAGCTCAGCGGGCAGCACACAACGACTGAATGAAGAAGTGAGTGCGTGAACGAGTGAGTGCAAGGCAGGAGTACTGGTAGGAAGACCCACTTCTGTTAGGCCTGCAAACTTATCCAGAGGCTGGGCTGTAGGATGAGGTGCAGATCTAAAAGTGCGAGCTGTGTGGACTCCCGACAGAGACCCTGGAACTGCTCTGCTCAGTCTTTTACTTTGTGCCACAACTTCACCACTCGGTGACCTAGGAGAAAACCCGTTTCGATTTTCAGATTGACGTTTCATAGGACCCCATCTTAACCAAATGGGCGTCCCCAAATAGTCCATCGTAGGAATTGTTATTGTGTCAGGCGTAACCACACTTGGGACCTTCTTACTCAACACTTCTGATTTTTTTTCTTTGTACTTTTGCACTTTTTTAAAGACTTAATTTGTTTTGTGAAGTTTTGGAAGAGACTTGCCATATTTGGCATTCGGGTTTGGTGAAGCTCTTTATTTTCCTATCTTTGGATTTTTAAAGGTATGATAGTGCTGCATAGTTGCATTGTTTATATATTGCTGTCCAATAAATTGCCCCAAAACTTAGTTCTGTAAAACAACGTCCTTATTATCTTATAGTTTTTGTGGGTCAGGAATCCAGGCACAGCTTAGCTGATGAGCTCAGAGTGTCACAGGCCGGGGTAGCGGTGTCATATGAAGGTTTGACTGGGGACCTGCTTCTAGGCTTGCTCACTCAGCCATTGGGGCTCTTCATAGGGCGAGTCGGAGGGAGCCAGTGATAGGACAGGAGAGCAGGCAGGAAGGCCAGTCTGCATGACCTAGTCTTGGCAGGGACATCCCATCCCTTCGGCCATACTCTCTTTGATAGAACCTGGTCGCTGGGCCAGCCCTCACTTGAGATGAAGGGCGCGTGTACTGGGAGTGGGGGTGAGGGTCACGGTGGCCATCTTAACGCCTGTCATTTATCAGGTTTCAGCTCATAGAGAGCCTGTACCCGAGAAATACCCCGTAATAAATTAGCAGAATTGTATATAGAGTGGTGTGTTAAATACAAGATTGCAGCAACCCAGCTGTCTCTTTAATTGTGTAGGTTACCACACAATTCTTCTGAAGTCACCACAATCACTAGAACCCCCGGAACTTACACAGGAGGGAAGATCAATTATAAACAAGGAAGATTCTTGGGAATTAACTTATAATTTAAAACACCTGTAGCAAACCCCCCCCCCCCCCACCTTGCAAACCAAATGGACGAAGTGCTGTGGAATTCTTTGATTGCTTCAAGTTCAATGATTTCACTGTTTCCACAGCATCATTTTATTCCTGCCCAAGATTTTGCTCCAGAAATTCTAAACTGACCTTTGTAAGAAGTTTTTAAGGAGTGAGACCCTGAGATGTTTTGGGTATTCGACCCTTGTAAGGAAGCCCTCCCTGCTCCAGAGCCTGTCTTTTGGGGCCTCGGTGCTCGGGGGTGGCCACGTCTCTCGCTGGGACTGGGGCTGGGCTGTGCAGGGCCCCGTGCAGGGTGCATATGGGAGGCCTCGGGAAGGAAGCGTCCCCTCCTGCCGCGATTCTCTCTGGACCTGCCAAGGCTCCGCCCGGCTGGCGTGAGGCAGGGCCCTTTGCCAGTGATGGGAATTACTTACTTGAGTTGTTAGATTTGAATGATAAAGCAAGGTTTGTTTTGGTTTATACTGTTACTCTTTAAATGCTGGGATTTATTATTTCATTTGGAGCTCTTTGCTTAGTGGTCAGAATCAAATCTGAAATTGAAAATGTAATTTTACTGTTGAAATATGTTGAGGTTTGGGGGCAGGTTCTTATTACTCTTCTGATATTTGCCATTCATAGCGCAGAAATGCTGCCCGATTCACTGTGCTTCAAAAAATGGAACTATACTGTTCTACTAGTTGGTAGTTTATCATTAAATTTTGGGGAATAAGACCTCTAAAAAGAATAAAACTATCTTTTCTGATCTGCCGCGTTCCTCCCTACAGAACCGAATTCTCCTAAGGCCAAATGACAACAAGAATGAGACACTTCACAGTTGACGAGAGAGTTAAGGTGTGAGTCTTGCCTAGACACATTTTTGAGGATTGTCTATTGAATTAAGCAAAACTCACTGATAAAGAAAACTCGCTAGAAAATACAGTTCTTAAAAACTGTTGGGTTGATTGCTTTTTTGAAGAAAATAGGTGAATTTGGAGAGTGAAAGGATTTGGATTATTTTATTTTGCAAATGAATCAATATTTGCTGAACTTTGCTACATTAACAACACATTCCAGATGTTTAGCAGGAAATACACCAACAGTAGAAAGTTGCCTGCATTCTTCTTTGAAGGCCCGGCTAACTGTGGGTTTTATGAAGGATGTTGTGATTCTCAGCAGGGCCTGGCTGGTGTTAGACGCTCAGCAAAGAACCCAAAGCTGGTCTTCATCACGCCTCGTGTGGCCTTCTCTGGAGGCACCGTGTGTATTAACTTGTTTGGTTCTTAAAGCCGCCCACCATGGGTCTGCTCCGTGATCACCCCCACGTGCCCGATGAGGAGACAGGCACGGGGTACGGCTGGGAAGTGGGGAGCAGAGAGGGCTTAGCCTTTCCCCTTTTTTTTATTTCAAGTGATCTCATTTTACTCTCCCCATTCCCCACGGTTTTATTTCAGAAAAAACACAATGGAGAAAAACTGAAAGAATTCTACAATGAGCAGTCTTACACTCCCACCCCGATCCAGCAGTTATTTATGCTTTGCCATATTTGATTCACCTCTTTTTTCTAGATGCATATTTATTGTCATTGAATCATCTGAAAGTAGCTACCGGCAGCCTACCAAGTTCCCTAAGTGACTCAGAGCACACAGGTCGCAGGAATAGGATGGTCTCCGCACAACCGCAGTGTCACCATCACACCTGAAACGTGGGCACGTGATTCACATACTAGCTAATAGTTTCCTCCACTTTCAAATCTCCCCATTTGTCTCAGGAATGTCTTCCATGGCATTTTTCCCTGAACCTGACCCAGGCGCTGGGTTGCCTGGTGGCACTGGGGGTCATGGTCCTTAGCGTCTCTTAGGTCCCCCACTTGCCCTCCATAGGGTTGACTCTTTGGCTGCGTGTCACCTGGATTTTTCTGCCGCTTCGCTTACGGTGTCCACTTTTGTCTGTTGTCCCTGTGTACTCTAGAAACTAAAAGGAATGAGGCAGAGGCTGAGTCAGGCTCGAGATTTGGGAGATGACTTCATAGGAGCCAGTGAGAGCTGCATGTCGTCCCCTGGGGACCCGCGGCCAGTGGTGGTTCTTGGGTCCATCCTGCTGGCCGTACTTCTGGTGCCCGGTCCCCAGTGTCCTGCCAGGGGGAAGACTCCAGACCTGGAGCCCCCGCGCCGGAGCCCCGGGGCAGTGCTGGCAGTGGAGAGGCCCACTCCGGCCGGGCCCTCCCTGTCCCGTTTCTGGTGGGGAGGCGTCCCCGGGCCATCTCATGCTCACAGGCACACGGGTGAGTGCTGCTCATCAGCTCCGATGCTTTCCGCAGACTTTATAAAAGGGTTAGTGGGTGGAAGGTGTTTGAAATTGTTCATGGAAATAGGACTTTTGCTGACAAATAACATTTCCTTTACGTCAAGTAAGGGCCTCTCTTGCCGTCGAGGCGGGAACGGCTGCGGCCGCCGTGTTCCCCAGCCTTTCGTCAGAGGCAGCCTGGTGAGGAAGGCGGACGTTGAAGTAGGAGAGGGAGTCCCAGTAGGCTCAGCCGCCCAGCACGGTGTCCTGGGTGGGTGGTTTCTTTCTCACTGTCCAGGGGCCGAAGTCCAAGATCAAGGGGCCCGGTGATGTGGTTCGACGTGTGGAAGCCCTGTGCCGGCTCCCGTGAGGACGTTGACCTCACGCCCGCCCTTAGCCTCCAACCCTGCCGCGCCCGGAGGCTCCGTCTTGCAGAGGGTTTGGGCCTTCGAGACGTGAACTGGAGGTGGGGCTCTAGCTTCTGCCGCTTGGGTCTAGAATTGGGAGAATAGTCGCCGAATGAGGATGTTTCCAGGCTGGTGGCTGTTTTGTCTGCTTGGGGAGCTGGCCCTTCTGCCGTTGACTCCATTTCTTTAAATATCTACATGAGTTTTCTAATGCATCACAAATTGCCACCAAATCGGTGGTTTCCAAGGACAGCGACCTACTAGCCAGGGTTCCACGGGCTGGAAGTCCAGCACAGTGTGGCTGGTGCTTGGGGCCTCCGAGGCTGAAGTCCGCGTGCTGGGCGCAGGCTCATCTGAGCCTGCGAGCCCAGCCCCTGCGGCTGTGGGGTCCAGGCCGGGGCCGCCGTCCGCTCCCAGAGGCCCCGCGGCGCCCCGTCCCAGGACCGGGGGTAGCGGACAGCAAGCCGTTTTCTGCCAGTGTGACTCAGCCTCTGGCCGGCAGGCGCAGACCGTGCTGAGAGTGTGCTGGATGGCCAGCAGATGCTCGCCCTGGCGTCAGGTCAGCTGACGTGGGACCTTTACTCCACCCGCAGAAGTGCCTTTGCAGCGGTGCCTAGGCTAACAAGGTGGGACATACGTGTATGCCATTATCTTGTGGCCGTCTCAGGATCCGGCCTGCCACCGTCCTGGTGCCCCACAATTCACATCCTCCCGAACACCAAGTACACCTGCCCCGTTTCTGGGGTTCCCCAGGGTCTCATCCCACCGTAGCACCGCTCCAAGCCCCAAACCTTGCCTGAACCACAGAGCCTTGGAGTCACGTGCCCTGGATCGTCCACTTGGGTGCGTCCACTGGGTGCCGCCCCGGGCCCGTGGAAGCCCAGTGAGAGGGGTCGCCTTCCCAGCACCTGTGCACGGCAGGACAGGTGTAGACGAGCTGGCACAGAAAGGGGAAGTGGGGGGATCCCTGGGTGGCTCAGCCGTTTAGCGCTGCTGTCAGCCCTGGGCATGACCCCGGGGTCCCGGGATCAAGTCCTGCATCGGGCTCCCTGCAAGGAGCCTGCTTCTCCCTCTGCCTGTGTCTCTGCCTCTCTCTCTGTGTCTCATGAATAAATAAATAAAATCCTTAAAAAAAAGGAGGGGGGAGAGTGGACGGAACAGTCACGGGCCCAGCGCAGATCTGAAGCCCAGAGGGATCCTTGCCTGGGCTTCAGGGTCAGGGTGACCCCGCTGGCTTTCTGCTTCGCCCTCTGGGCCCTTGGTTCTGCCCTGAGCCTGCGTTTTTTTGTGAAGTGAGGCGCGTGCCTGCGGCTGGGCAGCCTCATGCCAGCCCCTGCGGGAACAATCTTGGGGTCCGACGGCCCCTTCTCACAGCGTATTTTTCGTCTTCTCCGGGTTGAAGCTGACAGTTAAAGTGGGTGTAATTACGTGATGATGTGTTACGTGCTTGAGTTCTAATGTCACCTTCCCTTTCTCCTGACGTTGTCTGACGGTACCATCTCCTGTTCCAAGTTCTCAAGGATGGTGTCTGAGCCCGTGCCCTCCTTGGCCCTCTGTCCTCGTCCCCCTGTCCCGTGCAGATGCCTCGTCCTCCAGGCCAGCCGGCCGCAAAGTGGTCCTAATGCTCTCCGGGGCTCCCGTGGCCCGTCGGTGGGGCGCCTGCTGCTCGGGCCCGTCCCTCCAGGCCCAAGGCCAGACGTCCCTCCGCACCGCTTCTCCTCTGTCTCTGTCTAAAGCAGCCCCTCCACCCGTTTGGTTCGCTGCCTTCGTCTGCTTTCTTCGCGGTGCTCGTCGCTGCTGAGGGCTTGGTCGTGTCTCGTCTCCGGCCGCAGCGGGAGCGCCCCTGTTGTCCCACAGGCGTGCCTCGGAGCAGCATTTGAGCACCTTTCCTGAGACGTCTGCAAACGCCACGGCCCCCGTCCGTACTCGGGCCGTAGTTTGGCTGGATGTAGAATTCCACAGCGAAGTCTCTTTCCTCAGAACTCTGAAAGAATTGCTGCTTTTACTGGCAGGATTCACTGTCGCTGATGAAAGTCTTCCCAGTCCGTCGTGAACTCCTCTCCTCCCACAACCCGAGGACGCTCTCTTGTACCCTTGATGTCTTGAATTCCAGGACCTGGCTAGGCGCGGGTCGTTGTCACTCACCGTGCCAGGCACTCGCGCCGTGGCGGTCTGCTGCGTCTCCCAGCTGGGGAAATGCTTTGGATTTTTCCAGATCATGAAATACCGCCTACAAACGAGCAGAGAGAAAGATACAACGGACACCTGTGTACTCATTGCCCAGCCTGAGAAATAAAGTAGTAAAGTGTAATTGAAAGCTCCTTCTCTCAGTTTTCTGTTTTTCCTAAAACACCTGTTGTTTGGATGTTGGATCTTTTCTATTTCCTGTCTTTATCTACTTTTTGAGAAGATTTTCTCGACTTTATCATTTAGCCCTTTTATTGAATTTTTAGTACTGCCAGTCACGTGGCTGCGATCGTAGTACAGAGGTGGGTAGTAACGAGCAGGTAAACTCCACGCTCAGGGTGATGGGTGTGTGCGTACGCGGCATGTAATTCTAAGGAAGATGGTCTCTCAGGGTGTTGCTGGGGAGATGATGTTTGAGAAAAGGCTTGCTGGAGGGATGCACATGGCAGAGAGGGGCAAGGGCCACGAGGTGGGAGTGTATCTAGAATGTTCTAGAGCCAGCAGGGGCCCACCATGGCCACAGTGGAGTGAGAGAGGTGGCTTGGGGCCTCTTTGGCCACTGGAATGCCTTGGCTTTCCCTAAGCCTGGGGAGAGGTGCGTCCTCTAGGGCCACCTGCTCAGACCTGCGTTTTCACAGGGGTTCCTGGGAGCTGTGCTGGGTGAGTGTGGCCCAGAGAGGCTGAGCAGCACACTCGGGGTGGGTGTGAGGGGTCGTAGTTGCCCCTGCCCCTCGTACATGGTGTGAGGGCGTGCGAAGCCGCAGAAGGGACGAGCCTGTGTGGGCGGGAGGCCCAGATGGAGCCTCAGCAGGCCTGCACCCGTGTGGAAATGCCTGGCCTTCCGGGTGGAGCCCAGGTCGTGGTTGTTG
Source organism: Vulpes lagopus (assembly GCF_018345385.1). Lineage (NCBI taxonomy): Eukaryota > Metazoa > Chordata > Mammalia > Carnivora > Canidae > Vulpes > Vulpes lagopus. Next base: position 152,068,184 of record NC_054827.1, on the reverse strand, counting down.
GAATTTGGGGTCAGGGAGCGTTGAGCTGGAGGGGCAGGTGTGACTGTGGGACCGGGGTGAGTGGGCCGGGTGCCTGGGAGCCGCTCAGTCCGCCTCTGGGGGACGCGTCCAACATGGGTGGGCCTCGGTGCTGCTCAGCCCGCGTGCCTCATCCCGCCCTGGGGGTTGTGTCTGGGGTCCCCCTGGCTCCCGGACACGTGTCACCCTTAATTTAAGTAAAAATGAGGAGACGGCTCACAGTGGATGTGGCCATCAGGGCGCCCCTCAGGGAGTTGCCAGTTACTCAAACACCCAGCGGCACACAACAGCTGTGGGCAGTGGCCTGTGGTGTCCCCAAGTGGGGACTTCACTGTCCTTTGAGTCACGAACCCTTTTGAGAATCTAAACTCAAAGCACTTTCATGTTATTTCTTTATTTTTTAAAGACGCTTTCACGGCAGCGTGTGGCCACCTAGAACCACGTTTCGAGTTTCCCTCTTTCTCCTGATCTTGACCTGGTGTCAGTGTCCCAGCAAGGAACGTTCGTGACACGCTTCTGTCCATCTTGAGATTGCAACGGTCCTTGGAGCCGGGGCCTTGTGGGCCCTGGCAGGGCCTCCCCTCCCCTCCCCTACCCGAGCACCTGGCCTGGCCCTCGCCAGCCGTGCTCGCCTGCACCTACCTGTTGGGTCCCACCCTGTGCCGGGGCTCACGACCTGTGCCGGGCCCAGGGGCGAGCGGGACCAGACAGGGATGGGTTCGCCGGGTGCCGGAGGTTAGTGAGGGGCCAGAGGTCAGCTGCCTGCGGGCACAGCATGGAGCCGGGCGCTTCCTTACACACCTGCTGCGTGCAGACACGTCCTCTGGGGCGGGGGGGAGCATCACGCGGAGCAGCAGGTGTGGACGCGGCTTCATGCAGCTGTACACACGGCGCGTCCCGCGTGGCCACCGGGTCCGTGACGAGCAGCGGTGGGCACGGGGCAGGGGTCACAGCAAGGATGCAGCATCAGCCCTGCTGTGGGGTCGCAGTGCCCCGGGGGGCAGGCGGCAGCCTGACCAGGAGGACGGCATGACCCTGTACGACAGTCCCCGACAGCCGTCGCCCCGTGAGCGGGCCAGCACGCGGCCACGGACGCTGCTCAGGGCCCAGGGAGCGGTTCACGCTGCGAGGGGGCATCAGAGCAGGACGAGCAACGGGAGCCGGGCCCCGCGGTCCCACAGACACGGCACTGCGGCGCGGGCGTCGGTGAATGTCCACGCCTGACCGACTTGTCTCTTTAAAATAGGTGAAGGGGATCCCTGGGTGGCACAGCGGTTTGGCACCTGCCTTTGGCCCAGGGCGCGATCCTGGAGACCTGGGATTGAATCCCACATCAGGCTCCCGGTGCATGGAGCCTGCTTCTCCCTCTGCCTGTGTCTCTGCCTGTTTCTCTCTCTCTGTATGACTATCATAAATAAAAATTTAAAAAATAAGTAAATAAAATAGGTGAAGCGTATGTCTCGTCGCGTGTTTTTCAGGAAGGCCGTTGAGTGAAGGTTGTGGGATATGTCGGCGACTTTGTGCCAGTAGATTTTGATGAACGTTTTCCTAGAAAGTTACCACTTCGTGAAACTAATTAAAAAGCAAGTGGAAAGCTTGATTCTTGTAAGACGTGGTTGACAGAAGGAAGCACGGCCCTGGGGGGGGCACTCCCGGTGGGGGCCCGCTGCTGGTGCCCTGTGGCGCCCCGTCTCCCGTTAGGGTGCACGGCGCACCCCTGGGGCTCAGGCCACGGCAGCTGTGATGAGTGTGCTGGCGTGGGAGGACGCCGACCCTGGTCATTAGTACCAAGAGGCCCATGTAGCGCATCGCATGCGGTCGGAGGAGGCCTTTCTAGGACGACGAGGGTGTGTGTGCACGTGCTGGCAGTGGTCAGGGCTGTACTGCGGAGGAGATGCCGCTGCAGGAGGTCACCTTAGTTGGGGGGCACTCGGGTTATAGGGCATTTTTCTTAGGGTGATTCTTTACTTTCTAAATCATGTTTGATAAAGGTGCATACTGCTTCCACTCCGCAAACCAGACCTGCTGTCTTAACCTCAGACGGTCATGGAGGGGGCACCCCCACACCGGGACGGGGGGCCAAGGGATGCGAGCCCCAGCGGCCCTGCATGCAGCCCAGGGGCCCATGAGGACTGCCCGGGGCGGGGGTGGTCCACGGACGGGCGGGGAGGCTGAGCCTCTTCACGCGGGATGCCTGCTGCTGGGCAGGTAACGGCGGAGAGGCAGCCGCCCCAGGCCCCCCAATGGCCCCAGCCCCATGCACAATGTGTGCTGGAGCCAGTGCCCGGGAGCCCTGGGGGAGTCCGGGCCGGATGTGGAGGGGCCTCAGTTGGGGCCTTGTCCAGATGGTGACCGGTGAGCTTGGGGATGGGCTGTGCTGGGATTGCCCCCGTCCCGGATCTTGTTGGCCGTCGGGAGGTGCTGGGGGACAGCAGACCCTCACGGGATCTCACTTGCATTTCCTGGCTTCCTGATGAAGCTGGGCGTCTGGAAATGGGCCTGTTTGGACTTTCCCTGTTGTCTGGAGTGGGGTTTGGCCACTGTTTAGCAGCATGTAGTGGACACACGTGCATCCCGTGGCAGGGACGGGCAGGACGTAGGCGGCGGGCGCAGGGTCCCCCGCAGGTCATTGGCACAGCAGCCTCGGCAGCCCGGTCTGGACTGTGGTCAGGAGTGGGGGCGTTCTCTCCCGCGGGGAGCCGGGGTGTCAGGGGTTCGCGGTGTGAGCGAGGCTGATGCCAGTAGTCCCCGTGGCCAGTGCTTCTGACACTGTGTGGTCATTCTCCTCGCCGAGTCGGGCGGGCCTTGCCCCTGCACTTGATTACGTGGGGGTGAGGGCGGGGGACACGCTTTGTGTAACACAAACTAGGAGTTTGTTTTGTTTTTCCGATTTCATCACTGGGAATGATGTTTGTTGCAATTTTTTAAAATCGTAAAATGCACCATTAATGGAGGTGCAGTTTACACACGGTAAAGCTCCCTGGAGTTTTCCAGGCCGCACCCCAGTCCTGACCCAGAACCCCGCCGGTAGGGGCCCCGGGCGCCCAAATCTGCCTTTTCTACAATTGTGTGTCTGGGAGACGTGGACGCGCAGGCCTGCCTGCAGCACAGAGCTCTGTCCTTTGCTGGTCTTGCTGAGAAGAGCCTGCTGTGTAGACGGACCTACAGCAGTCCTCCTGGTTCCTACCGCCCGATGGGCATGTGGGGCTGTGTGAATAAAGCTGCTTTGAGGGCCACCCGGGGGGCTCAGGGGTGAGCATCTGCCTTCGGCTCAGGGCGTGACCCTGGGGTCCTGGGATCGAGTCCTGCGTCGGGCTCCCTGCGTGGAGCCTGCTTCTCCCTCTGCCTGGGTCTCTGCCCCTCTCTGGGTTTCATGAATAAGTAAATAAAATCTTTTTTAAAAAAGCTGCTTTGAACATTCCGGCATAAACTGTTGAATGGATATTTGTGTTGGTGTCTCCCTTACGTTATTTACGTGTTTATCTTTAGGGCAGAGGCCGAGGCTGAGACCCTCGCAGGCCGACCGCACACCCCACGCAGAGCCCCACGCGGGGCTCGACCTCGTGACCCTGAGATCATGACCTGAGCCAAAGCCACGAGCGGACACTTAACCGACTCCAGCCCCCGGAGCCCCTGTGTCTCTTTTAAGCAGAGAACTTTTATTAGCTTCTAAATTTGCTAAGATTTTTTTTTAAATCATGAATGGATAATGAATTTCATCAAAGGATTTCTGGCATCTTTGGGAAGATCTTAGCACTTTTCTCGTTTGGTCTTGTGTCAAATTACCGTCCCTGTATCGTGGGGATGGCCCCGCAGTGCCCAGCGCGACGTCTCCTTGGATGCTCCAGGCCGGGTGGAGCGGGTGCCGCCCGTGAGCCCAGTCTGACCCCCGCACGTGCGGTCACAGAGCGAGCTGGAAGGCACGTGTCCTCCGGGGGGACCGCGTGGGGCTTGGTCTCGGCTGCGTGAGCACCTGGTGGCCTCGGCCAGGGGGTGAAGGGACAGCACTTTCCCCGCGCCGCTGTGCCCGCACCGCGCTCCTCGCGCCCAGTCCACCTGCCCCGCGGCTTGTGGTTCTCTTTCTGGGAATTTATCAATTTCATATAAATTTCCACTTTGTCAGCAGAAAGCCGTCCACAACCCGTAATAGTAGCGTGGCCCGTGACCGCTCGCGCGTGCCTTCCGGGCTGGCCCTGCGCCTCCGGACGGCGTGTGACAGGCAAGCCGGTGCCCTCACTCCCGCCCTTTGGCCTCCGCTGGCGTGTGGCTCTGGTCACTAGGCGGAGACCTCGTGCCGAGGGCCTGTCCCTGCGGATAGGCTGCCGCCGTACGACCCACATAACTGGACAGACGCCGACGGCTGCTCACGGACACGCCCCCGCGGCGGCCGAGCCGGGCCGTCCCCTGGCCTCCGCGCTCCCTTCCTCCGTCCCGCCCTCCCTCTCCTCCTTTTTCTGTAGGACTTGAGTGAGCTTCTAAGATGAGCGAATGAGAAATGCAGTTGTGGAAAGCTTGAAGCGTGCGACACTGTAGATCGGATGCCACGCGCAGCCGCTGTAGTACTTCTGAGGTCCGCTGTCCCGGGGTTGCATGTAACCACTGCTGTCCCAGCACCAGGGTCACGCCGCGTGGGCCGCGTGTGTCCCCAGGCCCATCCCTGGCGAACGTGCTGCTGGCTCCCCTGGGCAGGCGGGTGGGAGGGTCCGTGGACGGGTCCGTGGGGGGGTCTCAGAATGAGCCTGCACGCGGCCCTGTGGCCTCCAGCCTGACCTCTGGGTCCTGGGGGCTCCCGGGTCCCCGACCTCAGCCCCGCTTGGTGCCTGTGCCCATCTGGCCCCTGCGTGGCCCAGAGCCCGGCTTGGAGCCTGCGTGGTCGCCGGGTGGGCTGTGAGGAGGGTGCAGAGCCGGCGTCACGGAATCCAGCTCCTGCGTGTGCTGTTCCCCCAGAGGCCCCAGCCCCCTCCCGGGGCTCCCCGCCTCCGGAGCCTACGCAGGCCTCCATCCTGTCCCCTTGGGCTGTCCCCCGCCCGCCAGCCCCGGGCCTTGGTGACGCCAGCCTGGCCCTGGGATCCACCCACGTCTGTGCTCCGCGCTGGTTCCTCAGTGTCCTTGGTTCTTGGCTCTTTGAGCTGCTGGTGTGCGGGGGCCAGGGGCTCCGTGCGGACAGCGTGTGGGTGACGCCCAGTGTTGTGTCTCCACAGGCTTCAAAATGTAGCAGAGGGCTCCCGGCTGCCATGGACAGGTAAGCGCAGCTTCGGAGCGTGGGGACGGCTGGCGGCCTCCTTGGGGAGTACTCCGTGGGACGCAGCCTCGGAGAACTTGGCTCCCGTAAACGTCCCGCGGCTACTTAGACGCGTCCGGGTTTTCTCCCGATGCTTGTGCTGGACCCTTGTGTCGTGTGCTGTGGGGGACGCTCCAGAGGCTCTAGACGGGACTGTGTGCATCGGGCCTGCGTGGCGGACACGAAGTAACGGGCTGTTTCTGTGCCAGAAAATGGACAGAGAGCGAGGGACAGAAGGGAGGCGCACAGGTGAAGACCCACGGGGCAGAGTGAGGCCGCCGGCGAGGACGCGCAGCATCGGAGCAGCAGCCTGAGCGCCCAATGCGAAGGCCGGAGGAGAGGGCCGCAGACATCTAGAGAGGTGAGGCGCCGCGCCCCCGGCTGCTGGGGGGAGCCCGCTGTGGACACGGCCGCGTGCTCACGGCCGCGCTGACCGCGGATGCCCATGGCCTGCCTCCGTCCCGCAACAGTGTCCGGGACCCACCAGCCCGGCGTCCCGGGGTTTGCTGGCGGGTGTGGAGGGTGCACCGCTCTGCTTCTCCGGCTCGTGCCCAGGGCTGCAGAGGGGCCGCCCGGTGTCGGGGACGGTGGCGGTGCCTGGCCGTGGGGCCCCGCGTGGGCAGGGCCAGCGGTCCGGCCGGGGCCTCTCCAGGCTGCGCTCGTGTCCTCAGGTGGGGGCTCTGCAGGCAGATGCTTCCCCTCAGGCTGGCAGGGCCGTCCCCTCTGCCAGACGCTGCCTCCAGTGACCGCCGTCCATCTTCCTGGTCCCCATGACCTCCCTGGGGGTCACCTCCTCGGGTTTCCCGTCGGTGGGACCGTGTGTGCTCCTTGGTGAGGGTGCCGAGCCCTCGGTGGCCTGACCGGAGGCAGTGTCCAGCGACGTCCACGCAGCATTCCCACCGGCAGGCCCTGCTCCCGCTGCCTGGGGAGTGGGTGGGGGGAGACGTGTGGAATCCTCCTCAGCGAAGCCTGTGTGGGTGACGCCCGAGCAAGGGTTGCTGCGCACGGAGGGTGCTGACTGCGGGCACAGTCAGCAGCTACATGAAGGACCGGAGCAGGATGGACGTGTGAACCCCTGCGTCCTGCTGTTGATGATGATCTGATCCGTCCTGTTCCCGAAGCTCCCGTTGTCCCCAGTGTGGCCGGTAGAGCCTTTGAGCCGGGGACGTGGGCTGCGGGTGCGCTCCCTCCCGGCCCTCCCGGCGGACAGAGTCTACGCTCACATGCGCACGCACGTCTGTATCTATTCAGCCACTTGCTCGCCAGCAGAGCCCCCGCCGACCCCGGCCCCTCAACAGGGCCACAGGCCCTGCGTGGCAGCGTGACCCTGGGCTTTGTTTGGCTTCACCAATTCCTTCTCCGCGTCGTCGTGCTTTCGGTCCAGATGCGACTGAAGCCAGCCCTGTGGGGCTCCCGCTGGGCAGCTCGGCTGGCCGGCGGCAGGGAAGATTTGTGGTTGCAGAGCTCGTTGCTGTGTGCGTGTCGTCTCCTTCGTGGCGGGTACGTCCACGGTGGCTCAGTAGAAGGTTGAGGACGAGAGAATGGTGCTTGCTTGGGGCCAGTGTGGGGCCTCTCGTGGGATTTCCGCGTTGGCAGGCCCCTGATTGCCACTGTTTGCCGGGGATGATGCCAGGAGGTGGTGCTGGGTTCCCCGGGGGTCAGCACCCCTCGCCGGCCTGGCCCGGGTCCCACAGCCCCAGGTGTGGCTGCTTCCTGTGGAGGGAGGACAGCAGGGCTGACAATGCCCCAGGCGGCTGCGTGTCCCCGCAGGCGGGGGTGGGGTGGGTCGGGGCGCGGTCCGTCTGGCCAGCTGATCGCATGTCTGCTTGGCTGGCTGTCGGACCTGATGAGCGTCTGGGCGGGTGACAGGTCACCTCCAGGTTGCCGCTCCCCCCAGGCCCTCACCTCCTCAGCAGGCCCCAGAGCCCGGCCAGGCCCCCGTGCTGCTCAGCGCCGTGGCAGGCAGAGCCGGCCCTTGCCCTGGACCCCGACCCCCGACCCCCACCCCCGACCTCGCACGGATGGAGGCGGGTCTCAGGTCCTCCAGGTGCTTTGCTGTCTTTTCCCTTTTTCTTGAACGGCACTGGGCACTGGCGTCCTTCGGCGGCCTGGGAGTCGTGCACGCCGTGGCCGCCGAGTGAGGCCAGCCGCCCTCGGTGGTGCCTCGGTCTCTGTCGTATCTGCTTCTGCTCTTCATGCGGAACCCCGATCGTGATGCCCTGAACCCGTTCTCTCGGTACTTACCGGAGCGGTGTCCTGTGTTGCTTTCCTGCTGCTGCTATAACAAAGGAGCAGACCTAGTGGCGGCCGCGGCCCAGGCGCGTCCCTGACACTTCGGAGAGTCACAGGTCCCCAACACGCGCCCCTGCGCTCAAGTCTAGGCACCCACAGGGCTCCTTGGGCTCCAGAGGAGAACCGTTCCTCATCCTCTGTGGTGTCCGGGGCGCCGCACCCTAGGCTCCGTGGCCCGGCGTCAGGCCAGCCTACCGTCCCTCGCCCCCGACCCCAACCCTGCCGCTGCCCCTCGAAAGGGCTGTGTGAGGTGACCCACAGGTTCCGGGGTAGCCGTGAGCATCCCCGGGAGCTGCTGTAACTCCCGGCACGCTCAGGAGGTGCAGTGACACACCTGCCCTCTTGGAGCCCGTGGTCCAGGGGGAGAGACGGGTACAGTGGGGGGGGGGGGGGGGGGGGAGGGGACCGAGACGGGGACCAGGCTTCAGCACGCTGGCGCGCACATGCTTGCACTTGGGTACGCCGTGTGTGTGCAGCGGTGTGGTCCCGTGGGTCAGTGGCAGACGAGCAGGCGGCTGGTGGGCGGGACACGCGTGTGCCCCCGGTCCTGGGGCCGGGCTGTGCTGGGCCAGGAGGCTCCTGAGGTCCTGGGGGGCTGGTTGGCTGTCCCTGCACAGGGCGCGGGACGGGAGGGGGCCTAGAGCCCCTGCGGTAAGCGAGGCTGCTCTCAGCCAGTCCGTGTGGCAGTTTTCCGTGGTTTGCCATCTTAAAGTTGCAGCGATCATCTTCTGAACGTGTCCCGTTATTAAGATAAGTTTTTAGGAACGGAATGGCTTCTGCCCTGTTTGGGTGTGTCTGGCCAGCGGCCCCTCCCTCTCCCGGGGCTTGTAGGATTGAACGTCGACTGACCCTTCTTGGAATGACATGTGGCGTGACCCGCGAGTATGGACATGTCCCTGGGCTGCGTGCCCTTGTTTCCGTGTGTCCATACTGAGGCCTCATCCAGGGACCTGGCTTCATGTTCAGGTCGGCTGGGGTCGCCCTCACTGGCATCCCTTGGGGTCCTTTGTCCCCTAGCTTTACAGAGGAGCCCGAGTTCCTGCAGTGACCCCTCAGCTATGTCCCAGACCCAGCGCGGCCCGCCTGCTCCCCCAGCCTCTCCTCTTGCAGCTGCACCAACGTCCCTGACGCGCCCCCTACCCACTGACCTCAGCTCAGTCCTGAGCAGGAGGGGGTCGAGGAGTCCAGGGGGCGGGCATGCAGCTGGCTGAGGGGACTCGGGGGCGCTTTGCAGGGTGCTGCCCGGCGGGGGTTTGGCGGGACAGTCCTGGCCCTCTAGGGGAGGCTGACGGCGCGGCACCACGTACAGGTCGAGCAGAGAGCCTCTGGCCTGCCGCTGGTCCAGGTGGGCAGCAGCCCCCATCCCCTGAGCCTGGGGAGGTGCGGTCACCTGACTGCCGCTGGTCCAGGTGGGCAGGTAGCCTGGAGAGGTGCGGTCACCTGATTGCCACGGAGCCCGAACCTGTGATGAAAGGATCAGGGGCGTCCAGCTCCTGCTTTCGGCTCAAGTTGTGATGTCAGGCTCCTGGGGTTGAGCCCATGTCAGGCTCTGTGCTCAGCATGGAGCCTGCTCCTCCCCCTGCTCCTGCTTGCTCTCTCTCTCTCCCTGTTCTCTCTCTCTCCCGCTTTCTAAAAATAAATAAATAAATCTTAAAAGAAAAAAGCAACACCTGGGAGTATTTCAGATATTAATTAAAAGTGATTTTCTCTTACAGAAGCCAAAGATGTTGACGAGAAAGATTAAGCTCTGGGACATAAACGCCCACATCACCTGCCGCCTGTGCAGCGGGTATCTCATCGACGCGACCACGGTGACCGAGTGTCTGCACACGTGTATGTGGGGAATGTTCTAGAACGTGGTCCTGACGGCCTTGGGGTGTGTGTGTGCACAGATGTGTGTGGGGAATGTTCCAGAAGGTGGTCCTGACAGCCATGGGTGGGTGTCTGCGCAGGTGTGTGTGTGGAATGTTCTAGAAGGTCATCCTGATGGCTGTGGGGGGGTGGGTGTCTGCACAGGCGTGTGTGGGGAATGTTCCAGAAGGTGGTCCTGACGGCCGTGGGGAGTGTCTGTGCATGTGTATGTGGAGAATGTTCTAGAACGTGGCCTTTGACTGCTTCTAGCCTTGTGGTTTCCTGATACTTGGGTTTTCTTTCATTTTTTTGTTTTTCACCGAAAACTTTAAGTGCAAGTACAAAGCAAGACACAGAAGCAGGAATAAAGATCCTAAATCAGAAAAATTATTTCAAATTACAAATATTATGGGTAATTTCAGGTGAGGTATCGTTTAAGAAATTTCAATACGGGAAAGGAGTCCTAAGTGTGTTACGACACAATATTCATTTCCCGGGGACAGAAATGCTTATTTTTAAAATTTCCAAAGGAATTTCTTACACTTTCTAAGCAGAGGAACGTGGTTCGGGTCCTCGAGGCGCATACGCCTGTTGGATGGAGGGTGCGCTTGCTCGCAGCGAGGGGTGCGCGGTGGCCGAGGTCGCCGGGAGGAGGGAGCCCTTGGGGAGCCAGGGCCTTGCAGCAGAACCAGCGCCTGTAATCTGAGGACTTTGGATCATGTATTTTCCACTTTAGAAAATAAAATCTCGCCAATTTTGATAGAACTTTTATTTTAAAGGTGATTATAGATTTAGATGGTTATTTTCATTGTATTCTCTCCAATTTTGTTGTACATGGAAAATTTTGTGATTTTTTCTTTTTTTAAGACGAACGTGAAAGTTGTGTTAGCGCCTGTGGGGAGGATATTGAGGCGAGACCCTGAGGGGCGTCCTGGTGGCTTCTGGGCTCCTGTGCCCGGAGCGCCTCCGCCTCAGCTAGGTTCCTGGGTCCCCTCAGCCCCACATGTCCTGTGTGCCGCCGCGCGGTGAGCGGTGAGCGGTGAGCGGCCGCCAGCCTGGGCCTGCTGGCTGGCCAGCCTGGGAGGCCGGCGTCCCGTCACAGCCGCTGCACGGGGGTGGCGGGTGCCAGGCAGGGCGTGTGTGGAGCCCGAGCAGGGTCGGCCGCCCCGTCCTGGGCACACTTTGTGACGTGGGTGTGTTTCTGCAAACAGTCTGTCGGAGTTGCCTGGTCAAGTACCTGGAGGAGAACAACACCTGCCCCACGTGTAGGATCGTGATCCACCAGAGCCACCCGCTGCAGTACATCGGGTGAGTGCGTTGGCCCGGGCCCCCGTCAGCCTCGGCCTCGCCCGCGCATCAGGGACTCGCCCTGCCTCTGGCCCTGCGGCCGGCCACGTCAGCCCGGTGGGCGCTGTCCCCACGAGTTCGGGGGTAGTTTGTCACGTTGGGTCACTTGGGCACCTGGGGGCCCACCTGCACTAAGCTGGGCTTCCCTGAGGCGGGCGGCGGCCTCGCTCCCCGGGCTGCTGAGGACCCAGTGCTCCTCGGCCTCGGGCCTCTGGGCCGTCCTGCCACCGCCTTCTGTGGGTTTTGGGAACACTGGGCCCCCTCGGGATGGGCACCGTGTGTGTGGGAGGCTTCAGCAGGTCTGCACGACCGACCCAGGGCTCAGGCTGACGTGGGCAGGACGTGCTGGGGGGGCTTGTGTGTGGGGTTTGAAATGCCTTGTGGATCCGGGGGTCATTGTAAAGGAAGTACAGCGGCCCCCACCCCGTGGGGGCAGCAGAGGTGAGTGTGAAGATGTCTGGAAGGGAGAGCGCGTGTTTCCACCCCTAAGGTTGTGACGCCCGCAGCGTGCACGGAAATGTTTAAGAACGTGGACAGCTGGCCGCCGCGCAGCGGGAACCTCCCTGGACCGAGGCAGGAGCGAGCAGGCCTTGAAGCCTCTCGGCCGTGTCGTTGTGGCCAGGGCGTCGGGGTGCCCCGTGGGCTCTCCCCGCCAGCCTGGGTGTCCCCGTGCAGCGAGCCCTCCCTCGTCCCTCAGAGCGGGCTGTTGGCGTGCGAGTCCTCGCGGTGCACGACCTTACCGCTGCACCCCTGGGTGCCGTGGGCTGCGTCCTTCCCTCGGAGGGTGTGTGCGCTCCTGCCCGGATCCCCAGTGAGCACGGGCCTCGCCCCACACGGCAGCTGGCCGCTGAGGCTTCTGGGAGGCGTCTGTTCCCACCGCACACGTCCTTGGTCCGGTGGGCCCTTTGTGGCGGCGTGTGTGCACGTTTCCTGTCCTGGGGTGTGGTTTCGTAGAGCACGGGGTGCCTCCTGGCGTGAACTGTGGAAGGCGGGTGGTGGTCGGGGCCTCATGCTGGCGGGAAGCTGTGGAGGTGCAGGTCCCCGGGTGTCAGGGCCCGGCCCCCGTGCTCTGGGAGGGCTGAGACCCCTCAGCAGGCCGGGGCCCTGGGGTTCCAGGCACAGCCTACCCTGCTAACTGGGGCGCAGCTTGCCCGGCGCGGTGGCCTCGGCGTCTGTGCCTTCTCTGCAGTGACCCGTGCGGTGACCAGGCCGGGGAGGTGCCCGGCCCCGAGGCCTACCACGGGCCCTGGGCTCCGGTCACCTTCGTGCTGAGCCTGTCCCCTGCTCCTCCCCCCGGAGCGCGGCCCGGAACTCGGGTGGCGCAGGGCGGTCGTGTTTCAGCCGTCCTGGGACCGACTCTGCAGCTGGTCAGAGCCTTGTCCTGACCCCGCGGGGGCCCTTCTGCTCTGATGCGCTCCAGCCGACCGCGAGGTTGCCGCGCAGGAAGGGCCTTAAGCTTTGCACCGGGGCCGCTGCGGGAGGCGGGAGCCAGGCACCTCGGGGCTGCGGGACCCTCGGGGCAGCTCTGCACCTCCTCTGTGCGAGGACTTGTGCCTCATGGCCTGACGGAGGACCCACAACAGAGTTACGGTGTGTAGCCCGTAGGACGGAGTGTGAACGTGGGGGCCATGGGGGCTCCCAGATGGGGCCTGGGTGTGGCCGACTCCAAGAAGGAGGCCCCGTCGTGTGCCTGTCTGCTGGCACCCTCCCCGAGGAGAGCGCCCCGAGGCCTCCACCCGGCCCTGTGGTCCTCGGCCAGGCGACGGTCGCTGTCTGTGCAGGACTCTGGGCCTGCGGGGTGGATGCCAGGTGCCGGAGCCTCGTGTGCACTGGGAAGCACGGCTGCCGGTTCACATGCTCCTGCCCGAGTCCTCGAGGTCTCTGTTTTTGTTTTGTTTTAGATTTCATTTATTTATTCATCAGAGAGAGAGAGGCAGAGACAGGCTCCGTGCAGGAGCCCGACATGGGACTCGATCCCGGGTCTCCAGGATCACACCCTGGGCTGAAGGTGGCGCTAACTGCTGAGCCATCAGGGCTGCCCTCGAGGTCTCCGTTCTCACGGGTGGGCTTTTTAAGTGGACAGTCACGTGACAGTCACTTGAACGTCTCAGTGATTTCAGTTTACAAATAGCAACAGAGGAGCGGGAACGGGCGCGAGGCACCGTCTCGTGTAGCCGTCTCAGGAAGCCTTCGTGGGCGGGTCGTGAAGACCACGCGGCCTGCCCACCTCGTTCTTTGGAACAGTGCAGGCCGGGAAGCGCCGTGGAGGGCCGGGCGGGGCCGTCCTGCAGGGTCTGGCCTCTGTCCCCGCGACCCGCACTGTTCATAGGCCTTTGGAACCTGAATGAAATGATGCGCTAATTGGGGGCACACGGGACCTGCTAGCACACACGTCTGAGGTGCAGACTAGACGCAAAACTCAGCCAAATGTCAGATTTGCGACCGTGGAGTTGGGAACGTGCGCGGCGTGTGGCAGCGGCCTTGCTAACCTTGCCTGTTGTGTTCTCTTCACCAGTCATGACAGGACCATGCAGGACATTGTTTACAAACTGGTTCCGGGCCTTCAGGAAGGTGAGTGTCTGTGGGTGCAGCTCGGCGGCCGAGCGCCTCCGGGGGGCGGGTCCTGGCGGGAGGTCCCCGGGCCGCAGCACCCCTGTCCCGTCCCTCTGCGCTCACGAGCACCCACGGGCGGCCCCGCTGGGTGGCGGCCCCGATTGCGCCTACGCAGACTCTAGGCCAGTAGCCAGGGCGTCGGGAAAGCTTAACCGTGTTTAAAGCCGATGTCACTGAGGATTAAGTAGAAGCGTGTGTAGCGTGAATATCCCCAAGGTCGAAACGGCCGTTGTCGTTAAGGCTTCCCTGCGGGGTGAACGCAGAGACTGTCGCTGCCCCTCTGTGGGGCGGTGGAGGGCCCAGGCCCCCCTGGCGGGCTCGCGGTGCCGACTGGTACAAGTCATGTTCGCTTTCAGGGATGGGCCACCTTAGGGGGTTCACTCGGGCCGTACGTTCCCCTTGTGGTGTTTCAGAGCAGGGTTACCACGCGGGATGCAGCTCGCGGTGTTAGGTCAGCGGAGGGAGCGTCCCGCATCCCGGGAGCTTGGTAGCGTTCCAAGTCCTCGCCGTCTCCCCAAGTGCATTTGTCAGGAGAATTTAAGCTCCCGAGAAAGCGTAGATGGGGACAATCATCCTTTGATACCCAAAAGTCTTTTGGTCCTAAGACCAAGAATACATCAAAATGCACACCAGCAACTTAAAAACTGGTTGCAGAGTATTTTCAACACAGAAGTGGGCAGAGCCATGTGCAGAGCCCCATATGTCGGTGACGCCGCGTCCACAGCCCCCAGCTCACCGTCAGTCGTGTTTCATCCACGGCTCCTGCCGTCCCCTATCCCAGGGGACAAGGTTCTTCTAACACACCAGCTTTATAGATCTAGAAAGTTACGGGGACCCCGTGGCCCCACATACCGGTTGGTGCCCACGCTCGCGACTGCTGCACGAACGCCACGGGTCTCGAGTTTGCTCTTGGTTTCCGTTGGGTCCGGGTCAGGTGGGCCCCCGGCCTCCCCTGGCCCCAGTCTGCAGGCCTGGCCAGGTTCTGGCTAGCGTTTCGGCGAGCCCCCCTCCGTGGCTGCTGCATCTGAACCGGGGCAGCCGGCCTGTCGCTCGTGTTGGCCCGGCCACCCCGCAGCAGCAGAGCGCCAGCCAGCGCTTCATTACAGGTGGTAAGACCGTGGCTGCTCCGGCGCCCGGCCCAGCCCAGCAGTGGGTGGACGCGTCCGCAGAGCCACCCATCGCTGCCTGGTCCCCGAGGCTGTGTTGCATCGGTGGACAGAGCTGCGCCGGCCTTCCCTGTGCACAGCCTGCCCAGCTGCCTTTCCGGCCCCGCCGGCCGCCGTTGGGTGGATGCTGACACGTGCAGCTTCCACAGCGCCTACTGGTCCCTGCCCTTTCTGGAGCCCACGCGCTCCCACCGCTGGCCCCGGGCACCACCCTGGGAGCCTGGCATGGCCCTGCCGTCCGAGCCGGGTGGGCTCTGGGCTCTCTGGCCGGCTTCCTGCCCCCGGCAGCTCCGGCCACGTCCCCACGGAGTCCACATGCCTTCCGTGTGTGAGATGCCCCGTGACGTGGCTGCAGTGCAGGTTCTGTTTGTGAGAAATGTGTTGCCCGTATGGGGGGGGGGGTCCTGTGGCCAAGCAAGCCGCTCCGTGTGGCGGGCGCCCCTGCACCCCTGAGCCAGGGTCTCCGTCCCTGTTTCTCCGACTCGTGGCCACTTGCTGTTCTTCATGAGAACATCTCTGCCTTGAGACCCTTCACGGCACAGCTGCTGTCTTGGCGCAGGCTGTGTGCAGAGGCTCGTCGTCCTGGTCGCGCCCACGGTGCCTCCGCCGCCTGTGCCTGCCGCTGTCCGAGCCCTCGGCGCCGCGCCTCCCCGTGCTGCCCGCAGCTGCTTCCCTGCCAGCGTGGTGCAGAGCTGCTCGCCGGGGCGTGGGCTGCACCCCGTCCTGACCCTGGCCACGCGGCGGCTCGTAGGTGTCTCGTCCTCGGTTTAACAGGCGCGGAGGGCTGCGGCGAACACCCGTGTGAACACCTCCGCGGGTGTGGGGGAGCGTGTTTGCCTTCCTCTGGCAGTAGAGCCACGGGTGCTTCCTGTGGCTTCTGTTCCCGGCGGGAGCAGGGGTCGGCCCTGCAGCCCACGTCCGGCTTGCTGCCCCTCTTTACGTGACTTGGGAGCCGAGCGTGTTCTTTACGCTTGAAACTGTTGGGAAGAGGTCAACGGCGTGTGATGTGCAGGTGACGCTAGCTGGAATTCCATTGTCCGCGGTGTTGGGGACGGGTGTGGGGACTCCTCCCTGCGTCCTTCACCCCCGCCGCGCCGCAGGTACCGGTGGCAGGCTGGACGGGGCGCCCCCTGCCGCACCATACGCTGCGGCTCTCGGAAGTGCGGCTGGGAGCTGCGCCCGGGCAGACCCCATGGTCGCCACGCGCCCCTCATGTCGCAGCAGGAAAGGGGGACAGCGCGGGCCCAGATGTGGATGGTTTAGGGAGCGGTCCTACGAGCCGCCAGTGCCGCTGGTGCTGACCTGGGGGTGGACACAAGCAACGTCGGGAGGAGCGGAAACCTAACTGGGTGCGTCACCACAGCGGCAGGTCTTCACAGAAATCAGGGCTGAAGTTACGGCTCCAATCACAGCCAGTTTCTGGGGGGCTCAGCTGTCAGCCAAACGAGGAAGCTGCTCGCTGAGGCCTGCCCGTAGCGAGGGAGGCCGCGCACCCCGAGACAGCAGTTTGTTCTGGGGCCTCCGGGCACAGTGTGGCGGTCGGGGCCGCGAGGCAGGCGGTCTCAAGGGGTTTCCGGGGTGTCTCCGGTCTGCTCGGCTGCTGCGGAGCTCGGCGACCCAGGGACAAGTCTCCGAGCTGGCGTGCAGAGCCCCCGCATGCGAGGGTGTCTTCAGGGGGGAGAGAGCTCGTGGAGCACAACCTGAAGTCTGTGAGGACGTGACCGCGGCGGTGGCCGGGAAGGTGCCTGGGAGGACGCCGGGCGAGCCGCGGACACGCCATGAGGACGGACCTGCCGGGGTCACTGGCCGCGGAGCGCTACACGGGGTCCGCCCTTTCCTGGGCGATGTCACCGTCCTTTGGAGGCGGAGGCTGACGGCCCGACCTCCCTTGCACACGGCCCCTTGGGGGCTGAGCGCGTGTGTGGGGTTTGGAGCTAAGGGCACAGGACACTGTTAGGGAGGGAGAGCAGCACCTTCAACGTGGAACTGCGGTCTGTGCCCCGCTCCTGCGAGACCGAGTCCACATTTCATAGCCCGCTCAGGACTGAGGGGCGCTGCCGTGCTGCGCCAGTCGGGGGACGGGACAGCGGCCTGGGCCGGCACAGGAGCACGGGCTCCGCAGTCCACGCCAGCGGGCACACCTGCACCGATACCAGCGTTTCTGTGCAAAAGGACATTTTCAGAAATGAAATATGTAAAGATCCCAGGGATGAACGTGTGAAGGGTGTTGGGAACTGACAATGAGGAACACTGACTGACTTTTAACCCCAGTGAAACAGATACTTGCCCCCAAAAGGAGCCTATTTTCCTTGCTGGTCGTCTATATCGTAAAAAATTGCACTTGGTTACGATTACTGTACTTTGAATTTCACGACTTCTGCTCCGGTTCCCCCCAAGGAGCTCCCAAGTCACTGCTGTCCTAACAGGTAAAATGCTGAACAGACTGAGCAGCTACTTCTCTTAGATCACAAGAGGGAAGAGGGGTGGACGCAGGGCAAACGGCTGCCCCAGGATTGGAGAGAATGACAGCGGCTGTGGGGCCGTGGGTCCCCAGGCAGGGACTGCGGACGGAGGCCTCCCTGGGAACCACGCTGGGCCGGAGACCTGTGCTGTGGCTGAGAAAGGGCTGGTGGCTCCGCGGGGACCGTTCGGAGAGAAGAACCTGCGGGGAGATCCACCCGGGTTGGCCAGGGCCCCACTTGGACCGCACAGAGGACCCCTCCCGTGCTCACAGCAGGGGCAGGACAGGGAGCCACTGTGACTTCGTTGGAGCAGGGCCTGGCCCTGGGAACCTAGGCAGCCCGCGCCCCAGAGGGGAGCCCAGCTGAGAAGCCCAGGGAAGCCGTCGGAGGGAGGCCTCGGCTCAGAGGAGCACGGAGCCCCCCCACTGTCCCTGCGCCCGGGAGGGCCTGGTCCCAGCCGGTGCACAAGACGATCAGGCTCCCCAGATGGAGGCTTTGAGGGCACAGACCGAGCCCCCGGACCAGACACGCCAGGGTGTCGGACGCCTCAGGCTGCAGTTGGAAACAGCGGTGGTGAACGTGCTGAGGCCCTACGGGAGGGCGGGGGCCGGGGGCTGCAGACCCCAAGAAGGAGGCAGAGAGGAATGGTGTCGTCACCCCGCGGTAGCGGACGCCGAGCCTCCGGGGGGCTGGTCCGGCAGGACTTGGGTGAGGAAGAACCCGAGGGCGGGGCCCGTCAGCAGAAGCCCCAGGGCCAAAACTGGAAGGGGCCACGGACAGGGCGACTCGGAAAGGTCACCGCGCACGGAGCGGGACGCAGACGCCGCACAGAGCAAGGGCGAGCTGAGGAGCGGGGCCGGGAGGATGTCAGACGGCCAGCCGCGCCTGGGACACGCAGGAGCAGGGGTGGGACGTGACCGGACTCCTGCCCCAGGGCCGCAGCGGTGAGCAGCCCGCAGGCACCGGGGAACAAGGCGCCAGCCTGTGGAGGGAGGTCGGGGGCTCGCGCTCTGTCGTGCAGAGGAACCTGGACGCACCCTGAGCGGGGAGGAGCAGCTGAGGGGGCAAAGTGAAGCTTTCTTTTTATTATTTTTATAAGATGTTATTTATTTATTCCTGAGAGACAGAGGCAGAGACACAGGCTGAGGGAGAAGCAGGTTCCGTGTGGGGACCTGATGCAGGACTCGATCCCGGGACCCCGGGGTCACGGCCTGAGCTGAAGGCAGGTGCTCAAAGTGAAACTGGAGTATGATCCATCAGTGGCTGACGTGCCAGTGGCGTGTGTTGTTTCCTTCTCCCCACTGCAAACCTGCCGTGTCGTAGCTCAGTTGTGCCACTTGGCTCACGCAGCCCAGGTGTCCACTCCTGGTTGACAGGCCAGTGCCCTGAGAGTGATGTTGGGTCGTGGACATCCTCATCTTGGGCCTGATCCTGGCCTCACCTGTGTCAAGTTGGCCCTGGGCCCTCCATCCCCTCCGTCCCCTCCGTCCCCTCCGTCCCCTCCATGCCTTCCATCCCCTCTGTGCCCTCTGTCCCCTCCATGCCCTCCATCCCCTCTGTGCCCTCCGTCCCCTCCATGCCTTCCATCCCCTCCGTCCTCTCCATGCCCTCTGTGCCCTCCGTCCCCTCCGTTCTCTCCATCCCCTCCATGCCGTCCATCCCCTCTGTGCCCTCCGTCCCCTCCGTTCTCTCCATCCCCTCCATGCCCTCCATCCCCTCCGTCCCCTCCATGCCCTCTGTGCCCTCTGTCACTGAGGAGGAGCTGAGGGCCAGGCTGGCGTTCGTATCACTGCCCTGGGTTCCCGCAGCACCCTAGTTACACCAGGGTCACAACTTGTGATTTTACCAAAAGGTGAGATCATGCTGCTTGATCTTGCTCGCCATCACGGGTGCTGCTCCCTCCATGGCAGACATACAGCCGGTGGCGCCTGGCTGGCTCCATCGGTTGAAGGTTCAACTCTTGATTTCAGCTCAGGTTGTGATCTCAGGGTCATGGGATCGAGCCCCGTGTCAGGCTCCGTGCGCAGCATGGAAGCTGCCTGACATTCTTTCTCTCCCTCTCCCCATACCGCTCCCCTGCTCATGCACGAGCTCTCTTTCTCTAAAATAAATCTTAAAAAAAATAAGACCTGTATCTTTTTTTTTTTTCTAAGTAGGCTTCACGCCCAGCACGGAGCCCAGAGTGGGGCTGAACTCAACCCTGAGACCAAGATCTGAGCTGAGGGCACCTGGGGGGAGCCCGCTTCTCCCCCTGCCTGTGTCTCTGCCTCTCTCTGTGTCTTTCATGAATAAATAAATGAAACAAAAACTCGACCTGGGCTGAGATGAAGAGCTGCCGAGGCGCCCGGGTCCGTGTCATCTTCGATGGCTGCACAGGGTTCTGCTGAGTGATGGCGCGTGCTCTTACCCAGGGCAGCAGATGAATGAGATCTCCCTCCTTGCCGCCCGGGCTCGCCCGGCCCTGCGTCTAGTGTGTGGCCCGAAGGCCTCCGCTGGGCGCGCGCCCCTCTCCTTACGCAGCAGTGAGGTGCTTGCTGTCCGATAGCTCACCAGCAGCACGTGGGGGCGAGCAGCTGAGGCCCCGTGGTTCTAGCTGCGGGTTACCGTGCTGCACACTTAGCCCGGAACGTCTCTATGCTGGTGTCTTCCTGACGTGGAATATTGTTATTTTCCGTCTTTTTTCCATTCTGATGGCTGAAGAATTCTTAATGAGAATTACACAAGGTATGTGAGGCTGCCTCATTTCCACGAGGGGAGACTCCTCTGGCGTGGACCCGCAGGAGTGCACCGCCTTGGAGAGCCTGGGGGACGGCCTCACCGCCACGCACTGCATTTCACACGTTTATTCCCGAGCCAGCTCTTATAGGATTATTTAATTTCTTTCCAAGCCAATCCCAAATTTCCCAGACCAGCCTGGTTGGGCACTTGGTGCACTTGATTCCAGCGCCCCATCCGTCTAGGCCAGCAGCGCTGTCCCCGAGTTCGAGGGGCGTCCTCCTTCTGCCCGTTTACCCCTGTGGCCACGCTCCCGCAGGGTTGGGCTGCCAGGTGTCGGCGTTGGTCCAGGATGGGGACGCGTCTCCCTAGCTCCGTGGAGCGCGTGGCACACGGGGCAGACGAGGGGCAGGTGGGCAGTGCAACCGGGTACCACAGGGTTAGCCGTACACAAGTGTGTTTCATGGGGTGAGTCTTACGTTACTAGTTGGAACAACTTGGGTTTAAATTTTGTTTGTTGGGGCCCCTGGGTGGCTCTGGTTGAGCGTCTGTCTGCGGCTCGGCCGTGATCCCGGGTCCTGGGATCGAGTCCCACATCGGGCTCCCTGCTTAGCGGCAGGGGGGAGGGAGTCTGCTTCTCTCTCTGCCTGCCTCCTGCTTGTGTGCCTCCCTCCCTCCCTCTCTCTCTCTCGCTCAAATAAATATTTAGAATAAAAGCAAACAGATTTTCCTTGTCACCTGCTGTGTGGCCTGAGCAATGACCGGCTGCTCTGTTGTCTGGGCACAGGCTTTAGAGTCCCTTTGTGCTAAAAGTCGTGGGGCGGCCGCCTGCTGTCAGAAGGCGCCCGGCCCGTTGTGCTCGGGGAGCTGCTCTGGCCGGCTTGCCGCCCGCGGGGAGCAAGGCTGGGAGCCTGCTGCTGGGAGCCTGTGGCGCCGGCCTCTGCACCTTAGGGACCTTCCCGGCTGTGGTGGCTGCCCGCAGGCAGCAGGGGGCGCTCCTCACCCACCGTGGGCGCAGCCGGGTGCCCTCAGGGTCGGCGGGTGGGCAGGCCTGAGCCCCAGATCCCTGTGCCACCGCAGAGTCGGGGAGCGTGGGGCAGACACCAGCTGCCGGAAGCGGCTGTCTTGAGTCTCGGGGGCAGGGGGGGCGGTCTCGCGGGTGTGCACACCCGGGCTGGGGGCTCCTGCTGCTGCACGGCCTCCCCTGCAGGATCGTGAGCATGGCCACCCCGATGTTGGGTCTGGGGCAGGGGTCTCACGGGTGCGCACACTCGGGCTGGGGGCTCCTGCTGCTGCACGGCCTCCCCTGCACGCTCGTGAACTTGGCCACCCCGATGGGTCTCCTGGTGGCAGCCGTCGAGGCCCCCGGATCCAGGTTGTCGTTTGCTGCGATGCTTGCGAGCGGGGTCCTGATGGGCCCTGGTGCCTTCCTGACACTGAGCACGTGTTTGTTTCCAACAGCGGAAATGAGGAAGCAGAGGGACTTCTACCACAAGTTAGGCATGGAGGTGCCCGGAGACGTCAAGGGGGAGACCTGTTCTGCAAAGCAGCACCTCGACCCCCATCGGAACGGTGAGTGGCCAGCGCGCCTGCTGCCCGCCATCCTGGGCACCCCCCGGGCTTTGGTGTGGTGCTTGTGGGGCAGCGTGAGGACCGGGTCCTGGACCAGGGTCCCTTCGGGTGACGGGGCGGGATTCCCAGGGACTGGGAGTGAGGTGCCGTGCAGAGGCCCCGAGAGGCGCCCAGTCCTGTCTTCCCTGATGGGGGCGGCCCAACAGTGCCTGGGCTCCGCGTAGAATCAGTGGTGGTGTAAGGTCCCGCTGTATTATAACAGGTTATTCAGACGTTTGGTGCCGTTCTGTTTTCCCCAGTGACCACAGCGGTTCCTCAGAGGGTTCCAGACTGCCCCGTGTGTTTCTGACCACGGCGCAAGAAAGCACAGGTCACAGCTGGCCCCAGAATGGCGGGGGGCGGCCGAGGAAGGGGGTGCCGTCGGGGACGGCATGTGAGGCCGGGGATCTCGTCCCAGCCACTTGCTTTCGATGGGGTCTTTGTTCCAAAAGTGGTGTTGGAACCCTAGAGGTCGTGGGAGCCGTGCGTCACCCAGTCGGTAGTTGGCGTACGAGGCATTGAACAGTACTGGGCGCGAGGGCTCTCCGCTGTCCGCCGGCCCAGGTGGCCTCGGCCTGCCGCGCCCTGGTGCACACGCCCGCGGACCACGTCCAGCTGGCCGCAGGCTCTCGGGCCCCGCGGCGTTTTAGCAGGTGCTTCGTAGACCAGCTGCCCCAGTTACGTATCCCTTTAAAGGTGCAACTGTCTTATTTGGATGAATCTTTGTAGCATTTTGACCATACTGTACGGTTAGAAAAATAAAAATAATGGTTTAAAGTTAGAAAGATAGAAAGATAACAGTTTAACATTCTGGATTTGTAACCCGGTGTCGTCTGTTTTTGCTGAAAGGTGAAACCAAAGCAGATGACAGTTCGAACAAAGAAGCAGCAGAGGAGAAGCAGGAGGAGGACAACGACTACCACCGAAGCGACGAGCAGGTAGACGGTGTTGGCCTGGGTGTGAGCCCGCGCGGCACGAGACGGCAGGAGAGGCGCGGACGCCCGCCGTGGGGCCTGCCTCCGTTTCTGAAGAAAAGGCCAGTCGCCAAGGAAGTAGACGCGGCCAAGTGCCAACACGTCTCCTTAGTTTCTCCTTCCTTATCTGTTCCTTTTAGTTGGCAGAGAAACATGTGCTTGCTCTGAAACATCCTGAACGTAAAAGAATTGAAGCCCAGACCCTGCACACGACTCCCCAGGTGGGGTCGCTTGGCGCCGGGCGCCTTTCCGTGCACGTCACGTATCCCGTACGACGGGGTCCAGTCGGGTCGCGTGTCACAGGGAAGGAAGCAGACAGCCCCGAGGCGTCTTCGCCAGATCAGAGGGAGCAGCGAGCGTGCGCTCCCATCCCAGTCCATGTGTGCCGCGCCTCCCAGCACCCTGAGCGGAGGGCTGCCGGCGCATCCACTGACAGCGGGGCCCTGGCGTTAGGACACAGGAGGCGCCTTCCCAGCTGTGCTCGGCGTGGCTCTGGGTCCCGTGCTGAGGAGGCGGGTGGAGGAGCCGTGCGCGCGAGCAGAGAGCCACCCCCACGTCCCCGTCCCCCGCGTCGGCGTCAGGGACCCCGGCGGCAGGCGCTCGGCACTGGCTGCTCACGAGGGCGGGGGAAGATCAGCCTGCGGAATCCGTGGGCGCGGGTGGGAAGAACGTAGAGAACATGTAAGAGGGTCCCCAGGTCACGGGAGGGCAAGGTGTGTCCTCGCCAGATGAGCCTCGGTGGTTGTGGCTCTAACTGTGCACGTAGAGCATCTGGGGGAGGAAACGCTCAGGACAGCCGTGCAGACGGGCGTTGGCCGCGTCCGGGTGTGTGTGCACGTGTGCTGGCAGGTGCAGCTTTATGTGCGTGCAGATCGTACACGTACGTGTGCCCGTGTGTGTTAAGTACGTGATTTAAGTAGTGTGGTTTGGGAAGAACAGAATAACAGGGTCTGAGTCTTCGGATGACACGGTTCTGGTCGAGATCTCTGGGAGCGAAACGGTGTGTGGACGTAGAGGTGTGGTCGGTGCCCCTGGGGCCAGGGGAGGACGGGCGGCCCGGTGGGCAGAGGGCTCCCTCGCCGGCCCCACCCCCGGCTCAGTTTCCCCTTCATTGCTTCTTATATTTCCGCGGTTTATTGTCAGTAATTTTTGCCTTTTTTATCCTCCACGGGCCGAGGATTCGTCTGTTTGATCAGTTGCTTTCAAAAGAGTCCATCTTTGGCTTAATGAATCTTCCTGGCCTCTTGGCTCAGTCCGTCCTTGTGGCCGCCGTGTGTGTGCACGCGGTTCCTGCCCTCGGCTGCGTGCGCGGGCTCCTGGGCCTCCACTTCCCCACCCGCCCCTCTCGGGCCTTCTCCCGAGTGCCCTCCGTTGTCCTCTCCTGCTGTTTGGAGTTTGAGTTTCTCATCTGGTTCTCTAGGAGCGGTGTCAGGTGCGCTTAAATGTCTATTTTATGGCCGTTTGTAGTCAGTCGGCATCTGTAACTTCTCAGAACAAGACTGGACTTCGCCGCGATGCTTGTCAGGCTTTGCTGTCCTTGAGCCTCAAAGCACCTGGCTCTGTTCTGAACACACTCTGGACAGGGCGCCTGTGACATTCCGGGCAGCTCGTCCTCATCCGCAGTCAAGCCGCAGGTGGTGCTCAGCCACCTTGGTGCTCGGTGCCTGCTCCAGCCCCATCCCCATCCCCCCCATCCCTGCTCCGTCCCCACCCTCCTCCCCCATCCCCGTCACCCCCACCCTGTCCCCATTCCCGCCCTGTCCCTGCACCCATCCCTGTCTCCCATCCCCCGTTCCCCACTCCCCTGCCCCATCCCCAGCCCCGTTCCTGCACCGCCCCCAGCCCTGTCCCGTCCCCCCGCCTCCCCCAGAGCAGCTCAGTCTCCTTCCCTGGGACAAGACCGCCCCCCCCGCCAGCTGCTGCCAGGTGGGCCTGCAGTAAAGGCCACATTCTGTAGCTCTGATGAGTCACTGAAGCAAACACAAGAAAATTAGAATATACACCTACTTTTTTTCTTTTTTTAAAGATTTTATTTATTTGAGAGCAAGAGAACACACAAGCAGGGGGAGTGGGAGAGGGAGAAGCAGACGCCCTGCTGAGCATGGAGCCGCACGTGAGCCTGGATCCCAGGACCCGGGATCATGACCTGAGCTGAAGGCAGGCGCTTCACTGATGGAGCCCCCAGGCGCCCCTACACCTACTTTTAAGCAGAAGAATTTGGCCCTCCTCTAGGGCCTGCTTCTGAGCAAATGGGCTGTCAGGTGTTCCCAGAGGTGCCCGTGACCTGTGGGGGGTCCCCCCCCCCCAACACAGGGACGGAGCCGCCAGGTGAGGGCTTTGGGCTGTTGCTCAGGCTGTGCGCACCCCCACTCGCTGCCGTGGCTGGGGGCAGCACTCGGCCCGCACGAGCCTCAGCCCCGTGGGACAGCCCAGACCCAAGCACCCTCGTCTGGGCCCCCAGCCAGGGAGCAGCAAGGGAGGTTGTCCCAAGGGGAGGGCAGGGAGGGCGGGCGGCCAAGCAGGGCCTGCGGAGGAGGGAGCAGGGGTGCTGGGGCTCCCTGGGGCAGGGGACCGGGCAGCGGGGCTGTGCTGGGGGCTGGGGCTCTTCCCCGAGAGCAGGGGCCGTGCCCGGCTGGGCTGGGGGCTTCCTGTAGCCATAAGCCGCGTAAACGGAACATGCGTCTTTCTACGACTGCCTGTCAGTCCCAGTTCCAGTTGTGAGAACCTTGAGTGTAACGCGGGGACTCGGTGCTGATGCCACGCGGCGTCCGTGTGCTGCGCTCGGGCCGTGCCGTGTCCCTGCCTGCTGGACGCTCGGGCTGAGGGGCCAGTCGCTGTGACCCCGAGACCCAGGCAGAGCGGCTGCCGAGGCCTCACTGGGCCTGTCCTTGCCAGGACGTGCGGTCCCCAGACGGGTCGCCCGCTTCTCTTCCTCAGTCCAGTCTTCGCGTGTGCTCCGGTCGTGCGAACGTCCCCTCAAGTGTTTCTTGGTTTTCCTGGTTCTTCTGCGTTTCGTTAAGTCGCCTACTCCGCTGTGGACTTGGTGCGCCGGGTGGCCTGGCTCTCCGCGAGAGCCGTCCGGGGCCTGCTTGTCCCGAGTCGACGCTCGTCATTATTCGGAGCCTTTGGGTCAAAGTAATTAAAACCATCCTCGCTTCCTCCGGTATCTCAGGAGATCTCCACACCCAAGGTTCTAAACACGTTCTGACGTTCTCTTACGAGCTGTTTTAAAGTTCCCCTTTCTACAGTGAGGTCGTAGGCCAGCAGCGGTGATCGTGGGCGGCAGGGCGGCAGGGCAAGCCTCTCGTCCTCCGGGTGGGCTCCTCCGCATCCCCGGCTCCCCTCCTGCCGAGGACCTTCGCCCGCCTGCGCTCCGTCCGTGCTCGGGTCTGTCCTCGCCATGGCCCTGTCGTCTGTGCTGGTGCCAAAACCACAGTCACATGTTGACTTGCGGATACTCCTAATTTTTCTTCTTCAAAATAATCTTGACTAATCTTGCCTTTTGCTCTTCGAAATAACAATTAGAAACCAACCTGCCACACTGCGTGGGCGACCCACAGAAACCTTTCTGAGAGCGACAGAGGATGGGCTCAGGGTTACTTTGGGAAAAGGTAGCGTTGGCGAAGTCGCCTTCCCTTCCTCCGGGCCCATGCCCATCCGCCAGGTGCTCGTGTCCGACCCGGCGCTCTTGGGTAACACGGCCCCCCCCCCCCCCCCCCCCCCGGCCCGAGTGTCGCTGCGAGAAACAGGGCTTTACCACGACTCTGCGCTCTCTGTTCCTGTTGCTAAGACCACGTTTCTGCCTTGTGTTCCGGGTCATCCCTGCCGGATGCCTCATGCTCTCACTTCCCTCTGCTGTCCCTGTGTTCACCCTTGGTGCCTTTCCTGGCTTCTTGAGTTGAATATCCACGTAGTTCCTAAATATATTCTTTGGTTCTAAGTATTTTTAAATTTTCGTTATGATTTCTTTTTTGACCCATAGGTTATTTCTTAGAAATCTATGTAGAAAATTCTAAACCTCACATCCCACTAAAAAGCTGCAGTAGTCAAGACATTACGTTCGAGGCATTAAGTAGATGAGTGAGTGAGTAGAACAAATTGCAGAAATAGAACAAAGCCTAGAAATAAGCCCTTAGATTTGTAGTATTTGGTTTTCAGTGAAGGAGCCAAGGGAGGGCACTGGGGGCAGGGGGTGGTGGACAGCTGGGCGTCCACACCCTGGACGGATGGACGTCCTCTTCTCGCACCTCGTGTAAGAAGATAAGCCCAGAATATAAGAGTATGTGAAACTTCAAAACTTTTACGGGGAAACACGAGTGAGAGAAAATCTTTAGGGCCTTGGGCTAGGCCGAGAGTTCTCACGTTCAACATAGCCCACGGAAGAAAAACGAGTGGCTTTTGTCAAGTGAAAGGACCGGCCACCGACTGGGAGAAAATACTTGCAAATCACGTCCTGATAAAGGACCTGTGTCTAGAACACGCGTGTCATGTAACTGGGTGAGGAGATAACCCCGCTGAGAGGTGGGTGAACCACGTCCGTGAACGTTGCTCCTGGTTAATAATCACGCGAGAGCTGTTCGGCATCCTGAGTCGTTAGGGAACCGAAACCAAACCGTGATGCCCACGGGGTCGGCTGGGTCAGAGGGCCGGGGCCTGGCGGGGCTGGCGTGGGAGCTGGCAGGAGGGTAAAGGGCTGAGCCGCTCGCGAGAGCTGCGTGGCGAGTCAGACACAAACTAACCCTGCGCGTCTGCGGCTCCCTGCGTGCGTGGAAACAGCCCCGTTGCTCACGGCAGCCAGGCCTCGGGGAGACGGCGTGCGGTCCCCCACGCGGGCGCTGTGGCCAGCGGTGACCGGTGACCGGTGCGGGCGACGGCGTGTCGTGTGATCCGCCGAGACACGGTGTCCCCGGAAGGCCCATCGTAGAGATGGGAGGTGGCTGGGGCGGGACGGGGAGGGCTGGCCGAGGGCCTGACCTAGGACTGGCTGCTGGGGGTCGCGAGCTGCCCCACGCCCCTGGTACTTCCTCCAGGCTGATCTGGTGTAGTTAGGCTGGCGACACATCCGGCACCGCCGTGCCACCGTCCCCGCTGCCCGCACAAGTCCACACAAACCTGAGGGGGGTGAACCCAGCCTCCGGTCCCCCCGCCCCTCCCCTCCCCTAAATCCTGGCCGTCTGGTCCTCGTCCAGCCGGGGACGCAGGCCGCGTGTCTCTGAGCCTCCTGTGGGCCGGCACCCTCTGGCCCCTGCGGCCTCTGCTGGAGCTGCCCTGATTGCCGCCTCGTGGCCTGCGCGGCGCCGCGGGCTCGGACCGGGGCGGCTGTCCCAGGAGCACACGGCCGCCCGTCGTGGGGGTCACGGTGCCTCAGCCTCCCGCCAGTCCGAGCGTGACCCCAGTGCCTTCCGGGTCAGAGACATTTCTCGGGGAGCGTTCTGCTAGGAAGCTCTCTTTCTGGAAGTCTCCTTCACCTGGTTGGCTGGGTCAGCGCGCTTCTGGTTAATAGTTGCCTGGTATTTCGATTTTTTTTTTTTCCAACTTAACTACGACACTCATGTCGGCACGGAACTGAATTTTTTTTAGAAAATCCAATGAGAAAATTTCTTTAACTGACAAGTTATTTTACATTTACCATGATTGGTGGCAATTCTGAATTTATTTGCACTTTGCACTGATAGTTTTTTATCTTCCCCCATTCTTGCCTTCTACTGAACTCGTGTTCTTCAATCTCTTTTTTGCGTCTGTTTAGCAACTACCTGGCAAGTGACAGGCCCTATTTTTATTATTTTAGTGGCTGTGAAATTCTAAAATGAATGTCTACGTTTTTTTAAAGGTCTGATGTTAATGAGTCTCTTGGTTTGCCCCAACAACACGAAGGCCTCGAGGGCCTCGCCCACCTGGGGCCCCGTGCCTGCCTCCCCGACGGGGGTCTTTTTCCTCAGCCGCCCCCTCCTCCCCGGGGTCTGTCTCGCTTACCGTGCTCATCCCTGCGCGTTTCCTGCGGGGCTCCAGGCACCCGCTGCCCCTTCCTGGCGCCTCCCCGCCTTCCCCACGTCTCTGTAGGTGTAGCTTTCCTTTATTTCACTTGTTTTGGATTCTTTGGCTTCCTGAATTTGAGAGTTTACGTCCTCCACCATTTTGATCTTCAGCTGTTACTTCTGTCCCCAGTTCTCCCTTCCTTGAGAACACCTGTCCCAGGTGCGTTACATCCCTCCCTTTTCCCTCTTCTTTGTCTTGTTATTTTAATTGACATCTTGGTCTCTGTATTTCTTTTAGATAATTTCCTCAAGTTGGTTTTTCATGAAATCGGTCTGTCTTCCTCTGTGATTCAGCCACCATGAGGCTTAGAAGGTGTATTTAGTTACCTTTTACACCTGCCTGGTTTTATCCAAAGTGTATTATGTATTTAATTCCTTCTTTTGTATCTCTAGTAATTTTAGACCTACAGATTTTAGTTAATTCCTCTGTTTTGTTTTGTTTTGTTTTGTTTTGAGAGCATGAGGGCAGGGGGCAGGGGCAGAGAGAGAGAGACTCTCAAGCCGACCCCATGCCCAGCGCGGAGCCTGAGCAGGATTCAGTCCCACAAACCTGAGATCATGACCTGAGCTAAAATCAAGAGTCAGACGTGCAGCTAACTGAGGCCCTGGGTGCCCCTCCTCTCTTCATCCTTTTACCTGAATTTTGGGAGGTCTGATTGTGCCTTGTTTTTGTGGCTGTTCCTGGAGAATTACTCGTTCATGAGGGTTCTCTTGAGCCAGGCTGCACGGCCTGGGGTCCTTCTTTGCCTCTGCCGGGCACCCCTGGTCCCCTCTTACTTGGTTACCTCGCGGTCCCTGTCACATGCCACATACTGTGACCCCACTGAATTGTTGATTGTCTGGGAGGTAACTGTGAACTTTCCAACTTTGTGCCTTTGCTTGTGGCTTTTTCCTGAGGCCAGAGTACTTTCTTCTCTCAAGACTCTGCTGTCCTGTTTTTTTGTGTGTGTTTTTAAGATTTTATTTATTTATTTATTCATGAGAGGCACACACAGACAGAGAGGCAGAGACACAGGCAGAGGGAGAAGCAGGCTCCCTGCAGGGAACCTGTTGCGGGACTCAATCCCGGGACTCCAGGGTCAGGGCCTGAGCGGAAGGCAGACGCTCAACTGCTGAGCCACCCAGGGGCCCCTACCGTCTTCTTTCAAGGGCAGTTGTCCTACTGCTTCCTTTACAAAGCCTTCCTCGGTGCATCCGTGCACAGTCAGGGGCGCCTGCCATGCTGGCTCTGCGTCCTTCCTCCTCACGCCGGCAGGTGCTCCTCGCAGCCTGACTGTGTGCGTCCCACCAGCCAGGAGCTCGGGACGGGGCTCAGTCTGTGGCAGTTTACCTCTGAGGCGAGACCAGTGTTGTGTGTACAATGAACAGATAATTCCCAGAGTTACTTTGAAGTACTTGATAAGACAAAATTAACAGCGTTCGATTATGTTTCACAAAACAGTAAACAGATTTTAAGATAATGTGTATGAAATGATGACGTAAAACCCTTTCCCATGGTGTTGAGGCCCAAAGCAACTTCTGATTTCACAAGGTCAGCGATGTCACATCTAACATCTGAGCGAGCCTGCCAGCCATGTCCTCCTCTCACAGGTGAGCATCTGTCTGGAGTGCAACAGCAGCAAACTACGCGGCCTGAAACGGAAGTGGATCCGCTGCTCGGCCCAGGCCACGGTCCTGCACCTGAAGAAGTTCATCGCCAAAAAACTTAACCTTTCGTCTTTCAATGAGGTAGGAGCTACACCAATAGAAACTATAACAAATTGTTTCTCATTTGTAAAAGTGATACTCCTAAAGTTCTTTGTTTTTTTTTTTTTTTTTATATCTTTGTTTGGAGACTTTAAGTCAGAAAAAAAGTCTCCATTTGTTGTGCATGCTCCCTGCCAGTGTGATGGGGCGTGGTGGTGAAGAGCATGGAGGGAAGGCCAGACGCGAGCAGGGGAGCCCCTTACCAGGAGGGACAGCTGGCGGGGCGGCAGGGAGAGGGTGTTCCTTTGGAAGAGAGGCTGTTCTTCGTCATCCACAAATGGATGGACGACTGGCTGGGGGAAGGGTGAATAAGTGGGCAGGTTAGTAAGATACTTTCAGGTATTTGGTGGTAAATGATGGGAATTAAGTGAAAGCCGGAGCCCCTGGTGTGTGCAGGGGGTGGACAGAAGGCTGGGTGAGCCTGTCGGTTCGGGTGTCACTGGGGGGCCCTCCTGAGGTGGCAACGCTACGCTGACATGTGGAGATGGGGCGAGTGCACCTAGCACGTGAGATGGATGTGGATCCGAGGGACCAGAAGGCAGACCATAGTGGGCCACGCGGTGACCCCACCAACACCTACATCCATTTCCTAACAACCAGAACATGTGAATGTGACTTTATTTGAACAAAGGTCTTTGTTGATGTGTCACGAATCTTGAGATCATCCTGGATCATCCAGCTGGGCCCTAAATTCAGTGGCAAAAAGGTCCTTATAAGAGGAGGGCAGACACAGACTTGCCTCAGAGTGTCTTCTCTGACCACAGCAGCACACAGTCGGAGATGGTTACAGGAGGAAACCTGGCAGGTTCACAATACCGTGGAAATTCAATCGCACACTTTTCTTTAAGATTTATTTATTTGAGAGGGAAAAAGTATGAGAGAGAGAGAGAGCGCGCACACGAGTGCGGGGAGGGGCAGAGGGAGAAGCAGGCTCCTCACTGAGCGGGGAGCCCGATGTGGGGCTCGTCCCAGGACCCGGGGATCAGGACCTGAGCAGACTCCTGGCAGCCCCCAGGCGCCACTAAACAACACACTTTTAAACAACTAACGGATCCAAGAGAAATTGGAGAATACTTAGAGACAAATAAAAATGAAAAAACGACTTACCAACCTGTAGGTTACAGTAAAAGCAATGCTAAGGGGGGAGTTTATAACCATAAATACATTAAAAACAAGAAAGGTCTCATCAACAACATAGAACTAGAAAAAGAACAAAGCTTTGCACCCAAAGCCAGCAGAAGGAAGGAAATAGTAAAGATCAAAGCAGAGATAAATGGAATCGAGAACAGAATACAATAGAGAAATTCAATTCTTTGGAAAGGTCAATAAACCAGCTGAGGGGGCTCAGTCGGTTAAGCCTCCGACTTTTGATTTCAGCTCCAGTCATGATCTCAGGTTGTGAACCCAGCCGCGGGGTGCCGTGTGCTCAGTGCGGAGTCTGCTTGTCCTCCAGCTTGTCCCCCAGCTTGTGTGCACTGTCTTTCAAATAAACAAAATCTTTAAAGAACATATTATTTTAAAGTTTTGACAAACTTCTAGATAATGGACTAAGAAAAAAGACTAAAATCTGAAATGAAAGCAGAGGCATTGTTACTGATTGTGCAGAAATAGAAAGGGTCGTCAGAGCGTCCCGTGAACAGCTGAACGCCAGCACGTGGGATAACTGGGATGAGGGGACGCAGGGCTGCAAACACAGAACCTCCGAGACCGAGTCACGGGGACACCGGGTGTGAACAGGCCTACGACTGGTACGGAGCCCGGATCAGGATCCGACACCGCCCCGCGGAGGAGAGCCCAGGACCTGCCGGCTTCGCAGGTGGTTCTCCCAACGTCCTTGCCAACTCTTCCCAACTCTTCCCAAAGCCTGAGGGGGAGAGAAGCTTCCTGACTCATTCTGGGAGGCCAGCGTCAGCCGGGTTCCAAAGCCACACGGAGACACCGTCCGAAAGGAAAACCGGAGCCCGACATCCGTGACCGCCTCCCAGCACCTGGGGTAGCGGCAGGTCCAGAGGGCTGTACCCCACGACCAAGGGGGACTCTTCCTGGAACGCCGGCGCGGGCGGGCGGGACACGGATCATGTGACACGCGCATCGGAGAGTGGAGGGGGGACCCCGGATCGTCACTGCTGAGGCCCGTCTCCAGGCCTGTGACCACTCAGCACGCGTCCACATAAAAACACCCCACGAAGCAGGGACGCAAGGGAAGCACCTGCGCAGACTAAAGCACTTAGAAGACCCCGGGAGACGTCCCTACGCGACGTGAGACTGAACGCGTCTCCTCTGAGATGAGGAGCAAGGTGGGGATGCTGCTGCCACCACCTCCGTTCCACGCGGTCCTGGGAGTCCTGCTGGGAGCGGGCAGGGGAGGGGTTCCACGTGGGAGATGCAGGAGTGAGCGTCCCTCTCTTTGCCGATGATGTGATCTTAATGTGGAAAATCCCAAAGAGGTGGAGGTCGTGGTGTCACCTGCCTGCCGTTCCGCTGCCCGCCCGCTCCAGCCACGCTCTCCGCCCTCGCCCACCCGCTGTCGGCCCAGAAAATGCTAACAGAGCCGTGCTGGGGGCTTTTGGAGGAACTGCGCAGCCTGTCAGCCGCCTGACCCTCTACGACAGTGCTTGTACGCCCGGGGTGGCCGCAGATCTGAGGCCAGGGCACCCGGGAGAGCCTACCTCGGACCTAAGCAGCTGGCTGACCGTCTAAAAGGCCGAGATGTGGTGGTTATTCCAGCAGGAGTCCCAGGAAAAACCAGGCCTGCCACAGGGTGACCTGGTCAGCACCGGTGCCCCAGTTGTGGTTGCCGTGCCTGCCGCCTGCCGCCTGCACCCAGCCCTGACCTGAGGCCGCGAGCTACATCACTGCAAATCCGCTAAACTCCACCATCCCAATCGCAACAAAAGTTTTCAAGAAACACAGAACATAGAACCCCAATAAAATCTTCAAGGTGACGACCTTGGACATTGTCAGAGTCAGCACTTTGATTGTAGAGCTGAAGGGTTTGGATCCCGCTTGACTCAACGTTCCTGTTATTGGCTCGTTGGTGGCCATGCTGGAGAGACTGTCGTCCCCCGATCTCTCAGAGTACCCTCAAAGTGGACCTTCCTCAGGACTAGCTGACGGCTGTTCCCTGGGCAATCCAGGAGGCCAGCACGGAGGTGGTGAAGGCCAAAGCGGGAGCAGGCGCTGCCACCTTGTCCATGGCATATGCTGGAGCCTGCTTTGTCTTCTCCCTTGTGGGTGCAACGAACAGAAAGGAGGGAGTTGTTCAGTGTTCCTTCGGTAAGTTCCGGGAAGCAGACCACCTCTTGCTCCACACCGTCGCTGCTGGGGTCAAGGGCATGGAGCAGAATCTAGGCGTCGGCAAGCTCTCCCCTTTCAAAGACAAGATGATAGCAGAAGCCATCCCTAACTTAGGAGGCATGTGGCCCTGTAAAGCCATCTTATGCCCCTTGTGTTTCAGTTGCGTTCACCACGAGTGTCATGTTTGGGTCGCTGTCCCTTTCAAATTGTGGGTCCGTCTATGGGTGCATCAATAAAAGGAGGCTTTTTCTTTAAAAAAAAAAAAAAAAAAAGGAAATCCCAAAGATGACACACAGACACGTTACAACTACTAAACGAATTCAGCAAGATAGCAAGACAAAAGTCAACACAAAAATCAGCTGCATTTCTGTAGATTAGTAATGAGTAATCTGAAAAGGAAATTATAAAAAAACAATTCAATTTACAATCACATCAAAAAGAATAAAATGCTTAGGAATTAACCAAGAAGGTGAAAGACTAGTACAATGAAAACTACAAAAATTACTGAAAGGAATTAAAGAAGGCATAAATAAATGGAAACGGGCAGCCTGGGTGGCGCCGCGGTTTAGCATCAACCTTCAGCCCAGGGCGTGATCCTGGAGACCCGGGATCGCGTCCCGCGTCGGGGTCCCTGCATGGAGCCTGCTTCTCCCTCTGCCTGTGTCTCTGCCTCTCTCTCTCCCTCTCTCTCTGTGTCTCTCATGAATAAATAAATAAAAATCTTTATAAATAAACGAACAAACAAATAGAAACATGTCCCAAGTTCACGGATTGGAAGACTTAATGTTGTTAAAATGTCAATACTACCTAAGCCATCTATAGTCAAAGCTATCTCTATCAAAATCCCAATGATATATTTTGCAGAAATTTAAAAACCCATCCTAAATTTTATATGAAATCTCAGGGGACCCCAAGTTGCTGAAATAATCTTGAAAAAGAACATAACTGAAGGACCTACACTTCCTAATTTCAGGTTTTACTATGAAGCTACGCTAATCAAAAAGTGTGATATTGGCATAAAGGCAGCCCTCTAGATCAATGGAGATGAATAGAGAGCCCAGAAATGGACCCTCACGTAGGTGGTCAAGTGATGTTCAACAAGGGTGCCAAGACCACTTAATGGGGAAAGGACAGGCTTTTCAACAAACTGCTGGGGAGACTGCACATCAGCATGCAGAAGAATGACATTGGACCCCTGCCTCACACCACGTGCAGAAGTTGAAGTAGATCAGGGACCTAAATGTCAGACCTAAAACAATGAAACTATAAAATAAAAAAAAATAAAAACAAAAAAAAAGGGATCCCTGGGTGGTGCAGCGATTTAGCACCTGCCTTTGGCCCAGGGCACAATCCTGGAGACCCGGGATCGAATCCCATGTCGGGCTCCCGGTGCATGGAGCCTGCTTCTCCCTCTGCCTATGTCTCTGGCTCTCTCTCTCTCTCTGTGACTGTCATAAATAAATAAAATAAAAAAAAAAATAAAAAATAAAACAATGAAATTCTTAGAAGAAAACATAGGACAAAAGCTTCAGGACACTGGATTTGGCAATGATTTCTTGGCTAGGGCAGCAAAGGCACAGTCAACAAAAGAAAAAAGCAGACAAATTGGACTTTTTGAAAATAAAAAAAATTTTGTACAGAATGTGAGAAATTATTTGCAAGCCATACATCTGATAAGGGGTTACTATCCAGAGTATATAGAGACTCCTAAAATGTAGTGTAAAAGAAACCAAACAACCTGCTTTAACAGTGGGCAAAGGACTTAGACATTTCTCCCAAGAAGGCACACACAGCCAGTAGCTGTGAAAGGATGCTCAGTGTCACTGTCATTACTGGGAACCACCTCATAACCTACAGGGATGGCTACTGTAAAAAAAATAAATAAATAAATAACAAGAAGATAAAAATGGCAAGGATGTGAGGAAACTGGAACCCTGTGCACCATGGAGGGGGGCAAGGGGTGTTAACAGGGTGCAGCCACCGTGGAAGACAGCGTGGACGGGCCTCAAAAACGCACAGAATTACCACATGGCCCAGCCCTTCCAGGTCTGGGCAGGTTCCCAGAGCCGAGGGCAGGGCCCCCACGGTCACGGCCGCTGAGATGTGGAAGCACCCACGTGTCCAGGGATGGGTGGGCAGATGGATGAACAGGTGGGTGGATGGATGGATGGATGGATGGATGGATGGATGGATGGACGGACAGACAAATGGATAATTGGATGGATGAACAGGTGGATGAATAGATGGATGGATGAATGGATGAACAGACGTATGGACGGAGGGATGGACGGATGGATGGATGGATGGATGGACGAGCAGATGGATGATGGATGGACGGACGGATGGAATGATAAACACAATCCATACGAGGAGTGTTACTCAGCCTTAAGCAGGAAGGAGACTGCCACCTGCCACCACCTGGATGAACCCCGTGGACGCTGCAGAACGGTGCAGTTTCTTACAAAAGTAAATACGCTCTGCCCACGAGGTCCAGCAGTCACACGCCTTGGTGTTCATCCGAATTAACCGAATCCTTACGTCCACACCAACAGCCACATGCAGATGTTTATAGCAGTTTTGTTCGTAATTGCCAAACTTGAAAACACCAGGACGTCCTCCAGCATGTGAGCGGATAAATAAACTGTGCTCCGCCCAGACGGTGGGGTGTTACTCATGCTAACGAGAAACGAGCTATCGAGCCACGAAAACCTTAAGCGCATATCACTAAGGGAAAGCAGTCCCCTGATTCCCGCCGTGGGACCTTCTGGAAGAGGCGGACCTCTGGGGACAGTGACAGGGTCAGCGGTGGTCAGGGCTGGGGGGTGAACGGGGGGGGAGGACGGCGGCCTTGGGGCTATGACGCCGCGCCCTGGGATACCGCGGGGGGCACCTGCCATGAGTGCGCAGCCCAGGGGGTGACCCTGACGCCGTCTGTGGCCTGGGTGAGGACCACGTGTCTCCATGACACGCCCCCTCCGGTGCGGGTTGGGGGGGATGGGGGCACATGGGAGACCTCTGCACCTCCCTCTCAGTATTGCCCTCACCCTAAAACTGCTCTAAAAATAGTCTTTTTAAAAAATAAAGGAGAAAGACCATCTGAAGAGCCCATTTCCTTTTTCACTGAGGTAAGAGGGACACGCTCGGCCAAGAGTTGGACTGAGGTGGGGAGACAGGTACTGTGGTGACAGCAGCCAAGGGCCTGGGGCAGGGGACCTGGGGGGTGTGAGTCCAGATTCCGGGTGCTTTCCACCCTTGGGTGGGTTGGGGCGGGGCCTTCCAAGCACTCCCACCTGTGCCACCTGGAAATAGGACCCGTCACCCGCAGGCGACACGTTGTGTGCCCCTGGCTGGCAGGCGCAGTGTTGGGGCCAGGCGTGCTGAGCGCCGTGCTCTGGGCGCCCTGACTGAAGCCTTCTTCTCCCGCCAGCTGGACATTTTATGCAATGAGGAAATCCTGGGCAAGGACCACACACTCAAATTTGTGGTTGTCACGAGATGGAGATTCAAGGTGAGACCCGTCACTTTGTAAAGATTGGGTTCTTGGGGGGATCCCTGGGTGGCTCAGCGGTTTAGCGCCTGCCTTTGGCCCAGGGCGCTATCCTGGAGACCCGGGATCGAGTCCCACGTCGGGCTCCCGGCATGGAGCCTGCTTCTCCCTCTGCCTGTGTCTCTGCCTCTCTCTCTCTCTCCCTATGTCTATCATAAATAAATAAATCTTTAAAAAAAAAAAAAAAGAAAGATTGGGTTGTTGGGTTGTCAGAATCCGGAAACTACTTTTCTCTGCATATTTCCAACAAAGAACTTAGAAGTAACAACTCTGTGACAGGATGGTTCTAGATCATCAGTCCAGAGCCCGTGTGGCTGGGGTCCTCCTGGCCAAGGTGGCCACCCCGTGGTCCGCTGCTGCACCCAGAGGGTGCCCGAAAGCCTTCGGGTGCCCCCCTGAAGCAGGAGGCAGATGGCGGGACCCCCGACTTGGGGGGCAGCCCAGAGCAGCAGGACCCTGAGGGGACGGGCGGGACCAGGTGGGGCGCAGGTGTGCGTAGGCCCGGGGCCCGTCCCCGCGGCTGGCCGTCGTGATGGGCCCCGTGCTCTGACTTTGTCTTGCAGAAGGCACCGCTCCTGCTGCACTACAGACCCAAGATGGACCTGCTCTGAGCGCGCCCCGTGCCGGGCCCGCTGCACGCGGGTGTCGCCTGCGGTGTCGCGGGACCAGATTCCTGAATAGAGTATTTATAACTTTTGTATGAGAGAATTCACACTCGACAAGACACTACCAGCACCACGGTTACAAGACGACGAAACACTTCACAGTCTCAGCGGCCGGAGAGGCGCCTCTCGCAGACTAGATGGTAAACACAGTGGCCACGCGACCTGTGCTTGCTTCCTGGGCCTTGAAAATCTGGTCATTTCCGTTTAGTTTATGAATTTGGGTTCACGATAATCCTCAAAAATACTTGTACGTTTATTGAACCCTTCCTAAGTTATTGAAAAAAATATCTCTTCTTGGTGAATGACGATATTTATGTTGCCTTTAGCTTCCTGAAGACTTAGAAGGTATATAAATGGTTAATTTAAAAGCATTCCATTAATACTATGAGTCAGCCACGGGGTTTCGTTTTCCACGTTAGGAGCCACGTCAGCCCGCCGCTGCCCCGCCTCGCCGGCGCCTGGGCCCTGAGGACGCGCGGCGGCCCTGGCAGAGGCCGGGAGGGTCCCCTGCCCCCCGGACGCGGTCGGGCTGGCGCGGCCCACAGGGCCCGGGCTGCCTTGGCTGGCTGGGCGCCGGCCTGCAGAGCCACCCGCGTCCTCGGACGGTGTGAGGGCCCCGGTGGCTCAGGGCTCCCGCTTAGCCTCCCTGCTTGGCTCCGCCCGCGCTCACCGGGCCGGACAGGGTGGTGGCCCGGGGCTCTCCTAGGAAGGCACGTGGGTCGGGCGGCACGTCCGCGGGCTCCGGCGGGGCCTGCGCTTGCCTTCGCGGTCCTCGATGGGCCGGCGCGGCCGTGGCAGGCAGCACACTCCCGGTCCACCCCTTTCTCCTCGCAGATGTTCATATTTTTGTGGAATTAGTGAATAAACTCTGCCAGCACCTCAGTATTCGTCCCTTTAAAGCAGTAACTTGGAGCGTGGGAGGGCGGGAGGAGAAGCGCTTTCCGGGCCGCGAGTGTCGCCCTGGGGTCCGCGGGCTCGCCGCCCCTCCCGCCCCGTGTTCGGGAGCGTGTCGCCGTCCTGCCGCCCGACAGCGAGGGTTGGGTCTCTGCTGCCCCCTTCGTAGACGTCAGCGTCGGGAGCAGCCACGACCGGGCCTGGCCTCGGGGACGGGAGAGCCGCCCGGGCGCGCGCAGGCGGGTGTGACGCGGGGTCGGACCGGGCTCGAGCGCAGCGGCGTGGGGGCCGCGTCGTGCTTCGGGCCGCCCCGCGGGTCCAGCGAGCGCACGCGTGAGTGACTCGCACCGTCTACCTCAGCACACACACTACTGCCGAGCGCCGCGCAGGCCGCGCGTGCCTCGGTGCGGGCTGGGGCGCCCGCGTCCACACCCACAGAGCCGCCCTGCGGTCCGATCAGCCGCGGGACCGCCGGAGGATCCCCTGACACGTATTTGTGACTTTGTAGCTATCTTTGCAATCACTTGAATTTGCTATGGTGCTAAGTGGACGCATTCGGACACGGAGGTGGCGACGGAGCCAGGGCTGGCGCCGCCGGCTGGCCGCTGGCCCTCCTGTGACCCCCTTTGTAACCGTGTTAACCCGACGAAACCTCAGCAGCAGACATACCTATTTTTCTAAGATTCCTCGCGCAGACTGTCTTCACGGCAGGACGGCCCCGGGCGGCTCCGGGGCCCCTTCCCGCTGGCCCGCTCTCAGTCCACGCCGAAAGGCTGAATTTGGTTTTTCCCGGCATGAGCGCCAGGATCGGTTAGGGCCGGGTCCTCCCGGGTTTCTTTGTTGACAGATGGAGTTCCTGTGAAGTGGTTTCCACGACGGTTTCCGCTGGTAAAACAAGTGCTGTCCGGTCACCTTCTTCCCATCTCACCGTCACCGCAGTGGGACGCGCTGCCCAGCACACGGTCTCACTAAATGCAGTTTTCATGAAGATAGAAAATTCAGATAGAATATATAATATTGAATTTAAGATTTGGGGGGTTAAAAAAAGAAAACTTAACTTTATAAAATTATTTATTCTATTTTAAGCCTTCTATCATATTTTCCCATCCGATTGTTTGGTTTCTGTGGTCCAGCTTTATTTACAGGCATATAAAATGAAATTGTGACATGTTTTGCAAGCTTCTTCCTTTTACTTTGAGTAGCTTTTAATTTGTATGTTTTTGTTCTGTATAGATGAAGAGCATCGTTTATGCTTTTGTGCAATAGGTTCCGGATGCATTGATCAGACATCTGCCTAAACTGTAACGTCACATCTCTTCTGCTGAATCGAAAGAGAATGTAGGTGGGATCCCAGTGTGTGTACATTCAGCTCTTTGGGTTTTCCTTTTCCGTTGCTGTTCTAAGAACAAGAGTGCTGTTTGGGGATGGTTTGTGTGTGTGCCCTGCGCGGCGGGGCGGCCGGGCAGGCGGCCGTGGACACCGGCCCTGCGTGCTCACGGCCCTGGAGGCACCGCCGCGTGTCGGCCACGGACAGGACGGTGCTGCTTCCCTCGGGGCTCCTGGGCCCTCTGAAGCCTCCTTGTGGCGAAGTCTTTACAAATTCGTTTCGTTTTTTCCCTCGAAGTGCACAGGAGGGCGTTTTACAGCAATTTAAAATGTGTCATTGGATCGATTGTTCTAGGAACGAGCCAGCTGATTTCTGCTTCACGTGTGAGTATCAGG
Organism: Vulpes lagopus; assembly: GCF_018345385.1. Classification (NCBI taxonomy): domain Eukaryota; kingdom Metazoa; phylum Chordata; class Mammalia; order Carnivora; family Canidae; genus Vulpes; species Vulpes lagopus. The sequence goes on along the minus strand of NC_054827.1, from coordinate 152,027,948 downwards.
TGTGCTCTCAAGACGCTGAAGCAAGCGTAGCGCAGATAGCTGACCCGGGAAAAAGGCGGTTTCTCTGTTTCCTCAGGAAAGCACTTAGCTCCGGCACGTCCGGGGGCTGTAGCCTGAAAGCCAGTGAGCTGCTCTGCCTTGGTGTCCAAACAGACGACCCAAGTTGGGATCCGTAGCTTAGGAAACCCGGTACTCGGGCTAGCCGTAACCTTTACGAAGATCCCGTCCCTGCCAGGCAGAGACAGGTGTCCCACCGAGGAGGCTGCCCGCGCCGCCGCCCGCCCACCGTCGCCTGCACCGCGTGTGGCTCCCGTGTCCACGAGCGCATCTGAAGGATGGACTGAAGGTTGAGTGTCCCCCAAGGTGTGTGTAGTGTTAGTGTAAATGTCTGTTCCAACAGCTTAATTGGGTTTAAGAAAACCATCCTCTCCCCGAGTGACGTAGGGTTCAGGGCTGTGAGCCGCCAGTAACCTGATCGTCACATGTGGCAACATGGACGCTGTCGCGGTTTACTGAGATGACAATGCAGATACATATTTTTGACTGTTTAATTTGAAAGTTTACATTTTTTATGCTTTGTGTTGGTGTGTAATTTTTGTACTATTGGTGGCTAGTTTTTGTCTAAACTCTTTTTTGGAATATTGCTTAAATGTTTTGATTTTATGATAGTGAAGCTTGTACTCAGTGTTTTGCCAATTAATATTATATGCTTGTAATAAAAGCAAAAGAAAACTTACCTACAAATTTTTCAGGCTGGAAATTGATCATCTAAAATACTTGTCTTTGGGTTTGGGGTTTTTTGTTTGTTTGTGTTTTGTCCTGTACGTGTGTATATGATGTAACATTTGAAAGAGCGTGGGCTGCAAGGGCTGCGAGGGCTGCGAGGGCTGCTAGAGCTGCGAGGGCTGCGTGGGCTGCGTGGGCTGCTAGGGCTGCGAGGGCTGCGTGGGCTGCGTGGGCTGCGAGGGCTGCGAGGGCTGCTAGAGCTGCGAGGGCTGCTAGGGCTGCGTGGGCTGCGAGGGCTGCTAGGGCTGCGAGGGCTGCGAGGGCTGCGAGGCACAGGGTCTGAGCGGCACCGTCGGCGTTGGTACAGCGCCCGTCATGCCACACGCTGTCCTCTGGGTCACCCTGCCCTGGGCCCACGCAGACTGGTCACCGAGTAACTGCTTCGCGAGGCACTTGTATCTTCAGAACTTCGTTTAAAGGGGGCCAGCGTTTGGTACCGAAGCTCTGGCGGGAATGTGGGTAAAGTCCACGCCCTCAGCTGTTTGCTTAGTGAACACTCACTCTGGTGGAGAGCCAGTGACAACACGGTTAGAAAAGAACCTGCTGGTCCCTGGGCTGGGTCAGGCGACAGCACTTCACTTCCCTTGGTCGGATCTCAGCAGAACGGCAAGCGCGCGTCTGTCCGCTCCTGTGCAGGTCAGTGTCCTGGGCGCCCTCGGAGCACGCACGGCTGTTTGCCCAGACGTCAGCTCATCCACTTGTAAAGCAAGGGGAAACAGGATTCGGATTCCAAGCTCAGTCACACCACACGACACTTTATGGGACTTCCTAAACCTCACAGAAACTGAACACATAAAAAATCACAATAAACACCATACGGCAGGGGTAAGAAGCGAACAAACCAAACGCAAAGTCAGTCTGTGAGCGAGCAGTGGAGACGAGGACCCGTGTCCTGAGCCACCCTGGGCACCTGTCCTGAGCCGACATCCGTTGGACGGGGCTCAGTGGCGGGTACCCCTCGCAGTCGCCGTTAATGGGCAGCATCTGGAGTTGACTCTATGCGAAGTCCTCCCTTTTAAAGGAGTTTAACGGTCTTGGGCCGCTGCCGCATCTTCTGGTTCTTTTCTTCTCACGATTTTATTTATTTAAGACAGAGCACGAGTGGGGGCTGGCCAGAGGGAGGGGGACAACAGGCTCCCCCTGAGCAGGGGCCCGACGTGGCCTCGCCCCCAGGGCCCCGGGTCAGGACGAGCTGAGGGCCCACACTTGCCCGCTGAGCCCCAGGCCTCTGCCTGGCCTGGTCGTGCTGGTGACCAGGTCCCGGGGTCGTGAGCCCGTTCTGGTCTTAGGCAGCCCTGGCCTGGGTGGTGGTGTCACTGCTCACCCGGTGACCCCATTTGCCCCTGTGTGTACGTAGGGGATGGTCACGTGTTTGCTCGCAGGGTCTGGCGGCTGAGCAGCCGACCGGGCAGGGGGCCTGTGTCGCCGTCGGGTGGGCGGGAGGCCCTCCGCTTTCTTCCAACTTTCTGGTCCTGAGTCCCCCGGGGCTTGTGTGAGGCCCGCCGGCATCGGGAGCTCTCAGCCCACCGAATGGGTGCTCGTGTGGTGCAGTCGCCTCGGTGTGGGCACCCCGGGCCCAGCAAAGTGCACACGAGATGACCCGTGAGAGGCCCCGGGGGAGGACATGACGCCCAACACGTTATTTTTAAATTTCTGTTATTTATTTTTTAAGATTTAATTTATTCATGAGAGACACAGGGAGGGGGGAGAGAGAGGGAGAGAGGGAGAGGGAGAGGGAGAGGGAGAAGCAGGCTCCATGCAGGGAGCCCGATGTGGGACTTGATCCCGGATCTCCAGGATCACGCCCTGGGCAGAAGGCGGCGCTAAATGGCTGAGCCACCCGGGCTGCCCCCAACACGTTATTCCTTAAAGGTTAAGTAGTGGACAGCAATCTCAGAAATCAGAAAACAGGAGCTGAGAGAACAACGTGATGCTCAAAGTTGTATTTTACAAGTTTCAGGTCCGTAAACTTGGAAGAAAAGTCTCATGTTAAGAAACCGCCTCTTTTACCTGCCTTCGTGGTGTGGGTTCCTTCATCCAAGGACCATGGCCTCATGGGCTGAGTCAGGGCAGGCGACCGTGGTCTCAGGGGCGACGGCAGCCACGCGGCCCGCAGGGTAGGGCTGCACTGCCCATAGGTTAGGGCCCCGCCTCCCGCAGGTTAGGGCCCCGCCCTGGGGCGTCCCCGGCGGCCTGTGGTGCAGGTGCACGACAGCGGCAGGACCCAGAGGCCCCGCCTGCAGCTCAGTTCGAATGCAGGTGCGTGAGGACGGAGCCCCGTGTGAGCTGTCGGGACTGCTCAGTGCGTGAGGCGAGCCGATGCGCGCCAAGGACAGTGCCAGAGCTGGGCACCCCTGCGTACTGATGCAGGCGCCCCCACGGATGTCACGCCGAGGTCACCTGTGCATCCCAGTACCTCACCTGCCGGGCGCAGCTCAGCCCCCACATCGAGGAGCAGGGCCGGGGAGCCCGTGCGGTGGGTGCTGGCCGAGCGACCAGTGCCGGGGCGGGGGGCGGGGGGGGCGCCCCGGCTGCGCCCGAGCTGCTCCGGCTCCTGCGGCGCCACCTTTGCTGGATTTCACCTCGGTCTGAGAAATTGAGGACTTTGGTACACCCATTCCTACGGTTTTGTCTGCACTGGGTGCTGGGGAAGCGGCCCTGCCGCCTCCCCCCGGGGCTGCTCCAGTCCGGGCGCTCAGGCTCCGCTCGGCACAGGCCCCGCGGCCGCCTCCCTCTGCTCCCCGCGGCCGCTCGCTCGCTCCCATAAATAAAAAAAAAAGACTTTTTAAAAAACACCTTTAATCAAATTCTTGAAAGATGAAGAGGTCTGGGCTTTGTCACAGATCGACCAAGAATATGCTGGTGGGAAACGGCGTCTCTCGGGCCTGGGGAGCCTGGGGCACGCAAGCTCGGCAGGGGCCCTGGGTGCTCCTGGCCCCGGGACTGTCCCTGCACTGTCACCTGCAGGGAGGCCAGGACGCAGGCGCAGCCCCATGTCCCCCTGCGCAGAGGTGGACCCGCGTCCTGCTGCCCTCGGTGTGCCCGCTGCTCCCCGGGGCCCAGGGCCGCCTGCGAGCATCCGGTCACACCAGGGACCCCGTGGGTCACGGAATGGCCCCGGGGCCACGTGGGAGCTGCAGGCCCAAGGTTTGGTACAGCAAGTTCCTCCTCACCTACGTGGCAGGTTGGCTTTGACCCCAAGCCCGCCGGGCGGCAGGTGTGCGCGTCTGCCCCGGGCTCCTCCGGGTTCCCACGCGGTTCCTGACCTGTTCACATTCCCCGAGCTCTCACCCGGGCAGGGGTCCAGGCCTCCTGCTCACTGTGGGGCAGAGACACCCTCTGTGGTCAAGTCGGCTCCAAGGGTCACGGGTGGGATTCGGGGGCGTCCACGCCAAGGAGCGAGCCACAGCAATCGTGTCTTCGTGTGCTCGGTGTGCCCCTCTGGGGTTCGCCCTCCGCGCGGGGACCTGGGCCAGGTCGACTGACGAGGACAACTGACTTTGATGGGGGGAGAGACCCTCCCGCAGGCTCCCCCACGCGGGGCTCCCACGGCCGGTCTCACCGCCCTGGGACCCTGACCCGAGCAGAAACCAGGAGTCAGATGCTCAGCCCGCGGCCCCGGGCGCCCTGATGGGGATTACGTCTGCTTTTAAGCACGGGGCTGTGGGGTTTTGATAAATACCTTTTACCACATCGGGAAGTTGCCTTCGATGACAGCTTACCAAATATTTTAATCAGGAACTTGTGTTAATTATTTATTTTTTAAATTGAAAAACTTCAGGGATGTGTGGGGGCTCAGTGGTTGAGCACCTGCCTTTTGGTCAGGACGTGACCCCGGGGTCCTGGGATCGAGTTCCACGTGGGGCTCCCCGTGGGGAGCCTGCTTCTCCCTCTGCCTGTGTCTCTGCCTCTCTCTCTCTCATGAATAAATAAAAAAAATATTTAAATATAAATTAATTAAAAACTTTAAATCAACCTTTTCCTTTGGTTTTGAAGTTCTAACATGAAAATGGATTCATGCAGCCACTACAGTCAGGACACAGGGTGGCTCCTCAGCCGAAAAGACTCCTTGTCTTTTGTCCTTGTCCTTGGTGCTCACCCTCTGTTGCTACGCACGCCCCCACCGGCGCAGCGGCACCCCCGCCTTCTCCACAACCTGGTCCCCACGCCACCTCCAAGTCCCGCGCTGCCGCGTATGTCGGGACCCCCCTTCCAGTTCACCCAAAGCTCATGTGTTTTCAGTTTCCTGTGAATAGAGCCGCTGTGAACATTCAGGTACAGGTTTGCACGTGGACTAAGATTTTGTTTCTCCAGAAGCGGACCCGCTGGTCGTATGCTGTGTGCATCGATCTTCACGAGAAGCTGCCAAGCCCTTTGCCAGAGTAACTGCCCCAGTTTGCGTATCTAGCAGCAAGCTCCGCACGCTCGAGCTGTCCGTGTCCTCCCTGACTTCAGCCACCGTGCAGGCGGGCAGGAGGGCCGCAGTGTGGTTTGAGTTTGCATTTCCCAGATGGCTACTGACGTTGAACATCTCATGCTCATTGTATCCTTTGATGCATCTTTTGCCCACTTTTTTTTTAAGCTTTTATTTATTTATTCATGAGAGACACAGAGAGAGAGAGAGAGAGAGGCAGAGACACAGGCAGAGGGAGAAGCAGGCTCCATGCAGGGAGCCCGACGCGGGACTCGATCCCGGGTCTCCAGGATCACGCTCTGGGCTGAAGGTGTCACTAAACTGCTGAGCCACCTGGGTGCCCCTTTTGCCCACCCTTTTTTTTTTTTTTTTTTTTTTTAATTTATGATAGTCACAGAAAGAGAGAGAGAGAGAGAGGCAGAGACACAGGCGGAGGGAGAAGCAGGCTCCATGCACCGGGAGCCCGATGTAGGATTCGATCCCGGGTCTCCAGGATCGCGCCCTGGGCCAAATGCAGGCGCCAAACCGCTGCACCACCCAGGGATCCCTTTTTTTTTTTTCTTTTTTTTTTCCTTTTGCCCACCCTTAAATCGAAGTGGGTTTTTTTTTCCCTCTCATTGTTGAGTTTCAGAGTTCTTTATATATTCTGAGTACAAGCTTTAAGTTGTATATGTGGTTTGGAAATATTTTCCCCAGTCTTTAGCTTGTGTTTTCATTCTCTTGACACTATCTTTGGCAAAGCAAATGTTTCTAATTTTGATGAGATCCAATCTATCAGTTTTTTTCTTTTATGGATTATTTCATGGATTATGCTTTTGGTGTCCTTTTTAAAACTCTGGCAGATGCCAGGTCATGAATATATCTTTGTTTTCTTGCAAACATTTTATACTTTAATGCTTATTTATATGTGATCCAATTTGAGTTAGTTGTAGGCATAACGTATAGGTCACAGTTCCATTTTTTTTTTGCACATGATGACTAATCATTCCATTACCATTTGTTGAAAAGACTGTCCTTCCTCCACTGGATTGCTTTTGCACTGTTGTCACAGATCAATTGACCATGTGTATTTGGGTCTATTCCAGGACTCTATTCTGATCATTCACCTGTATGTCTTGCCGCTTGTCAGTACCACCTGTCTGAACCGTTGTTGCTTTAGGAAAAGCATTAGAATTGAGTAATCTGGGCAGCCCAGGTGGCTCAGCGGTTTAGCGCTGCCTTCGGCCCAGGGCGCGATCCTGGAGACCCGGGATCGAATCCCACGTCGGGCTCCCCGCATGGAGCCTGCTTCTCCCTCTTCCTGTGTCTCTGCCTCTCTCTCTCTCTCTCTCTCTGTGTGTGTGACTATCACAAATAAATAAAAATTTAAAAAAAAATTGAGTAATCTGGGCAGCCCGGGTGGCTCAGCGGTTTAGCGCCACCTTCAGCCCAGGGCCTGACCCTGGAGACCCAGGATTGAGTCCCGCATCAGGCTCCCTACATGGAGCTTCTCCCTCTGCCTGTGGGTCTGCCTCTCTCTCTCTCTCTCTCTCTCTCTCTGTCTCTTATGAATAAATACATAAAATCTTTTTTAAAAAATAAAATAAATAAAATTGAGTAATCGGATTCATCCACCTTTGTTCTTCTTTATAAAAAATTACTTGAGGGACACCTGAGTGGCTCAGTGGTTGAGCATTTGCCTTCAGCCCAGGGCCTGATCCTGGGGTCCCGGGATCGAGTCCCACATCAGGCTCCCTGCATGGAGCCTGCTTCTCCCTCCTGCCTGGGTTTCTGCCTCCCCCTCTCTCTCTGTGTCTCTCATGAATAAATAAAATCTTTTTTAAAAATTACTTGAGCTATCCTACCTCGATTCCCTTTCATATAAATTTTAGGATCATCTTATCTGTATCTATGCAAATGTCCTACTGAGATTTTTGGAATTATGTTAATTCTATAGATCGTTTGTGGGGAGAGTGATATACCATGTTGAGTCTTCCCATTCATGAGTATGCTGTATCACTATGTAGGTCTTTCATTTTTTTTTTTTAAGATTTTATTTATTTATTCGTGAGAGACACAGAAAGAGAGGCAGGGACACAGGCAGAGGGAGAAGCAGGCTCCCTGCGGGGACCCTGATGCAGGATTTGATCCCAGGACCTTGGGGTCACGCCCTGAGCCCAAGGCAGATGCCCAACCACTGAGTTTCCCAGGTGCCCCTTATGTAGATCTTCTTAAATTTTTTGTCAGTAATTTGTAATTTTCAGCATATGGATCCTATATATGTTTGGTTAGATTTATACCTAAGTCTTTCAATCTGCTCTTTCTTTCTTTCTTTCTTTCAAGGAGGTTATTGTGTTAAATTCCAGTTTCCAATTTTATATTGCTTTTTATTGCTTGTATATAGTAATAAGATTGATTTTTGTGTGTTATCCTGAGCTGATGTTGTAGTTGTTTTAGAATAGTCTGGGATTTTGTATGTACATAATCATATAGTCTGTGTATGCCTGTTTCCAATCTATATTATTTTTATTTCTTTTTCTTGCCTTTTGCCCTGGCCAGGATTTCCAACATGGAATAAGCCTGGTGAGAGAGGACATTTTTACCTTGTTTCCAATCTTGGGAAAGCATTCAGCATTTCACCATTAAGTATTACACAAGTACATAATCTACACACTAACCTCATAGGACTGTACACTAAAAGGAAAAAGTCTCTCATAGTGTATAATACTTTTTTACAAAAGAAAAAATGTTTAAAGATTTTTATTTATTTATTCATGAGAGACACAGAGAGAGTGACAGAGAGAGGCAGAGACACAGGCAGAGGGAGAAGCAGGCTCCATGCAGGAAGCCTGATGCGGGACTCGATCCCGGGTCTCTAGGATCACACCCTGGGCTGAAGGTGGCGCTAAACTGCTGAGCCACCTGGGCTGCACCCCCCAAAATTTTATTTTATTTTATTTATTTTTTCAAAAATTTAAATACAAGTACCAGCAATGAACAATGGGAATTTGAAATAAAAAACACAATACTATGTACATCAGTACCAAAAAGAAATTAAATACATACGTATAAATCTAACAAAATATGTAGGGGATCTATGGGAAGAAACTATAAAACTCTGATGAAATAAGTCAAAGAACCTCTAAATAAATGGAGAGATGATTCCATGTTCCCGGATAGGAAGACTCAATATTGTCAGGATGTCAGTTATTCCCAACCAGATCCGTAGATTCCAGGTGATCTCAGTTAAAATCCCAGCAAGTTCTCTAGTGAATATTGACAAATTGATCCCAAGGTTGACGTGGAGAGGCAAAAGACCCACAATAGCCAATACAATATTGAAGAGCACAGTTGGAGGACCAACACTCCCCACCTGCAAGACTCACTGTAAGTCCCGGGAATCATGGGGCAGCCCCGGTGGCGCAGCGGTTTAGCGCCGCCTGCAGCCCAGGGCGTGATCCTGGAGACCCTGGATCGAGTCCCACGTCAGGCTCTCTGTGTGATGCCTGCTCCTCCCTCTGCCTGTGTCTCTGCCTCTCTCTCTCTCTGAATAAATAAATAAAATCTCAGAAAAAAAAAAAAAGTCCCGGGGAATCAACCCAGCGTGGCAGCGTGGTGTTGGTGAGAGGACAGACAAGTACCTCAGTGGAACAGAACAGAGCCCAGACATAGACCCACACAAAGTGAGCCAAGTGATCCTTGACAAACGAGCAAAGACAACACCATGGAGAAAAGTTTGTCTCTGTAATATCAGGACGTCCACATGCAAGAAAAAAAAAAAAAAAAAAACCAAGACGCAGACCTTACACCCTTCACAGAAGTTACCCTCAAATGGATCACAGGCCTAAATGTAAAATGCAAAACTGTAAACTTCTTGACAGATAACACGCAGGATCTAGGTGACCTTGGGTCTCACAGTGATTTCTTGGATAGCAACGCCAAAAGCATGACAGAAAAAACTGGTACATTGGACTTCATCAAAATGTAAAATTTCTGGGACGCCCTGGGGGCTTAGTGGTTGAGCGGCTCCTTCGGTTCAGGCCGTGACCCCGGGGTCCTGGGATCGAGTCCCACGTCGGGCTCCCTGCATGGAGCCTGCTTCTCCCTCTGCCTGTGTCTCTGCCTCTCTCTGTGTGTCTCTCATGAATAAATAAATAAAATGTAAAATCTCTGCTCTGTGAAAGGCACTGTTAAGAGAATAAAGACAAGTCTCAGGCTGGGGTGAAATATTTGCAAAAGACACATCTACTAGAGGACTACCATCCACAATTCACAGACACTTAAAAGTCAACAATAAGAAAACCAACAGCTCGGGCGCCTGGGGGACTCAGTGGGTGAGGGGTCTGCCTTCAGCTCAGGTCGTGATCTCGGGGTCGTGGGATTGAGGCCCGCATCAGGCTCCCTGCTCAGTGGGCCGTCTGCTTCCCCCTCTCCCTCTGCTCCTCCCCCTGCTTGTGCGCTCGCTCGCTCTCTCTCTCAAATAAAATCTTGAAAAAAGAAACAACTCAAAAATGGGCAGAAGACCTGGACATCTCACCAAAGAAGACGCACAGATAGCAAACAGCATATGAATAGATGCTCTAAATCGTGTCGTTAGAGGATCACAACTTGAAATGATAATGAAGCATCTATCAAAATGGCCAAAGCCTAGAACGGTGGCACCTCAGGTGCCGCCGCGGAAGTGCCCCCGAGCGGTGCGGCCACTTTGGGAGACCGTGTGGTGGTTTTTTACAGAACGAGACCCGCTTCCCACCCGAGCCAGCGGACCGTCCCTCAGTTTTTACCCAAAGGAGCTGAAGGCTCACGTCCGGGGGCACCCGGCCGGCTCAGGTGGAGGAGCAAGCAGCTCTGATCTCAGGGTTGCGAGTGCGAGCCCCACGCTGGGCGTGGAGCTTACCGGAAACTCACGGGGACTGCAGACGCCCGTGACGGGCAGCACAGCCCTGGCTCGCAGCGGAGCCAACCGGCTAATGCGCGATGCTAACAACGAGGAAACGGGGATCCATGGGGACTGAGGCTTTCCGTAAGCCTCACCTGCTCGGAAGGATAAAGAATAAATTGATTTTTTTAAAAAGACACCTTGCTACATGGACTCCTCCGAGGAACAGACAGTGGCCAAGAAGCACATGGAAACGTCCTCCACCTTTGACGAATTTAATCTGCAAAGTAAAGCCGAGACAAGATGCCAAGCCCATGAGGACGACTAACACTTGGAAGGTTGCTACAGGCGGAGCGTTCGTGTCCCCCCAGGTCCATACCCCCAAAGGTGATGCCATCGGGGGTGGGCCTTGGGATGCTGGCTCATGAGTGGGGTTGTGAGGGGATGCCCGCAAGCCCTGCCGGAGGACATGGGAGGTGCCCCCCGAGAACCAGGAGGCCGCTCGCCGCGGTGGCCCCCCGACCGCAGACCTCACCCCAGAACCGCGAGGAACCAGCGCCGTCGGGCCGCAGCTGCGGGGCTAGTGGAGCCGCCTGCGCGGCCGGAGACCCCCGGCACGGACAGAGGGGCGGGGAGGCCGCGCAGCCCTTCCGGGGAGCCGTCTGCAGCTTCTCCAGTGGGACACGCGCCACCCCGACCCCCGCGCCCCCACACTCGGGGCCGCCCACCCAAGGGAGCGTCCATGACAAGACTCTGCCGTGTCTTGTCTCCATGAACAGGGACGAGGCAGCGTTCCTCAGCAAGGGGACAGCCGGCGGTGGTGTGTCGCTGAGCTGTACAGTCCCACCCAGGGGACCTGCTTCCTCGGTCCGCTGACGTCTTCGTTCGTGCTGCCCCGGAAGCCACCCCAAAGGTGGGCGCCAAGTGCCGCCCTTGGAGGTGCAGGGAGCACCAGGTGGGAAGTGCGGATGTGGTGCAGGGCGGAAGCCGCTGTGACCCTGGGGAGCTGGCCCAGCTGTTGGGGGCGGGGCCTGCTGTCCCCGCAGGAGAGCTCAGCCAGGCGAAGCCACCGATGGGACAGAGGAGCGCTCTGCCGTCACGCTGGACACAGGCAACACCACACACTGGGCGACAGGACGGCCCAGCAGCCCGTGGCCCGCGGCCTCCCCTCCAGGACGAGGGGATCAGATGCCCAGCACGGGAGGCCCCCCCCCCCCAGCTCCCAGGCGGCTCCGGACCAGCGCCAAGGCCTCCCTGGCTGAGCTGCCCGCAGCTCCCGTCCCCATGGCATGTGGCACATGCGCTTGCTCAGTCACGGGGTGTCTCTGGGTTTTGCGGAGGACAGTGACGGAGCTGTCACTCGTGGAGCGTGTCCAGGGAGGAGCTCCAGGATGCAGGCAACCGCATCTCTTGGCGTCCTTCCTCTTTTTTGTTCCGGGGTGAAAGGAGCTGGGGTGGCTCCCCCGTGCGCTAAGGCCTGGGGTGTCTGCCCCGGGGTCCGCCGGCGGGGCCACTGGCAGGGCGGCCGCGGCACCTGGGAGGTGACCAGAGCAGCCGGGCCTAGGGCCCGGGACACAGAGGCCGCCTCGGCATCTGCTGTCGTCACTTAGGTGACAGTTCTTGGGACTGGGATTGCCGCCGTCCGTGGACCCCCCCCCCCCCAGCCTCCACCCGCTTTCTGTGCCCGGGCGGCCAATCTCGTGCCTCCACCCCCCTCTGCCAGGCTGTGGCTGCGCGGCCGGGTCTGTCCCCTGCACCTTGGCATCACCCACCAGCCCCTTAGCCAGTTTATCATGACGCGGTGCAGCTCAGCGCGTCTCTGTCCCACGGAGGAGTCCCAAGTGCTTGGCGGTTCTAACTCTGTTGCTCTCTCCTTGCCCGACCCCGTGACTTATGTTGGGACAAGCTTTCAGGCCCGGGCAGCAGTTAGTTTTTATGAATATTCACGTGAACTTCAAGAGAATGTGCATTTTCCAGCGGAGCACAGACCCCCGGACGTCCAGCTGGCCGACGTAGCTCAGTCTGCATCCTCTGTACCCCTTCCCGCCGGAGCCGCCCCCCTTCCGAGGACGGGTGTTCAGTGCTTTGTCCTGGAGCCGGATCCTGGCTGACCCGTTCTTCGCCTCAGCACTTGGATTGTACTGATCATGTTCTTCCTCTTGCGTCTGGAGTTATTTTCCTGCGAGGTGGGGCTCCTGGTCCTTGCTTGCTGTCAGTCTGTCCTCCTAGGCTGGTTCTCTGCAGTGTGTCTGTCTGGTTGCCTTGCTGACTCTTCCCGTTTTGTGCTGCAACAGCCTCACCCGGGGTGACTTCCGCTCACACACACACAGTGCGGTGCCGTTTGACGCTCTTCCCACCGTCTCCGAGACCGACTGGCTTTTCCCTGGTCCTCGGAGCGCAGGGGCTGGGGGTGACCCCACGTGCCTCTGGGGCCTGAAGCCAGGTGGGGCCGAGCAGAGGGCGGGCGGCCCAGGTCGGTGGGTCTCACCTCTGCTCAGCCGTGACGGCATCCGGCACCCTGGCCAGGTTCACCCCACTGGGCAGGGTCGGGGCAGCTGGGGGGCACTTCCCATCACCCCCAGGGGGACAGAGTTCAGGATCCTCCTGCCCGTCAGGGAGCGGCCTGCTTTCCCTCTTCTGGCTCCACGTGGCAGCTGCCACCCTGCCTGTGGGGAGGCAGTGAGCACATCCGAGGGGAAGCAGGGACTGTTCATCCCCAAGTCGCTCTGCTGCTCTGCAGGCGGGAGAGCCAGTCAGGGGCTGAGCCTGCACCTTCTTCTGAGTCTTTCATGGTGTTTGAATTGGATTCTCGGGGATCCCTGGGTGGCTCAGCAGTTTGGCACCTGCCTTCGGCCCAGGGCATGGTCCTGGGGTCCTGGGATCAAGTCTTGTGTCGGGCTCCCTGCATGGAGCCTGCTTTTCCCTCAGTGTCTCTGCCTCTCTCTGTGTGTCTCGTGAAATAAAGTAAATAAAATGTTTTTTAAAAATGAATTGGATTTTCTCTTTTCCACATTAATTAAGTGGACTTATAAATTTAGCACAGTTTTTAAAAAAGATTTTATTCATTTGAGAGAGAGTGAGAGCATGAGCAAGAAAGAGAGAGCGCAAGCCGGGGAAAGGGCAGAGGGAGAAGCAGGCTCCCTGCCAGGCGAGGAGCCAGACATGGGACTCGATCCCAGGACCCTGAGATCGTGACCTGAGCCAAAGGCAGACGCTCAACCAATGGACGCACCGAGGCGCCCTGAACAGTTTTAAATTTTAAGAAAAGTTGTGAAGATCGTGTAGAGTGGTCCCAAATTGCGCTTGATCCCCTAATAACATCTTCCATGAATATGCTACACGCGCCGCACTGAGTGAACCAACACGGATACATTTTTATTAACTCAGTCCATTCTTTATTCAGATTTCCTTAGGTTTTCCTTGGTGTCCTTCTTCTGCCCCACGAGCTCATGGAGGGTATCACATATTTCAGGGGTCATGTCTCCTTAGGCTCCTCTTGGCGGTGGGATTTTCTCACACATCCCTTGTGTTTCACGGCCTCGGCATTTGTAAGGAGCACTGCTGTCAGTTATTTTGTAGAACATCCCTCAACTGGGGTGAGTCTGAGGTCTTCCTCATGGTTAGATTGGGGTCATGGCTTGGGAGAAGCAGCGGAGCCCACGAGCAGGTCTCACCGCATCCCCCCAGGACACCCAGTGTCGGTGCTGCCCCGCTGTGAGGTTGGCCTGGAGCTGCCGGGCCGTGGTTTTGTCCCCTTTCTCCACCAGAAGCTGCTCTCTTGGCCCCTTTTCCATCCTGTGGATCCTGCATGGCCGGTCTCTCTCCTCCGTCCTGGTTTATCGCTCTGGGCTGATGGGCACTGGTCTGTCCTTGGCCTAGGGCGGCAGGCGCTGGCTGTGCCCCCGCCCCGCCGCATCCTGGGGGTCTGCGTCCGTCCCGCAGCACTTCCTTGCTCCCAGGCTTACCTTGTGTGTGTTTGTGTGTGTTTCCTGCCCCGGTCAGAGGCGAATCCTTTTTTATTTCGGTCACAGGTGAATCTTGATGATCTACTTAATTTTACTTTTGCTCCGAGTGTGAAGAATTGGCTGCGGGAGAGGGAAGCGGACAGGCCACCGTCCGTGGGCTGAAGTTCCAGCAGGCGCAGGCCCGGCACGGGCGAGGGCGAGGGCGGGGCCGGGGCGGCGGGTGGGCCCGGCCTGGGCCGCGCGGGCGTCGGAAGCGCAGTTCCGGGCCACGGGCCTAGGGTGTGCGGCTCCCGCATCCGGAGCCTCAGGGTCCGGCCCCCGGGCGCCCACGGGACCTCGGCGGCCGTGCGGGCGGCGGGAGCGGGAGGGCCGCAGCGGACCCGAGACCCCGCGCCCCGGGTCGCCCGAGCCTCGGGCCGCAGAGGGCCGCGCCCCGCAGCTGGGGCCGCAGGTGCACGACCTCGCTCGGCCCGGCTCGGCCCTGCCCCGCCCCGAGCCCGCCGCCCGCCCCGAGCCCCTGCGGCGCACAGACCCCGCCGGGCGCCCCCGGGTGACCCGGGCCCCAGGGCGGCTGCTCCCGCCGCGGCCGCGTCTCCTCGGCCCTGATTGGTCGGCCTCCCGCCACGTGACCGGCTGCGCGACCCGGCGCGCGCTTATTGGCCGAGGCGGGGCCGGGGCGGGGCCGAGGCGGGGCCGAGGCGAGGCGGGGCGGGGCGGGGCGGGGCGGGGCGGGCGGGCGGACTGCGGCTCCGGGGCTCCCGGCCCCGCCTCGAGAGGCCGCCGCCCGCCCTCAGGCCCCTCCGTCCCGAGCGCCGCGCACACGCGTGGCCGACACGACCCCGGCCTCGCGACAGCCCGGAGACCAGCCCGTCCCCACGCTCGGCCGCAGGCCCGCTCCACCCTGCCCCGGGCCACCCCGGCGCCGCCCCAGCCCAGACCCTCCCCTGCCCCACCCCGGGCCCAGCGCCCCAATCCCGCCCTAGCCCGGCCCCCACCCTCGCCCCAGCATCGCCCCGGCCGGGCCCCCCTCGCCCAGCCCCCAGCCCCTCCGAGCCAGGCTCCCTGGGAGGGACAGGACCCTGCTCCGCCTAGACCCGAGGGGACCCGCCGAGGCCAGTGCAGGCCAGTGCAGGCCCCGCCACACTGCGACAGGTGGCGCAGGCTCAGGGCTGGCGGGACGGCGGCAGGTGCTGGCTCGCTGCGGACCAGCTGAACTAGACAAAACGGCCCTTAACTGGCAGCCCTGTAAACTGTGCCCCGCCAGCCCGGGGGCTAAGTGGCTTGGGCGTCCAGCAGCTCCCACCCGCGGCGGAGAGGAGGGGGCGTCCTCTGGCTGCCGCAGGAGCTGGGCGGGAGCAGGGAGAGCTGGTCGCGAGCTGGCCCGCCCGCAGGGTGCACTGTGCAGGGGCGCTCGGCCTCCTCCGGGGTTCCACATCCGGAGTCAGTGTGGACCTGCCAAGCACCCAGGGCAGGCCACGGTCTGCGCTCCCAGGGCCCAGGGCCTGGCTGTTCCCGTCAGGGTCCCCCAGGACCCCTCTGTCCCGGGGGCGTCTCTGCACGTGCTCAGAGGGGAAGGCCTGGGGCTCACCACCCTCTCAGCCCCCTTCCCCCTCAGTCTCCTGCACTTGGTCCTGTTTGGCCACCGTGTCCTCCGCTGAGAAACCTGCCGGAGGAAGGGAGCTGCGCCACCCCCGCACCCAGAGCAGAGCACCCGCCGCAGGCCTCTGGGCATCGCGCCAGCAGACACCAGCCCCAGGAAGCGCCGGCCGCAGCGTCCAGGCTGCTGCCCAGGACCCCTGCCAGGCTGCGCTGGGGGAGGGGAGGCTCCTGGGCGCGGGGGTGGGGGGGTGGGGGGGATGGCGTTATCTAGGAGGGGCCACCCTGGGGGAGGCAGGCAAACCCCAAGCACAGAGTTGGCACAGAGACTTCCGTCAGTGTTCTGGATCCAGGAAGGGAGGAGGGACAGCTGCTCCCTCCCCGGGGGGCAAAAGACGCTTGGGGTGGTCCTTGGGGCTGGGGGCCAAGCTGTCCCCTGAGGCAGGTCCTCTGTCCCCTTCCTGACACCAGGCAACCTGAGGCGGAGTAAGGGAGTGAGGGCTCGGGAGCGGCCTCCAGGGCACAGCTGTGGGCGCAGGGGCGCAGGGCACAGGGCTAGGCCAGTGCGGCCTCTCTGGGGGCCCAGGCGGGGCAGGCTTCCTGACAGCACTTCCGGGCAGCAGTGTAGGGAGACCACAGGGACCCCGCCTTGCTCCCTGGAGAGAGGCCCCCAGAAGTGGAGCTCAGACGAGTCTCTGGGGATCCAAGGAACCAGGCACCTCGGGTGGGCTTTGGGCACGGGGACCACACGGGAGGGGGCCCCAGGGGGCGAGCAAGGCTGCGCTGGGCCAGCGGCCCCTCCTCCCACCAGCCAGGGTGGGCAGGCTGTCCTAGGGCGCGGCGGCCAGAGCTCCAGCAGCACAGGGAGGACTCCCTAAGGACGCAGGACAGACTAGGGCAGGCCCTCGGGACTGGGGCCAGCACAGTGGGACCTGGGGCGAGAGGAGGCTGGCCCCCCAAAGGGGCTGGTCTGCCCTTGGACCATTGCCATGGGGCTGCCTTGGAGAGAAGGGGGGTCAGGGCCGGGGAGCCCAGGTCGGAAGGGGCCCACCCCCCTCGCCCCAGGACCCCGTGCCCTCTGGCTGCCCGGGCGGGGTTGCGACCCCGGAGAGAAGAGCACACGGGGTGAAATCACTGGTGTTTATTGGCTGTGATTCCATCAAGACTACACACGCGGTGGCCCCCCACATGCAGGAGGAGGCCAGGCGCGACAACGGAGGACACGACACCCACAGTCTAACTAAGCTCGGCTGCTCCGGGCGCCCCGCACTGGGAACGGGACGCGGGCTTGGTACGAGCCCGCCCTGTGGGCTCCGAGCTGCCTTCGTGAAGTGTGAAAACAGCCGTTTAGAACAGACGTGGGACCGGGAGGAGTCAGGGGCGCGGGCGCAGCGAGGCGGCGGGGCGCGGGGGGCGCCCTCGCGGCCCGGGGCAGGGGGTGCGCGGTAGTATTGCGGTCTATTGTTATGGCTTGTCTAAGAGCGACGGGGGGCCACGCCCCGGCCCGCGACACGATGACGTTGCGATGTGGACAGAAAGGGCCCCGGGCACCGAGGCTGCGGCCTTTTTGTGACGATAAAACCCCCAAACACGTAAGACCTCGTTTACCTGAGATTCAACACATCGTGATGCAGAGGAAAACAAGGGTGGAGACACGGGGTTCGGGAGGCCGCGGTGGTCCCGGGCAGGTCCGCCCCCCGACGCGCAGCAGGCTTCCGAGGGCGCGGAGTCTCCTCCCGGCTCTCCTCGGGGGTGTGGGGGTGCAGGGGCTGCGCCAGGGGACCCCCACCCAGAGCAGCCTCCGAAGGGAAGGCCGGAGGCGCCAAGTGGGGCAGGAGTGGGCTGCGCCCACGGACTCAGGGGCAGCGAGTTCTGGGGGCGGGGGCTGCGCTCCCACCCGGGGCGGGGGGATGACCCCTGGGCCTATTGCTGTGTTTCCCTTAGTCTGCAAGACGACCGCGTCCTGGTGTGGGCCAGAAGCAAAGCCTTCCGGGGCAGTGAGCCAGGCAGGGACAGAGGACGGGGAGAGACAGATGGACAATGAGCGTGAGGGGTGTGGGTGGAGGTGGGCGGCCGCAGGCGGGAGGACCCCGAGATCCTGCAACCAGCTGTCACGGCGGGGGTGGGGGCTCCCACCCGCGCCCCCAGGGAGGCTGCTGCTCCCAGCCCGCGCCGCCTTCCCCCCACTATGGCTGTGCTCCTGAGTTTGGGGCGGACGAGCGCCCACCAGCGCGGGGACGGCGCACCGAGGGGCGGTCGAGATGCCGGCCTGGTCGGTGCCCGGACCTCGGGCACTGCTGGGTGGAGGGGAAGGGTGGGGGCGGTAAGGGCCGTCCCAGCTTGGGGGGCCCACCCAGAGGAGCACGTGGGCGGGCCCGGGCTGCAGCACAGACCGCAGGGGCCCTGGGGGCAGGCGCCCCTGCCCCGGTGTTGGTGGCAATGGCAGTGCGGGGGTGGGGAGGTGGCGCAGGCTCCCGAGGCATGAGCGGGCGTGGGGCGGGCAGATCTAGGACTATGGCTTATAGTGGCGCTGGGGGGCTGCACTCTGCTCCCGACGTCCCTTCAGGGGCCTCGCGGAGGTACAGGGGAAGGTAGGCGAGGGCGCGAGGGGGGGCTCCGGGCGCAGCGGGGGCTGGCGGCGCCCGCTTACTTCTTGAACATGTCCTGCAGCGGCCCAGGCAGGTACTTGATGACGGTGTCCAGGATGCTCTCGTCCTCCTCCTCGGGCTCGTCCCCGCAGCCCGGCGGGATGGCCTTCTTGGGCCTGGTCAGGCTGCCCTCTGAATTGGCCTCCATGGCGGCCTGGGCCTCGGCCTCGCGCTCCTCCTTCTTCTTGATGCCGTACTGGGGGGGGGCGGGGGGGGCAGAGAGGGGGGTCAGCCCGGGAGCAGGTCTGCCTGGGGCCACAGTCCCTGGAAGGGCTGGACCCTTCCTGCGCCTCGGGATCCCCCCAAGAGGTCTGCCTGGGGCCACAGTCCCTGGAAGGGACCCCAGGTCTGCCTGGGGCCACAGTCCCTGGAAGGGCTGGACCCTTCCTGCGCCTCGGGATCCCCCCAAGAGGCGGTGCCTGTGGCCAAGAAAGGGCCGCGCCGACTGCCGCCAAGACCCTGGAGGACAAAGGCTCCACCCAGGAGGGTGCCTGGGGGGGGCAGGGGGACCCCGCCAAGAGTGCAGGGGCAACAGCGGAAGCCGAAGCCGGGGGGGTAGGGAGCACGTTGAGAGGAAGGTGGGTCCCTACTGGCACCAAAGCTGCGGCCCTGCCCCAACCTGGCCCCCCCACGCGGCCACCCTGCGTGCCCTCCCAGGTGCCATCCGAGGAAGCTGCCACCGTCCTCGGCCTGGGCCCAGGTCCCGCAGCAGCGGAAGGGATAGGCAGGATGCGTGTAGGCAGCGGAGGAGAACCCACTGCTCCGTGGCTGGGGCGCCCACGCAGCCCAGACCCCTGGCTGGGAGGTGCGGTCCCACCTCAGGCCGGCCACGTCTCCCTACATGCAGTGGTGACCACGCCCCTGCCCATGGACAGCCCGTGGAGGAGGGGGCACGGTGGCAGCTCCAGGTGGAAGCCCGCAGCCCCACACCTGGACATCCCGGGCCCCTTGTTTCCAGTTTCCGGCCTGCGTCTCTGCCCCCGGAGATCATCCAGGTCTCCCCTGTGTAGTGGGTGGACCGGCGTCCCCCCAAGACTCATGTCACCCCGAACCTTAGAATGTGCCCTAATTTGGAAATAAGGTCTTTGAGCTGCTCTTAGGATAAAGAGATGATCCTGGACCCTAAATCGGTAAGGGTTTCCTTGTAGAAGAAAGAAGAGGACAGAGAGGCCACATGCAAGTGGACAAAGGCCGGCTGCGGGCACAGGGCACCGAGGGCCGCCGGAGGCCACCGCAAGGGCACAGGAAGGACTCCCGGCGGGCAGCCCTGCCGCATCCGGATTCGGACTTCTCCCCGGAGCAGAGAGCACGAGCGTCAGAGAGGAGCCGCACGGGGGTCCTGGGTGGCCTCGGGGCTGGTGTCCCATGGCGGGCCCAGTCGGGACGGGGACGCCTGAGGTTCTGACCCGCACCCAAGGGAAGCGCTCGCAGGAGTAAAGTGGGACAAGCGGGGACAGTGCGCGCATCGGCGATCGTCCCGATGCCAGATTTCTGCGGGTGCCCCACAAGCACAGGACCCCGGGCTCAGGGAGGAGGAGTCTCTGTCCTGGTTGGGGGGACCCCGTTCCTGCTCGGCTCTCTTTGCCTGCCCCTCCCGAAAAAAGTGGATTCTGGTTCTGGTTCTGGGGGCGGGGGCTGGCTCCCCAAGAAGGACCTTCCTCTGCTCTCGGGTTTCTGGGGGGCTGGCTGTGCCCCCCCAGCCCGCTGATGATGCTGAAGGAAACGTCTGCGCCCGTTTCCCCGAGGCTGCGCTGGCTTCAGGCTGGGGAGGTGACGGCCACTGTGGCAGAGGTCACCAAGGAGGAAGCCGTGCTCTCTGCCCACCACCCGTGGCCAGAGCACAGCCTGTGGCCTCCTTGGGCACCTGCTGCAAGAGGGATGAGGGGGCCCCGAGCAGTCCACAGGACCCTGTGCATCCTAGGGGCGCAGGGAGGGTCTCTGAGGGGCACAGGAGGGCACCGGGCACATGCACCAGGTGAGCGTGGACGTCAGGCCAGCCAGCCGCACGGACTGTGACACCCCCTTGCCCCGGTGGCGGCCCTGGCTGGGAAGGGGGGGCCGGACCGGCTTGGAGCCCCGGGGGCGGAACACGGGCAGGAAGCAGGTCAGCCTGGGGAGAGCAGGCTCCCGAGGACGTGGGCCGCCTGCAGATGCCCGTGTGCTCAGGGAACACTCGCGCTTCCACGAGAACACGCTGTGTGCGGCGAGCAGAGCAACCCCGACCAGAGACGTGGCCCACGAGCGAGCGCGGCCTGCAGTGTTGGGGCTGCCCCTCTGGCCGCCGGGGAGGAGACCCCAGGCCGGGCCACCCGGTGAGGCTCCCCCAAGTCACGGTTCTCTGCAGGGGCACGCCGCTGCGCCGGGCTGGGGTCCCCGCGGAGGTGCCCGGCCTCACGGGGCCACGGCCTTCAGAGCCGCTGGTGACCCGCAGCCACATGCTCCCGTGACACCCAGCCGCGCCTCAGCCAAGCCTGGGGAGCGGCAAGCGATGTGTGGGCTCGGCGGCTGCAAGCTGAGGGCGGCTGGGCGGGCGGCACCCACGCAGGTGCCTCACCTGTGGCTCCTGGACCCCGCAGCGGGGCCGTGATGGGGCGGACAGAGGGACGCTCCACCGACCAACCCCTGAGATGAGACACTTCCTGGGGTGACGTCGCCAAGGGCCCTGTGCGCCCCAGAGAACAGGTACCCCTGTCTGCTGGAGCCTGGGCTGGGCAGCTCAGCACCCCGTTTTCCGGCCAGCCCCACGAGGCCTGGTGGCACATGGCTCCAGGGAGGGCCGGAGGAAGCCAGGTGCCTGGGGGCCAGGTGGGTCACCTGCGGGAGCCACACCTCAAGGGCAGCGTGCCCACGGGCAGGGGCGGGGGGTAGCCAGAGGAAAGGGGCAGGGTCCCCTGGCAGGGGGAAGGACGCACTGTGGGGCAAGACCTCCCAGGAGCAGGACCTGGGGCTGGGCCAGACAGTGGTGCTGGGGGTGCAGCGGGGACCAGGTGCCCCCGTCCCGAGCAGGCGTGGCGTCAGCTGTGGCGCACACTCCCTCCCGCTCTGAGCCCCCCCACCCCCCGGGCGGGCCAATTCTGGAGGCTGGGGCCGCAGCGCTGGGAGACCTGGGTCCCTGGGGCTGCAGCGTCCAGGACACGTCAGATGCCTCCCGGCCTCGGACCCACGCATGGGGGCTCACCCGTGTCCCCGTCTGCCCGGCACCACCGCCGCCCGTGCCAGTGGCCACAGGTGACCACCGTCTCCACTCTGCAGCCGCACAAGGCAGGCCCCTGCCGGCGGAATCAGGACCCCAGCAGGTGCCCCCGCACAGCCCTGCCATCCCTGCAGGGGGACCCTCCGGGCACAGGTCCCACCTCACCTGCGACAGCGGGAGGGACCCTCAGGCTGGGCAGGTGAGGAAACCGCGGCCAGCCCGCCCCACAACCGCAGGGAGATGCCACGGGGCCCTGCGCCCACAGGAATGGGACCGGTGCACAGGCCCGGCCACGGGGTCCTGGGAGGGGAGCTCACGCAGGGCGACCGGGCTCCGAGGGCGCGGGGCTTGACGGGGCTGGGGAGCCAGCTGCAGGACCCCAGCTGCTCCCGGGAAGGGGCTCCCACGTCCACCACCACCCGTTCTGTTCCCGAGCCCTCTGTGCATTCATTCGTTCACTCCCTCACTCATTCACCAGCTCGGCATCCGTGGGGGGGACATGGAACGGCAAAGCCCTAAGTGTCCCATAAAAGTAGGCGGGAAGCAAAGCCAGCGGGGGAGGGGGCTGGCGCCTCGGGGAGACCGGGGAGAAGCGAGGGCAAAGGCCCTGGGGCACGGTGGGCCTGAGTCATCACAAGCCGGGGGCTGACCCCGGGGTGAAACGGGCGTGCACGCGGAGCGGCAGCAGGGTCCCCCCGGCAGGCCCGGGCCCAGGGCAGGGGCTCCCTGGGCAGCAGGCCGCCCCATCGCACCCCAGGGGCGCCGAGACCTGTCCAAGCACCGTGACCTGTTTTCAGGCTCGAGGGTGAGGACACATCGGGGTGACCACCCGGGGCAGCTGCATCGCTGGACGCAGGCAGACGGACAGGGAGACGTGGGCCTCAGACACGGGCCCTGGCCCGCCCACCCCCTGGACGACACCCCGCCCGGCACCTGCCGTCCTCGTCCTGCCCCCCGACCCGTCCCCATTCCCCGCCCCAGCCACGGCCTGACCCGGGACCGCAGGGGGGCCAGTGCGCCGGGCAAAGCCAGGGGAGGTCTCTGCAGGTCTCCAAAGGCGCCCAGGGAGCAGTGCTGGGTGGCGAGGTCTGCCGTCCGCACCCCCACCGATGCCGAGGCCCTGTGTGCCCCGGAGGCCTGCAGCCACCCCAGGGGCGCCCCCCAACCTTGGGGGGCCTGGCTCCTCCCCCAGGTGAGTGGAGTTCTCCATGCTGCGCCTGCACACAGCACGCCCTGCAGGGCCAGGGCCACGCAGATCTCCTCCCTCGGACCCGGAGCCAGGGTCATGGGGTGAGGGGCACCAGGGAACCAAGCAAGGCAGCTACCCCCCCCCCCCCGCACCTGGGCCCGGCGACCCCCAGGGGTGCCCAGGGGCACAGCCCTGCCCGTGATGACTCACCCGCCAGGGCCCCGGGCGCCTACCTGCTGGGGGGCCTCCCCCTACAACCTGGGGTGGGGCAGGTGAGGGCCGCTCCGGGACGCGCGGGGTGGAGGCCACAGACCACGGCCGGTCCTGGGGGCCTGGAGACCCCACGCGAGGACGGGACCCCTGCCCACCCCCCAGGGCTCCGGACGGTCCAATCCCAAGGTCTGTTCCGTGGAGCCGGCAAAGGGCGAGCGGAGGAAGCCCAGCGCGCCCCCGTCCCCAGGGCCCCGCGTGTCCCCCCCCCCGCCCCCCGTCCCCAGCCCCGTGCCCACCTTGTCCCGGATGCCCTGGCGCATGGCCTCACGCTCCGCCTCCATCTTGGCGTACTTGGCCTTGCGCTCCTCCTCCTCCTGCCGCAGGGCCTCCTGGCGCTCCTCCTCCTTCTTGGCGGCGTCGGGGTCCTTCTCCTCGTCACCCCCCAGCATCTTCCCCATGTCCTTTGTGGCTCCTGCAGACAGAAGGCCGCTCAGTCCCACCAGCTACCCCCAGCGCCCCGCCCCCCCCGTCCTGGGGTGTCCTCCTGTGTCTTGGGGAGGGGGGAGGCAGTCTGGGCAGCAGGGGGCAGAGCTGCGCGCGTGTGCCCGGGAGCCCGGGGCCAGGGTCTCATGTGCAAGCGCAGGCGGTGCAGGCGCTGGGGCCCCGGGTCTGAGCTCCGAGGCCGCAGGCGGCAGCACCGGGTCCCCAATTTCTCGGCGGCACCAGACGCCACTTTTGTCACAAGCTCCTGATTCGCGCGCAACAGCAAGCACGTCTGCCGCCGCCCTCCGTCCTCGGCCCACGGGACACACGTGGAATTACAGCCTCGGGGCTCAGCCGGCACCCAGGGCTCCCAGGGCGCAGCGAGGGGAGGGGTGGCCAGCTGCTGGGGCACCCCCACCCTTAGTCCCTGCTCTGCGGGCGCGAGCCTCCACCCTCTGACCCGAGGAGCCCAGCCAAGCGCTGCCCCAGGTGAGCCGGTGGGGTGCACTTGGGAGCCCCAGAAACAGGCTGGGGGGGGAGCCGCCGTCATGCCCCCGTCCCCAGCCTGCTCTGACGCCCATCGCCGCCCCGCCCCCCTTCTCCCTGAAACCAGGGCCCCACGTTGGGACCTGCGCCCCCATGTTCGCTGGAGCGCAGACCCCACCCTGCCGGGCCCACTCCCCAGCTCAGGACGTGGCGGGGACATCCCGACCAGTGCTGGGAGGGGGTCGGGTGGGAACCCGCAGCACCCACACAGAGCACCCCTGCCCAGACCCCTGCCCCAGCTCTGCCCCCGGGCCTGGCCCCTTCCGTGCCCCTGTTAACATGATGGTCCGTCCCCTCACCCCCCTGCCGCCCCCACGCTCTGCAGAAGTCTCCAACCTCTTGGGGGGAGGCTCTGGTGTCCCCCTCAGGCACATGCACCTGCTGCTGTTCCGAGAGCTCACGTTCCAGAACGCTGTCCACCGCTCCGACCTGCTGGGCACCCTGCATGCTGGTCACTGGCGTGGGTGTGCCCACCTGCGGTCCACCCTACACAGCAGGGACCATGCACACCTGCGCGCTGCACAAGTGAGCGCTCATCTCCGGAAGTTCTCCTGGACATCGTCTTAGGGTCACAGAAGCCACCCAGCTGGTCCCAGGGCGGGTGCACTCCGAGCAGCCCTCCAACGGTCGCTGCGAGGCGCGGTCAGCGTGGGGGCGAGGCTCCGAGGCAACCACACGCTTTATTTGGATGTTGTCACTTTTCCCACTAATGTCCCTTTCCTCTTCCAGGATCCCATCCCAGGAAGCACATTACATTTAGGTTAAAGTCAATTTTTGAAAAAAGAAAAGCATTTTTCACCTTGAAACAAACCTACGGTGAGAATTATAAACTGTAACAGAAAACTGAAATTTTTCTAAATAAATAAAGTCACTTGTCACGTTCAGGGCCAGGGAGTTCCACAACGCGCCGCCCGCTCCCCGAAAGTGAGTCACAGGTCAGCGCAATCTCCGTCGCAGCCCCAAGAGGCGAAAAGGAAATTGTGTGAAATCTGACAAGCGAAGGGCTCGTGCGCGGAGGAGCTCGGGCGGCCCGGCCCGGAGAGCCACGCGAGGCAGGGGCCGGCTGCGCGGAGGTGCAGGGCCCGGGCGAGGCCGCGGCCGGGGACTGCGTGACAGGAAGCACCTGGCGGGGTGCTGCGGGCCGAGGCACGACCCCGGAGTCCCGGGCGGCACCCGATGGGAACCGGGATAAAAACGAGAAAACAGGCGGCGTCAGGCGGCCTCATGCCCGCAGGCACCATCACCGGAGATGATGCTCTAATTCGTCGGTCGCGGGGTCTCGTCCGTGTCTGCCGGGACCAGCCGCCGGCTCCCGCTGAGCCCCAACACCCAGAACACCGCCTGGCATGCCTGGGTGCTCAGATACTGGCCAACAACCAACGCCCACATTTTAAAAGATACGCATGATGCTCGGCCACCAACAGAGCAGGCAGGGCGGGGGCTCAGCCCCACGGACCCCTGGCCCCTCCCAGGGCGCTCCGTGGGGGAGCGTCCTGGAGCTCTACTGCATCTCGTAAAGAAAAAAATGAGGCGCCCCTGGGGGGTGCTCAGCGGGTGAGCATCTGCCTTGGGCTCAGGGTGTGACCCTGGGGTCTCAGGATCGAGTCCCACATCAGGGTCCCCACAGGGAGCCTGCTTTTCCCTCTGCGTTTCTGCCTCTCTCTCTCTCATGAATAAATAAAATCTTTTAAAAATAAAAAAAGGAAATAAAATAAGTATTACAAAGGCACCAAGCTGTCCCCCGCCCACCGCCTCTTTCCCCGCTGACGCGGTCCGTACCTATGATCGGTGACGCCCAGGGAGAACCCACCGCAGGGCATCCTGGACTAGCGCAGATATGGGACGATGCTCCAGCCACAATAACTCCAAAAGCAGCAAATCCTCAGGATTGGCCCTAACCAAGAAACCCCCAGAACATGTGGGTAGAAACCGTCTCCTCAGATGCCAGGCTTGGCCGACGCTGGCACTCCTGGTGGGCACGCTTCACACGGTGAAGGTGCCAGTGACACCAAGAGTGGAGCCCGCCTGCGTGCGGTCCACGCCGTTCTCCCCGCGGAAACGCCAACAATCCGTCCCCTTCTCTGTTTGGGCTTGGGGCCACGTTAACCTTCACGCGGCAGTGCCCACGTCGGCAACCCGACCCCCCCCCCCCAAGGGAAGTGCCCTCACCGAGCGTCTGACGTGTCCGGGGAGCTGCAGGCGGCACAAAGGTCATCAGAGGGGAGGCGTTCTCAAGCGAGACAGCGTGTGCCGGGGGCGCTGGGGAGGCGCGCCCTCTCGGGGTCTGGGGAGAGGCGAGGTGGCGCCGGGGCTCGCAGTGCGACAGTCGTCAGCACGCTGTGAGCCCGCTGTCCTCAGGGTGCTCAGAGCAACGGGGGCACGCAGGGCCGCTGACGGCAAAGCGGCACACTTTACGTGAATGTTTCATCACAGTAAGAAAAGGGGAGCATAAATTTGAAACGACCTATAATCTTACGTCTGAAAAAGAAACTCAGGCTGCAGAACTGACCTCAAGGCGCTGGCAGAAGGGCGCGCCCTGGCGGCGGCAGGAAAGACGCAGGTGGGACACCCGGGGAAGCAGGAGGAAACCCCACGCCCGGCGTCGCGCGCAGAAGCTGGGTGGTTGCGCCCGAGTCCACACGGCCGCCGCGCGTCCAGAGCCAGAGCAGGCCTTGACCCAGCAGAGCCCAGGGCTCCGAGGCCGGCGGCGCCCTCAACACGCATGTTCCTGGGGCGGCAGGAGCACTCAGCCGCCTCCGGGGGAAGAACGAGGGGCCCACACGAGTGGGCGCACCGGGCCCCCTTCAGGACTTGGTGCTCAGGCACCAGGGGTGGGCAAGTCTGGGGCCACAACACTGGAAATGAGGAAAAATGCGCAGGAAAACGCTGCAGACTGAGAGGACCTTAGCGTGACCAAGTGATACGTGGTATCCGAATATGGCTGAAATCGTGAATGAAGCGGATTTTCTAAGACACGCCGTCAAAAGCTGAGAAGTGTGTCTAAGAATTCACAGATGGGCTCCTTCAAACATTCAAGAAACAGATAATTCCAATGATATTTAAACTGTTCTTGGAAAGGAGAGAAAAGAAGGAAATTCCTCAGGTTATTTTTGTGAAATCCGCATAAGGACGATGCCAGCAGCCGGCAGAGAGTGACCGTGGGCAGCCCCCACTTCCCCACTTCAGCAGTGCGACAGGCGACGGAGGGCGGGGGGGGGGTTCCAGAGGAAACAGCACTCGTGATGGGGGGGGGCCTTTAGGGAAGGAGACAGGGTCCCGCGTCCAAGACCATTGCACTCCTCAGGCCGCGCACCGCGTGCTCTGCAGGCTCAGAGGCTTCCCCGCCCCAAGTCCCCGTGCCCCGCCCCCCGCGCCCGCCACGCCCCAAGTCTCCGTGCCCCGCCCCAAGTCCCCGTGCCCCGCCCCCCGCGCTCACCCTGCCCCAAGTCCCCGTGCCCCGCCCCCCTGCACCCCTACTCATCCTGGCCAGGGGCAGGCAGGTGCACCTAGCCCTCCTCCTCCTCCTCCTCCTCCTCCTCCTCCTCCTTCTCGGAGCACCGCCCTGCCACCTCAGCTGGAAGCGGCGCCCTTGCTCAGGGTCTAGGTTCACAACAGCTTCAAGCAGGCCTGACAGTCTGCCCATCACGCGTTTGACACACATGCACACCCACAAAACCATGGCCGCAGTCAAGCTGGTGGACATGCGCGTCCCCCCAAAGCATCCTCACCACAAGCCCCCCACCCCCGAAGGCGAGGTGGGTGTACCTCGGTTGCCCGCGTAGGATGTTCGAAGTCCCCCGTGGCATTGCAGCCACGCACACAACACCCAGCGGTTCCCCCTTCTTGCCGACGCGCGGGCCCATCGCACGGACGCGCATCGGCCCCTCCCGTCCGGGCAGGTGGTGGCAGGTCCAGGGCACCTGCTACCACACGCTCCCCCCGGCCTGGACCCTGAGCTGCCTGCCGCCTACCTACAGGCTGTGCGTCGGCGTCCGGGTCCACGTGGACTCGGGTCCATGGCCGTGAGTGTCCGCTCAATTCTCAACTGGCCGCTGGCCTTCCTGTTACTGGTGGGCAAGAGGCCCGCGTACATTCTGTACACACGTCCAGTTTTGTCTTAAAGATGCAGCTTCGGGTTTTCTTCTTCCCGTGTCCTTCACATCTGCTCTGAATTTTATTTCCTTTCTTATTTTTCTTTTTTTAAGATTTTATTTAGTTGAGAGAAAGAGGGAGCATGACTGGGGGGTAGGGGTAGAGGGAGCCCGAGGTGGGACTCGATCCCAGGACCCCTGGATCCTGACCTGAGCGAAGGCAGATGCTCCACCCCCGCGTCCCCCAGTTTACAATCCTTTCTTGTTTGCCTTGAGACTCTTCCCAGACCCACGGCTCATTCAGAGGCATGTTGTCCAGTTTCCAGGCACCTGGGGGGATTTCCAGGTATCTTCCTGTTACTTTTCTTGCCCCGTCCCCCATTCGGCATGACTGAAATCCTTCACGTTCCTGACTTCGTGCTTTACGGCCCAGACACGTTCTGCCCTCGCACGTGTGAGCGGAAGGCACACCTGGGCTCACCGGGAGTGTTCGTGCGCCAGGCAGCGTCGGTGGTCCTTGTGCGTCCTTCCTGCTTCTCTGTCTGTTCCATCAACTCCTGAGTGTCTCACCTAAACCTGAGGATTTGTCTATTTGTCCCTTTGCTTATGTCGTGAAGCTCGTGCCTGGGGTAGAAACAGTGGACACCGCGACATCCTCTTCCTCCGTCGGCACCTTCGGCGCCAGGAGCAGCCTCCTTCGTCCCTCTACCAGCCTCTGCTCTGGAACCTACTTTGTGTGTTGTCAGCGGATCCACACCAGCTTCCTTTTGAGCAACAGGAGCACCGTGTATCTCTTCCACCTTCTTACCTCACCCTGCGTATGTCTTTATATTTGAAGTGAGTTTCCTGCCGGCGGCATAAGGTTGGGTCTTGGTTTTCCGCACCACCTCCCAGTCTCTGCCTTTGGGCGAGCGTGCTCCAGCGGCCTGGGCAGACGGGCCGTGAATCCCAGCTAGCGATCCGTCCGAGCAGAAGGGAGGCTTGTCGGAGGGTCACCCCCAGACCACGCGGCTCTGCTCCCACCTAACAGAGCCCCAAATAAGCCAGGGGAGAATCAAAGTGTCTCAGCAACCCGACCACATCTGGAACGAAGCTCACAAATATACTTAGGAAAACAAAAATATCCCGCGCAGCAGGGTGGAAGTCAGAACGTCTGGCACCCAGGAGCCGCTGGCAGACGCTCCGGGCACTAAGCAGGTACCACACATGACGAGGAAGCCACCCAAGCCCGGGTGAGCCGACTGCGCACGGACATACGGGGGAACACCGGACCGCTGCAGACTCCAACGGCAAGTAACAAGCACGGCAAGGTGTCAGTAAATAAGAGAAAATTCACCTAAAATGTATAAATCACAATGTGGCAGCTACAAGGTATCCAAAAACTGCATGGAGTAAAAGAAAGATGTTGGATTAAAATCAAAATTTTAAAGATCAATTTAAAATAAGCGCATTTTATCTATTCGACCAGCACTAGTCTTACGAAACCCTGCGTGGGGAGCCGGCGCGTAAGGTGCATTATGGGGGGGCACAGGTTGGCGTGATCCCTGTAGAGGGCACTTGGGGAACACGGGTCACAATTCCAGCACCTCCTTGATTCGCGGCAGCAAGGATGTAACGGATTCCGACCACCCCCACCCCAGCCCTTCCCGACCCCCGCCCCGGCCTCCCCGTGCGGCCGTGTTAGCCCCTGCGGCTCGGGGTCCCCCGACAAGTAACGGCGGCGCTAATCGCAACGAGCACATGACAGGAGACACGCAGGGCATGGGGGCTCCCGGGAGCATAGTGGGGCTTTAAGTCCCGCCCCAGCCCCCTCGGCCTGCTCGGAGGAGGCCCGCCCGCAGTGGGGGGGGAGCTGCAAGCCTCTGCACACGGCCCCCCACGCATAGCCTCCTGCCCCTGGCCACCCACCGCAGGGCAGGTCGCACCCCTTGGAGCACAGGGTGCCGCCGCCAGGGCTCCGCCGATGACCCCACGGCACAGGGGGGCGGGTACGGTGTTTTAAAGTCAGAAATGGACCTGACACCGTCCCTCCCTGAGGAAGTATTTTTAGGTAAAGAGTGACGCCAGCGAGTGACCTGAAGGCCACGCGGTCCGATTCCGTGCGGCCTCTGGACTCCGTGCGGTTTCCCTTCCCCACAAGGGCGGCCCGCTGGTCCCTGGATCCACAGGGCGAAGGCGGAGGCGGGCGCGGGGACAGCACGGGGCTCCTGCCAAGCCCCGCCCCTGGGGCCGCGCCGGTCACGGCCTGGAGCCCGTGTGCACACGAGCCGCAAACACTCCTGGACAGCGGACCTCCCCCCCGCCCCGACAGGAGGGGCTCAGGCCCGCGCCCCTCACCCTCGGGGGAGAGAGCAAGCCGGCCACTGCCCACGCGGCGCGCCCGCCACCTGGGGCCACTCCGGCTCCGACCCGGGCCTGTGGCATTCTGAGCCCCGGGGCCCTGGGCCCAGAGCCGCCCGCCAGCGCAGCGCCCGCCTTCCCCGGTGGCCTCGGCCCGGGCGCACCCTCGTCAGCCACATGGGCCTCCCCCACCTCACGACCCCCGATGCCCGCGCCTGCTGGGGGTCCAGACAAGGGCGTGGGCTCCGGGCTTCCAGGGAGGACGCAGCCCCGTGAGCCACGCGGCGCCAGGCCTAGGACGCTGGGCGCGGCTTGGGCATGGTCTCCGGGCGCCCACTCCCCACTCGCGGGGCGCCGGCTCTCCCGCGATGCCAGCCGCGCGGCGGCCGAGGCCGGGCACTGCCAGCCCCTGCTCTGCCCAGAGGCGCAAGGCCCCGGGACAGGGAGGCCCCCCCCCACATATCCAGGCCCGATCTCAGGCCCGGATCTTACAGGGTGGGGCCGACTGGGCGCTTGGCCAGTCCCGCGCGGGGCAGGAAGCCGGGGAGGTGGGCCTCCCACAGCCTCCCCCCTGACGGCAAGCCGGGGCAGGGTGCTCCCTGCGGGGCCACCCTCCTCCCAGGGCCCTGTCACAGCTGCCTGACCCGGGTCCCCACTCCTGAGTCCCCGTAGGAACTGGCACCCAGCATACAGCACCCTCAGCACCAGGCACCCAGCGTGCAGCACTTCTCAACACCCACAGCCAGCACTCAACTCACAGCACTGAGCACCTGGCACCCAGCACCCTCAGCACCCTCAGCACATAGCACATAGCACTCAGCACCACATACCCAGCATGCAGCACTCAACACCCAGACCCAGCACTCAACACCAGCACTGGCACCTAGCACCCAGCACCCAACATATAGCACCTCAGTACCTAGCACCTAGCACTCAACACCAGGCACCCAGTGTGGAGCACTCTCAACACCCAGCATTGAGTACCTGGCACCCAGCACCCAGCATGTAGCACTCAGCACGAGATACCCAGTATACAGCATCCTTGGCACTCAGAACCAGAACCCAACACCCAGCACTCTCAGTACCCAGCATTCAGACCCAGTTTAACACCCAGACGCCAGCAATCAGTACCCGGCACCCTCAGAACTTAGCACAAAGCATTTAGCACCTGGGACTCAATAGATGGCACTCAGCAGCAGCAGCACCCAGCACACAGCACTCAGAACCCAGAACCCCAAGCCCTCTGCTGGGTCCTGAGCAGCTGCCTGGCCTCAGTCCGGTTGCCACAGTTCAGTCAAGCCCACTGGACCCAAGGGGGCCTCCAGGGTGGAATGGGGACCCTCCCTTAGGCTGCCCCCTAAGAAACGGAAGCCAGAGGTGCGGACTGAGTCCTGAGAGGGTAGAGAAGTCATTCCCCCACTCCCCACCCCCGGGAGATGAGAAAAACAGGAGCAAGTCTAGAGAGCAGAGATTTGGGGGCACTTGGGGGCTCGGTCAGGCAAGCACCCGAGTCTTGGTCTTGGCTCAGGCCGTGGTCTCATGGGTTGTAGGACAGAGCCCGCGTGGGGCTCGCTGCTCAGCGCAGAGCCGACTTCTCGCACACCCCTCCCCCAGCTTGTGCTCCCTCTCTCCCACGTAAATAAAATCTTCAGAAAGAAGCAGCCAATCTTTAAAAGGAAAAGAAAAGAGACTCACAGAAGCCCGAACACAGGCAGGTGGAGAGCAAGGGCTGCGCAGACCCCAAGCCTCCATCCCTGCTACACAGGAGCAGAGTGCTCCCGCCCCACACCTGGGGTGCTCTCCCCGCCCTGCCCCCCCAGAGCGCTCCCCGCCCCCGCAGCAGTGCTCCCCGCCCCACCGGGGTGCTCCCGGCCCCGCAGCAGAGTGCTCCCCACTCCACGCCCCCTCCCCGAGTGTTCCCCAGCCCTCAGCAGAGTGCTCCTCACCCCACCCCTCGGGAGTGCTCCCCACCCCGCCCCTCTGGAGTGCTCTCCCCTGCCCCCCGGGTGCTCCTCTCTGATCCATGTTGCCCTTGGTGTCTGCCTGGCCTCGGGCTCACTCTGCTGGTTTAAGGCCCAGCGTTAGATGCGCAGCGACCCCGAGCAGGCCCCCGCGCTGTGCGATCACTGAGAGCCCCTGGCACCGGAGCTCCTACAGTGAACGCTTTAATCCCAACCAGAATTTCCTGGCAACCAACGGAAATAAACGACTTTCCTTCTCGGCTGGCGTAGAATACATCCACTTTATTCCCGTTCGGGGGCTGAAGCTTTATAACCGAGCTGTAGCTTAACCAACGAGGAGCACACTGTCCTGTGGGAAGGGCTGTCCTTCGTGGTTAGGGAGAAAAGGCCGTTTCTCTGAGGCCTTTGCAGCCTCCGAGAGACGTGGGAGAAGCGGGTCTCTCCCGAGCCCAGGGGAGCGAGCCGGCGCCCACCCTGGTGGTGGTGTTCTGTCACCCACTTGCTGCTGGCTGCCCATGGAGATGCCCCGCTCGCGAGGACGAGCAGGGAGGGATGCAGCCCTGCCTTGGAGGGTTCGGGGCCTGGGGCCAGCCTCTCAGATCAACTCCACCTGATGTGCTCCAGGTACCGGGGCGGGCGCTCCACACTGCCCACCTGGTCGGGAGAGCCTGTGCCACCCTGGCCTCACCCTCAGGGCAGGCTCCCGTGGGTGGACACCGGGGGTGCAGCAGGACCAGCTGGGCTCTCAGCCTGCCCGCAGCTCTGACCCGGGTCCTATACGGCAAGGTAGGGAGAGTCCGGGAGGGGCCCTGTGACCTGACGCTGGCACAACCAGGAGTCACAGAGCCAGTGGGAGGGGTGCTCCGGATGCTTAACAGAAGCAGGTGCCAGACCGGGGGGTGGGGGGGGGCCCTGAAGGAGAAGCTTCTCTGGCCAGGGCTCCCGGCCCAGAGGAACACTCGCCTGCAACCCACCCCCCCATGTGAGCACCCAGCTGGGAACCCCGGCAGCCCTGCCACATCTGGGGGCTGGCCCCCAACAGCCCCCAAGCCGTCCCCGCACACGGCGTACAGCCCACTGCCCCAGGGCGCAGAGGCCCCCGACCACAGCGGCACCCGGAGGCTCCCCCTGCCGTACATGTCTGAGATGCTCTCCTGTCCACGGAGGGCTGGGTGACGGTGCCCGGGTCCCTCCCACGCCCCCGCGGCTGGCTCAGCAGAGCCGCTGTCCCCTCAGACGCACAGGCCTCGGGCTGGGGGCCGCTCAGCCCTCACCCTGATGCCCTGAGCACAGGCCCCAAGCCCTCCCACTCCCAGGAGAGGGCAGCCTCCCCAGTCCAGGCCGGCCCAGGCCGAGTGCCCCAGGACTCGGGACACAGTGACCAGGCCCCGGGGAGCCCGAGGCAGCGGGTGTCCCGTCACGTCCTGCTGTCTCCATGCGGTGGCCCCGGCTCATCTGTGCACCCTCGAATCCCAGCTCAGGTGCCCCCCCGTGAAGCCCTCCCCCGCCCCGCACCAGCCCCGAGCACCCGAGCCTGCTCTGGACGAGGAACGAGGCACCCGAGGCAGGGCAGCAAGACAGCCGGCCGCGAGCCAGTTGTCGGGCCTGACTTGCCCTGCTCGCGTCTACACCAGCCACCGACCTCGGTACCGCGACAGCCCCCGCTCTCGACCTCGTGTGACTATAGACTATAGCTCCAGGGCCATCGCCGCTTCCTGGCCTCGGGGACTCTGCTTTCAGATCACAGCCTGGAGCCCCAGCCCCCGGCCGTGTCCAGTCCACCGCCGCGACTCTGCAAGGCCCTCTTCTCTGAGGGACCGAGCATCCAATCCGGGGGAGTCCCAGGGTGGCCCCAAGGGGACCCCCCTCCCCGG
The DNA here is from genome assembly GCF_018345385.1 of Vulpes lagopus. Taxonomy (NCBI): domain Eukaryota; kingdom Metazoa; phylum Chordata; class Mammalia; order Carnivora; family Canidae; genus Vulpes; species Vulpes lagopus. The sequence continues at coordinate 151,993,791 of NC_054827.1, read as the reverse complement.
CCGCGGTGTCCACGGGGATCCCATCTGACTCTGAAGGAACCAAAGTGCCCCCGGGTCACCCCACAAAGAACCCAGACCTGAGGGCAGACCCTCCAGGTCCGCTCCGGGGGCCCGGGACGGGGGTGGGGGTGGGGGGGTGGTGGTGGTTTGGGCAGATCCTGCCCCGGCAGGCAAAGGAGCCCGGGCCCGCTGCCTACCCGCTGCAGGGAGGCCACCAGTCGGGGCCGCCCCTCGTCCCACTGCTCAGTCCCTGGGGCCAACGACAGCCCCCTCCCGGTGGGCAGGCCCCTCCTGGCCGCTGGGCCCTGCCCTCCCTCTCACCACGGCCAGCGCTCCCTCCCCTTCCTGCCAGTAGCAGTTGCCTCCTGGCCCCAGACAGACTGTGGAGGACACAGCCCTCGCCGAGGGCCACACAGCGGCGGTGGCGGCGGCGCCAGCAGCCCCCCGGCCGGGCTGGGCTTCAGCGGGGCTGCACGCAGGGACGGGCCGTGGGGAAGGCCGGGGTCTCCGGGGACGCCACCGCCGTCCCATCTGCAGCCAAGCTCCTGGCCCAGCAGCCCCTGAATTTCGGGCTGGCGCTGAGTTCATCACCCCCGAGCCTCAGGGTGGACCCGGCCCTAGGGAAACAGCCGCGCCCGGGGCCTGTGGGCGCCCCGCTGCTCTGCCTCTGGACACGGCCTGCGCAGCCTGGAGCCACCGCTGCCACCAGGCCGCCCCCGAAGGCTCCTCCACGAGACGCGCGGTCAGGACCGCACAGCAGCCCTGCCGGCCGGGGACGGTCTCCCACGGCCACGGCCACAGCCCCAGGAGGCTGCGTCCAGGCCCTCGACCCCACCGCCCCTCCTGCCGCTGGCCTCCCTCCGCGCGGCGGCGTGGCCTCTGGGCGTCCAGCCCTGACTCTGTCTCTCGGCTTGTTTCTGATACATCTGTCTGTCCATCTGTGTCTCTCGCCCTTGGGTTCGTCCGTCGTGATCTCGGGCCCCCCATTGCCCGCAGGTCCCCAGGCAGCCTGTGCCCCCCTGTCCCCCGCTGACCTGCCGCCCGCCTGCTCCCTGTGTCTCGGGTCTACCTCTCTGAGTGGCCTCCCGGCACCATCCCTCTGGGTCTGGGTCCGTCCCTGTCCGTCTGTCTGCACGCATTCATCCTGAGAGGCCAAATGATGCCCGTTCAGGGGGAACTAAAATACAAGGTCTCACTGGGGAAGCCCGCACGCAGCCCCCAACCCCAGCAGGGGGTGACAAGTGTTGGGGGCAGCACCTGGCTAGGCCACCCCGTGACGGCTGCGGACAGGGCGCTCCAAGGTGCCTCTGCCCCCCTGCAGCTACCGCGTGTCCCCGTCACCGCAGCAGGAGAAACTTTGGGCTGACATGGAACAAAGGGAATCCAGGCTGGCAATTACCCAGCTAATTTCAGCCATGTAGACAGCCAAATCAGATATTTCAGGTTTCTCACAAACCCACCTCAGGGCCTGAATTAGCCACCTAATTAATTATCTGTAACAGCCTGGGACTGGCTGGGTGGAACACCGACTGCTCCCAGAGCCAGGATGCTCGTCCCTGAATCATGTCCTGGTGACGTAATCATTATAATTAGACTCAACCTGCAGCCTAGCCTTGACCACGAAATCTCCGGGAACGTGGCCCCAGGCCAGCCCCCAGTGTCTTTCCACTTAACTCACAGCAGCAGAAATGCGGCGCTTCCGCCAGGGACAAGCCCACCCCTGGGGTCCCGGTCCTGGGCTTGGTGGCCCTGCCATCCTGCCCCCCACCAGGGGCGCAGCAGCCCCCCACCTCCAGAAGCAAGGCCCCGACCCCTTCTGCCGCTGCAGCAGCGCCACGAGGTGCAGCAACTGACTCATGCCAGGCTGCAAAGGCGACCTGGTCAGGGTGTGGCCCACAGAGGCCACCACGGGAAAACCCCCCGGGACGGTGGTCAGGTGCCGCTGCAGGCAGCTGTGGGGAGCCGATGCAACAGCCAGGGGCGCTGGGGCACACGGATGGCCGGCGGGCCCCACGGCTCCAGCGCGATGCACCCAGGCTGGTGGGGACCTCAGTCCGTCGCCCGCCTCCTGGGCCAGGGTCTCTGGCCACGACACTGTCCTTTTGAACCAAACAGGCACAGGATTCACTTCAGATACGAGCCAGCGGGGTTCGACGGGCGGTCCCCCCACGCTCGCTCACGCCAGCACACACACCGCTGCACCACCTCTGTGGAAGGGGGCCGGGGATGCACGGCCACCATGGCATCTTCTCGTGCCCCTAGGTCCCACCGGCCCTGGCTCGCTGTGCCCGCTGCTGCCCCCACCCCGGGTGAGCCCACTGCCCCGGCTCTGGCAGCCTCCCGCCTCCCCTGCTGCAGCCACTCTACAGCTTCCCCAGGCTCTGCTCCCCAAGAGCAAAACCCCCATGGGGCCCACCAGACCCTGCCAGTTGCACTTGGCCCTTGGCGCCCCTGGCACGCACCCTGGGCTATCCTCCCAGAGGGGAGGGTGCTGCCGCTTAACCGTCGACCCCAGCCTTGGCGCGGCCTGGATGGCTCTGCCCCGACCACAGTGTGCCAGGCTGCGTCCTCCTCCACCCCCGGGCTCCGTCCTGAGGGGGCCAGTGGGCAGGTGAAGCCCGAGGGGGACCGTGTAGGGAGTGTGCCCCGTGAGGTGTGTGGCCAGCGACCCCCTGGGAACATGATGCCCCTACTCCCTACCTCCCAGGGCCTGTTTCATCACGAACTCCATGACGATGGCTTTGATTCCTCAGCGGCTCCTCCAAGGGTCAGAACTCACATGCAAGTGTGGCCAGGAGTTCTCTGCTGGGGGAGAGGAAGTGGTCACAGGTCACCCCGAGCAGGCCGGGGTGAGGGTGGCTTCCTCATCTGTACCTGCTGGCCCCTGAGCACGGGTCTGTGGTCTGAGGATGGCTTCACAGGTCAGGTCCCCACCTGAGGGCTGGAGCTGACGCTGACAGGGACACTGGGGTCTGGGGCTTCCACCCCACACCCTGACCTGGGCACGTAGATCCCAAGACCTGCTCCACCTACAAAGTGGTCTCACCTGGTTCCTGGTTTTCAGAAACCAGCTTATGGTGGCTACTGTGGGGATGGGGATGCGGCGCAGAGCCTGGGAGAGCACAGCTCCCAGGAGCCAGGCTGCCTGAAGCCCGGTCGGGCCCAAGGGGTGTTTGAAGGTGACTGGCTCTTCTGCCTCCTTGCTGGGCCCTGGGCCACAGGGGTGGGGGGTCACCTAAGGGACAGAAGGAGTATGGAGGGGTGGGGCCTGGCTGGATGCCCCTTTAGGGAGCTCCCCTCGGCTTCTTACAGGAGCCCCGGGAGACCAGGCTGTACCCAGGGGAAGTTCCTGTGCCCACTGCCACCAGCACGGCGGAGACTGGGGTGGGAGACCCCGTGGGAGGGCAGCTGACCCCACCTGCTCTGCTGCCCCCCACCTGCGCCTGCCGGGCCTCCAGGGTCCAGGTCGCTGAACTCTGGTGTGGAGGCGCTGCCTAAACCAGGGGCTGCAGTGCTCCCCCTCCCCGCTTGTAGGGAGAGCAGGACAGCCCAGGGCTGAGATCCAGAGCTTTCTGGGGTTCTCCTCCCAGGAGACCCGCACTGGTGCGGCCTGGGGGGGGTAGGGGGGGCTGGGGGGGCTGGGGGGTGCTGGGGGAGCTGGGGGGGTGCTGGGGGGGTGGTGGGTGCTGGGTGGGGGGGCCGGGGAGTGCTGGGGGGGCCGGGGGGGGTGCTGGGGGGTGCTGGGGGGCCCGGGGGTGCTGGGGGGGCCGGGGGGGGCTGGGGAGGTGCTGGGGGTGCTGGGGGGGTGCTGGGGGGGCGGTGGGTGCTGGGTGGGGGGTGCTGGGGGGTGCTGGGGGTGCTGGGGGGGCCCGGGGGTGCTGGGGGGGCCGGGGGGGTGCTGGGGGGGCCGCCTCCCCGCAGGGCGCTGGCGCACAGGGCGCCCTTGCCGCAAAGCAGATTCTCCTCCAAACTTGTGCCCCGGGTCCTGAGGGGTGGGGAAGCGGGGCCCAGCCACAGCCAGGTCGGGGCGCCGCGGAGTCCCCCAGGCTTGGGCCCGCTCCCGCTGCCGCCGCACCCCTTGGCTTTGCGGGCGGGCGAGGTGCCGAGCGGTCCCGGGGCGGGGGCGCGGGGGGCGCGGGGAGGGGCGGGGGGGCAGGGGACGCGAGGGCGGGAGCCCGACCGCGGCGGGAGCGAGCAAGAGCCGCGCGGGGCCGCTTCAGCACCGAGTCCGCGGACAGCGCCCGCCCGGGGCCGGGGTGCGGGCGGGCGGCGGGGTGGGGGGGGGCGCTGGGGCCTCCCGGGGGGCCGGGGCGGCGGGGCGAGCCGGGGGGCCGGGGAGGGGTGCGCGGGGGCTGGGGGGGCTGGGGGGCTCCCGGGGCCGGGGGCGGCGGGGGCAGCCGGGGCGGCGGGGGAGCGGGGCGCGGGGCACGGGGCGCGGGGCGGTCAGCGGCGTTACCTTCCCGGGCCGGGGCGGTCAGCGGCGGGGCGCGCTCGGGCCGGCCGGGTCCATGTGGCGCCGGGAACGCGGCGGCGGCTGAAGGGCACGGGGAGGCGCGTCACACGGAGGCGCACCCCCCGCCCGCGTCCGGGCGTCACGACGGGGCGGGCCCAGCGGGGCGCGGGGCGGGGCGCGGGGCGGGGCGCGGGGCGGGGCGCGGGGCGGGGCGCGGGGCGGGGCGCGGGGCGGGGCGCGGGGCGGGGCGCGGGGCGGGGCGCGGGGCGGGGCGCGGGGCGGGGCCACGGAGCCGCGCCCCCGCCGCCCCGCCCGCCCGGAGGCCCCGTGCGCGCCGCCCCGCGCTGGGAAGGGGCTCCCGCCGCGCCCACGGGGTCCCGACCCGGGCGAGGCCCCTGCGCCCCCCGCGCCCCCGCGTCGCCCCCGGGCCCGGCGCCCCAGGGCGGGACGAGCGCGCCCCCGACTCCGGGCCCCCACGCGCCCCGCGGAGGGAGCCGCCCGCGGCCGCCGTAGTTCTCAGAGCAGGAGCGCGCGCGGGGCCGGCTCCGCGGCCTGGGGGCGGGGCCAGCGGGCGTGGGCGGGGCCAGTGGGGCCGGGGGCGGGGCCAGCGGGCGTGGGCGGGGCGTGGGCGGGGCGTGGGCGGGGCCAGGGCGGGGCGGCGGGTGGCGCAGGGCGGCGGCCCCCGCGGGGCAGGGACGCCTGAAGGTCGCTGCGGACGCTCCGCCCCGCGGCCTCGCCCCCGCCGCCCCCTCCCCCGGCCTCCGGGATTTCCCCGCCGCCGAGCCGCACTGCGGGGAGCGCGGGGTCGCCGCAAGGTCGGAGGCTCCGCGGCCAGAGCCGCCCCCGCCGGCCGCGCCCGCCCCGGGACGCACCTCCCAGGACCCACTGCTGCAGCCTCCCTGGATCCCAGGCCCCGGCTCCGGCCCCCACACCCTCGCTTGTCCTGCTGACGGGTCCTGCCCCGCAGATCTGGGCCAGCGCGAGGGAGCTGCTGCCCAAAGGGGAGCCGAGGGCTGCGCGGAGCCCCTGAGCTGCCCGTCCCGGCTGACCCCCGTGGTCCCACTGCATCACTGCCCCCTCCTCCAGGCACCGGTGAGAGCCCCCGCCTCCCGCGGGTCTGGGGACAGGTGTTCTGTGCTCAGCTGTTCCAGGTGTGCCAGGGCCTTGAGGGTCTGCTCAGCCTTGGCCCTTCCGGTGCCCCCCCAACCTGGGTGTGGATGCTGGAGGGAGCCGTCAGCCCAGGAAGCAGAGAAGTCGCTGCTCCCTGCTCCAGGCTCTCCCCTCCGCCCCTGCCACCAAATGGGCCTGGGGGTGCAACACACAGAGCCGTGACCTCAGCTGAGTCCGGAGCAGGCCCCACGACCCATGACCCTGTGACCTTCATGAGCCACCTGCGGGGCAACACCCAGCTGACCCGAGGGCAGTGTCAGGGGGGCGCAGGCTCATAGGAGGGAGGAGCACACAGGCCCCCAGCTCAGTGGGGACCCCACAGCCCCACTGACTCCACAGTCTGGGGCTGGCTGAGCACCACACACAGAGCCCTGAGCCTGGGGTCCCGGGGTGCTGCCCGGCCCCCAACCCCCCCATCCCTGTGTGAGGTCCCTGTCTCTGGCCCTGTCCATTGCCTGTCCTGCACTCTCCGCCCACACAGAGACCCCCATCCGTTCTCACAGGTGCCCAGGCCCCTACCAAGTCTCCGACTGTCCCAGCGGAAACAGACAAGGCCAGTGACAGTCCCGGATCAGAGTGACTGGTGCCCCACGCCAGGACGGGGAGACCAGGCAGCTGGGCAGCCCAGGGAGGGCCACCTCCGGGCAGGTGGCCAGGACATGAGGTGACGCAGCTGCGCACCACCACCTGCCAGGTCTGCCCCTGTGGACGGGGTGGGAGGGTTGCGGGTGACAATGCTGCCTTGGTAGTTGTGTCGCCCTCAGGGCCTGGAAGACCTGCAGCGGCCACAGGGAGGCAGGAGCAAGTAGCTGGGGGAGACCCGGCTGTGAGTTCAGAGGCACCGGAGGAGGCCACAGTCCCGGGGTGGGTCCTGGGTGGGGGTACAGAGGAGGGTTCCAGGAAGCGGAAGGGTGGGGCCACGCAGCGTGCCGGGCGTGGGGGGCGCCCTAGCTGGGCCCTCCACCTGCTCCAGGAATGGCCCTCCAGGCCGGGAACCCCGATCCAAGGCACGAAGACCATATGATGCTGGGTTGCAGGCCCCCCGGCGTCCAGAGTCCCCTCTGCGCCCCCACGCAGTCCTGCAGATGGCAGAGGCCGCTGAGCTCAGCCTCCTGGAGGCCCCTCCCGGAGGCCCCTCCCGGGCGCCCCTTTGCTCCCTCCAGGGAGGCCCGGCCCCTGCCAGTCCCATCTGGCCCCCGCGCCACAGGGCACATCATGCTCCGGCTCCCACAGGCCTTTGGGTTTGGAGTGGGGACTGCCAGGGGCGCGGACCCCCAGGGGGCTGGGACGGACTTCGGTGCACTGGGGATTGCCCAGAAACTTCAAATGCAAGCGGAAGCTGGGGTCCCCCTGCTGTTGGACCCCGTGAGGCCTTGGGAGGTTGTGGCAGGAGTCGCGGAGGCGAACTGGGACGGTGGTTGTCACTCATCAGGGCCTCGCGTGCCTCCCTCCCGACACCACGGCCTCTTCCCCGCTCCCTGGGCCGTGCTGGCCATGGGGCAGCCGCTGGGAGCTCGTCCCTGGAGCTCCAGGAGCCGGGCAGGCGGTGCTGCGCTGCTCAGACCCGGCCCCACCCCACATGCTGGGCCACACTGCGCCCCGCCGGGGTCTGGCGATGACATGCACTTTCCAAGGGCGCCCTGCCCCCACCGACAGGGGACCCCGTGTCTCACAGTCACCAGGAGGGCGGCCCCCACAACGGGAATGTCCAGGCTGGGCCATCTCCAGGCCTCAGGGGGCATCTGGTCGCATCCCCCAGTTTGGGGGTGGGCTCCGCTCTCTGACCAGTGGCCCCTCCCTGGAACCCATCACATGACCACGTGACCCCCACCGGGCCGCAGACCTCCGTCCTGGGTCCACGAATGGCCGCCCAGGATGTGCTGCCCACCCCCTGCCCCGTCCCAGCCACTCTGTGCCCCAGAGGCCCCCCTCCGCCCTCCAGCAAGCCCAGCGGGCCCCTGTAACAGGTCCCGCTCTGCACCACACCCTGCAGCCCCTCCTGAGCCGGGCTCAGCCCTTGGACTCCACCAGGTGCGTGACCTCCACGGGCGGGACTGCCCCCTGGGGCCCCTCGGCTGCCCTGGCATTGCCCCTGCCTGGCCGGGCTCTGCGCCCTCCCCCAGTTCACAGCCTCTCCCCAAGTGAGCCGAGAGGCCCCCAGCCCAGCCCCCCGCATCGCGGTGGGCGGCCGGAGCAGGCCCCACAGTGCACGCGCCGTGTTCCCCCGCCTGGCCCCTTCCGCACGCGCCCTGTCGTCACCCCGCGCCCCTCCTCTCCAGCTCCCGGGCAGGGGCGCGGCGCCTGGCGGGGCAGAGGCCGGGTGGCGGCCACGCAATGCGCCTGGACAGGGCCGGCCACGGGCCCGGTGTGGGTGGGGATGCGCTGCTTGACCGCTGTGACCTGTGGGGACGTGTGCGTCCTCAGCTTGAGGGACGGGGCGCAGCCTGTTCCCCTGGGGCAGCCGGGGGGCGGCCGGCCTGGGGCCCGGCCAGGGTTTGCTGCCGGGGAGGACGGCCAGTAGAGCCGGCAAAGGGACGGTTGGCATTTCCTGCCCGAGGGTGGGGCCCCTGCAGCTCTGGCTCCTGGCAGGTGAGCCTGGAGCTGGGACGTGGGGCTCGCAGGGGTGCCCGGGGGCGGGGGACGAGGAGGGGATGGAGCAGACGCTGACCTCAGCCCTTGTGGACGGTCACCCATCGGCCGATCCCCACCCGGATCCTGTGCCCTCAACACCCCAGGGGCCCCTCGCCAGCACAGTGACTCCCGGGCAGGCCCGCCTGGACACGGGGGTGAGCGCTGCTCCTGGCCGCGGGGCCGGGCGGAACCGGGGCTGGGGGCACAGCTCAGGATCCGGGCGGAGCCCGCCTGCAGAGCCCCCTGCGGGCAAGGACCCCGACAGCCCAGCAGGCAGTCCAGCTGAGGCTAAAGGCGGGCGGGGCCACCCCCAGCTGGGTGCCCCTCCCTCCCCCCCAGGGCTTGCCCAGGGCTGGGTGGGGGCTTCCAACTGAGTCCGTGGCCCCCAGCCTCCACTGCCCCAAGGCCTCCTGCTGTCCCGGGGCAGCGACACCGACCCGCAGCCTGGGGCCCGGGCAGCCCTCCGTGCGGCCCTGCGGCCAGCAAGGCGAGCGCGGAGCGAGGGGACGGCGCAGGATGGTGAGCTGCGTGCACCTGGCAAGAAGCCGGGCCCAGACCTGCGGGGCGTACGGGGCCGCGGGGAGGCTGGCGCCCCTCCGGGGCTGGCACAGCGCTCCAGCGGTCACAGCCAAAGACCTGAACACGGGGCAGGGCAGGAATGCGGGCGTGTCCCGGGCAGGGGCCCTCACGGCAGCCACCGAGGCAGGCAGCCCGACTCCCGATGCTGCCGTTGGTCCCGACGACGGCCTCATGGGTCCTAACCATTCGCGGACAGTGCAGATCAGCCTCGGAGACAGCCGTGGGCTGGGGGTGGGCGGCGGGACTCCCGCCCCCCCCCCCCAGGAGCCTGCGTCCCACCCGGCGCCGCCGCGCGAGGAACAGCGCGCTCCGTGGCCAGTTGAGAAGCCTGCCTGCGGCTCCCGCGCAGCTGGAGCTGGGCTGTGGCCACGCGTCGGGCCACCTCGGGGGCCCCTGCCCCGCCCGTCCAGCGTGAGTGTGCAGGCCAGGTGCCACCCAGCAGGATTTCCTCCCCGTCCAGGCCTCCCTCACGCCCCGGGGGGCGCGCCCAGCCGCGGGTAAGAGCCTGTGTCCCTCCGTGTGCCCTGCCCTCCCGGCAGCGCCGGCGTCAGGGGCGACCCGACAGGCTGCAGGCAATGGGGTGGGGGCCCTGGGGGCACGGGGATGAGGGCAGAGTCGGGGGCAGGAGGGAACCCCCAGCCCTGCGGCGCTGGCGCCCCGTAATCGTTCACTGTACTCGCACGTATTTCCTGCATCAAGCAGCTGCCAGGAACCAGGCGGGAACAGAACCGAAAGCGGGTTGTTTAAAGGATTTTATTCTTTTAAAAGTCATCTCCACACCTGAGTGGGGCTTGAGCTCACAGCCCTGAGATCAAGCGCCCCGCCCTCTGCCCGAGCCAGCCGGGCCGTGAGGCTGCTTCGTGCCTGGGACCGAGGACACAGCCCCGGTGCCCACGGCCACGCCCAGCCGGTGGGCCCCACGTGGAGACTCGGATCTCAGACCGTCCGTCCCGCAGGAGCTGCAGACACAGGTGCTGGCAGGAAGGAGGGCGCGTCACCAGGCACAAAGACAACCGCCAAGCCCGGCCGGGGCCCCAGAGATGGGGTGGTGCCGGCTGTCGGGGCGGGGAGGGGGGACACACCCCCAGCGGGGCGGCGTCCCCAGGGCCCCGAGGTCGCCGTCACGGGAGAGGCATCTCCTGCAGACCTGGGGCAGGCACGGGGTCCTGGGCTGGTCCCTGACCCGAGCCCACATCCAGATGGGGACTGTGGTGGTGCCCAGGAATCGCCCCTGGCCCCTGACCGTCCTCATCACCCCCAGGTCGGGCCCTGCAGGACACAGAGCAGCCCCCACGCCGGGTCCACAGGCTAGGAGCTCTGTGAGCCGGACGGCGGGAACCTCTGAATGTCACCCCAAGACAGTAAATTAGGGCAAACTACGGGGGCGGAGGGCGGAGGCGGGGTGGCCAGGGCTCGGGAGGGGTCCTGGCGAGTCTGGCCTGGTGCCGGGTCCAGAGCGGCTTTGATGCGGAATCTCTGAAGCTATTTAGGCCGCTCATTATTTGTTGAAGAGCCGGAGGCTAAGAATAGCTGTGAGGGCGTCACAACCCAGGGACTCCGCGCCCGGTGCCCCGTGGGAGCCATCACCTCTGCAAGGACAGACGGCGGCGCGGCGCTCCAGGCTCAGAGCCGCCGGGGCCGGGAGGGGGCGGAGGGGCCAGGCCTGGGGGCCGGGGCAGGCGGGGTCCCACCCAGCATCCTGCCGCCACGAGACCCCCGAGGGATTGCAGGGCGGAGGCCAGAGCCCGTCCTCATGAGGCCTGGGCCGCCCGCCCACCCGCACACCTGCACGGGTGCACACAGGGGCAGGTGGGGTCTGAGCGCAGGTCGGGGTGTCCAGGTCCAGGGCTGGGCTCCCGGCAGCCCCGTGCTCCTCTGCAGTGTCTGCAGGCTCGCACTCTGGCCTAACTCACCTGTGATCCAATCCCACCCAGGAGGCGGGTGGTGGGACCGGGCGTCCCAATGCGTCCAGAATCTTCTGGATCCTTTCCAGCACCACCCTGGACCCAGCAACCAGGGGGCACACAAGCTCTCAGAGGCCTGCCGTGCTGACCCGCATCAGCCTCGGGGCAGGACCAGGATGACCCCAGGACCTTGTGAAGTCACTTCTGACCAAAGCTTCGGGCTGACGTGTGCCCCCTGCCCAAGCCCACGCGCAGTGACCACGCAGACACGGGCACTGGCTTCAACGAGCTTCTCATCAGGTGCCGCGGACGTCCTCAGCAACGGCTTCCGAAGGGCCCGTGTCCGCCCCGCCGTGAGGACGTGGCCGGGTGGGGCGCGGGGACACGGCCAGCGCTGGGGTGTCCGTTCTGGCCACACGCAGGGACTGTGGGGCCCGTCCAGTGCTCGCGGGGAGGGCCGACCCCCAGACCCCGCGGCCCAGAGGGGCCCGAATCCGCGGCTCTCCAGGCAGGGCTCCCGCGCTGCCTTCCGTGGTCGGGGCCGAGAGCAGCCCGACGGTGGCACCGCTGCACAGAGGGGGTCACACGGCGCCAAAACAAGCGTCATCAGAAAATAGTTTAATTATGTACAGGCGGTCGCAGGCTGATCACACACAGGGAGCGGTCGCGCACGGGGCTCGGGGCGGCCGAGCAGACACGCTCTCGAGGCGACGGCCGCTGGACAGACTGACATGAACCACAAACCGTGACAGTTACGGGGGGACGTAATCAACACGTTTCCTTTGGGACCAGAAAAAGAAAAGGAAACTCAGAGGCTTTGGAATGCTTTTTCTTCTCGTGCCGGGGAGCGGCGTCTGTTCCCGACCTGAGGGCGGAGCACAGCGATCCGGGGTGGCCACACCAGCCCACGCCGTGACAGCCGCGGACGGGACGGGACCTTCGAGGTCGAGCTCAGCAGCTTCCGGCTCCGTGAGCCACATGCACAGCCTCGACCGCGACGGCTCAGAAGAGCGGCCGGGAGCCCTGGCTCTCGAACTCGGCCCACGCGTCGTTCAGCTCCATGAAGATCATCTTGGCGTACTGCTCGTAGGGCTGCCCTGCGGCCTGGGGGCCGGACCAGGGGTGCGGAGGCCTCAGACTCGCGGCCGGCAGCACCCCAGCCCAGACCCCGCCCCGCCCCGCCCCGCCCGCCCCGTGCTCACCTTGTCCGGGTGCACCACCAGCACGGCGCGGCGGTACTGCTTCTTCACCTGCCCGGGGGTCACCAGGTCGGCCATGCCCACGGGGGCCCAGCGGCTCTCGCCGTCCCACAGCACGGTGTGCAGGGTCGACAGCAGCGCGCGGATGTTCCTCTCCTTGCCCTCCGTCCACTCCAGGAGCTGTGGGACGCACGGGTGCTCAGACAGCAGACCGGGCCTCGACCCCCTGCCCCCAAGCAGCGGGCATCGTGCCAACGGCTCCACGCACCACCCAGAGCAGAACAAGGTTCTGCCCGCAAGACACTCGGCCTAGGCACGCACCCGACGCCCGGTTTCTGTGTTGATCCCGCCTGGGCACCCCCTGGGCCGGGCCACACACCACTCGCTGCCAGCGGGTCATTCTGAGACAGCCTGCCCCCGCTCCCCCCCATGACTCCCAGGACGTGGGCAGTCACATGACCCACGAGACCACAGCCACCTGCAGGGAGGACCCCCCCCAACCCCTGGACAGAGGAGGCCAGTCACCCTCAACAGGGTCACGTCTGGTGAGTGTAGACGCTGCGGCACTTGGCCATCACCCCATATGCAGCCGAGAAGGCAGGGAGGCGACCGCAGCCCACATGCGGACCAAGACCCTGTGGCGTCCCGGATCGGGTGCTGCACGGGGGGGGGGGGGGGGGGGGGGAGTGCTGCTGGCCGTCGCGTGTGCAGGAGCCCCCACCCCAGAGCCGGCGCCCGCCCAGCCTCACCTTCAGCTTCAGCGGGTCTGCGTCCCTCGCCTGCTCTTGCCGCCGCATCTCGGCCATAGTCCTCGGCCCCTTCCGGTCAGCCTTGGACGAGAAGCCCTGGTGGGACAGCAGGTCCTCAAAGTCGCTCTCGGACACTCTCGGCTTCTGGCCTGGGGGAGAGTGGAGGCTTGGCCACGGACACGGGGTGGGGCCCTGCCCACGGCGCACACGGCGAGACCTGCCCGCACGGCGAGGGGCTGCAGGACGCTGTGCACCTTGCTAACGGGAGGCAGGAGGCAGGCCCCACGCGCACACGGCCCCCAGCCGGCCAACTTGTTTCCAGCCCAACCGCCTGGGAGCCAAGGACAGCTGCGTCCGTCACCTCTGGGGGTCTACCCACGTGTGGCATCCCCGTGACAAACACGGCCGCAGCCCCCGACCACAGACACGAGTGCACCCCAGGGAGCCCCGCTGGGCGAACACAGACCGGGCCTCGCTGGACACTTGCCCAGGGCGGGCTGTTCGCTGGACAAATGGGCAGGACGGTGCCGTGGACACACCGCACCCAGGATACAGGACTCACCGAAGCTGGGGGCCCGGACCCCTCTCTCCTCTCGGCCACCAATCACGCTCACGTTGGCAGCATAGTTAGGCCTTGGCTGCGGACAGGCCTTGGGGGGTGGCTTGGCCTGGGGGGGCCACGGGGTGCCCTGGGCCGGGGGCCGACCCGTCTGCTGCCAGGAGCTGCCACCCGTGGGAGGGGGGGCCGTCTTGGCGCCAAAAGCCCCCGGAGCAAATCCAGCCGGTGAGCCTGGGGAGACAGTTCACAGAGGTTAGCGCCAGAACGCCCGACAGCTGCCGCGTCCCTGGGGAGCTGCTGCGGACAAGGCCCAGGCCCCGGACAACACGCATGTCAGACACCAGGACGGGCGGCCGCCCCGGGGGCAGGGGCCGGCAGGTGCGCGTGCGGACAAGGGCAGGCACGCGGCCCCCGCGCCCCCAGAACGCCCGGCTGCTTCTTCCACTGTTTATCGTGACGCAGACGCTCAGCGAGCCCCACGACCACCTCCGGGGCCCAGGCCCCGCTCACAGCCCTGCCAGCGCCAGGCCGGCGGCGCGTGCACATGGTCACCACGTGCACAGGTTCACCGAAGCACCGCGTCAGGACACCCGGGTGCCCCCTCTCCAGGCCTGTCGTTTCAAGAATGTTCTAGAAACGGGATCAGAGTGGGTAAGCTTTGTGGCTGCTGCTTCTCACTCAGGACCTGCTCCTTTTTACTGCCACGCAGTGTCCACATGGGCTGGGAGGACTCGGGCTGCTTCTGGTCCTGGGCAGGCACAGATCCTGGCCGCTTCTCCGAGATACACGGTCGCTCTACGAGGACTTCCATTAGACCTGGCCGCTCAGCGGCAGAGTGGCCGCGCCATCTCACGTTCCCGCCAGCACTCGGGGCTGCCGTGCTTCCACAGAGGCCCCGCCCCGGGTAGCCCTCGCCACGTGGCCCCAGCGCTGGGTGCCCAGCACCCTGTCCCATGTTCCAAGAGGACGGCTTTTCACCCACCCCCATGCTCACGTACTGTCTGTGCTGTCGGATATGGAGCTCGGAAACATTCTTCCCACCCCACAGCGTGTCCCGTCTTGTGCGCAGTGGATCGTGGTCGAGGTGGCCGTGGCCACAGCTCCAGGGGCTGCTACGGGGCCCTGAGGTTTCCCTGCGTGGGCTTCAGTCTAGGACTGCCGCTGAGCCGTGGCCGTGTGAGGCCTGAGGGTCAGGGCGAGGTCACTTTCCCACCTGCAATGGCCCATCCGCGGCCCTTCGGCTCCGACAGCAGGAGGTGCAGGTTTCGGCAGCCACAGGGTGAGGCCCAGGCAGGGGCTGCAGCCCCCACGCTCCTCTCCCCGCACAGAACCGTCTCAGCCACTCGGGGTTCTCTCCCCAAGAGAACACGACCGTGAGCTTGTCCTGGTCTTGCCCGCAGGGACCGTGCTGAACCTGCAGGCCTGCGCCGTCCTCACCGGGTCGGCGCCTGCGCCCCACACTCCAGTCCCGGTGCCTACCACCAACAGCCCTCCCCTACGCGGCTGGCGGGGCTGCTGACTGCACCAATGACTGCGCCCGCTGGCCGGGAAGCAGGCTCGTTCTGGAACAGACCCGCGGGGTGTGGTATCTGAGGACGACGGTCTCCTGGCGGGTGGTGCTGAGTGCGCGTCCACACAGGAGCACGGGCCCGCACGTCCCTGACGGACTCCGGTCGGGTACCAGGGTACACGAGCTTCCTGAACTCACCTGGGAGACGCTGTGGGCACTGGCGTCCGTTCTTTCCACACCTGGTAGGATTCTCCAACGAAGCCCCCCCAGGACCGGGGCCTCCCTCTTTGGGAGACCTTCAAGTGCGCGTTCCTCTCCTTCGCGGCGGCGGGGACACTCCACACGGGGCCCCATGCTGGCGGACGGGCGCCAGACCTCAGGTTCCACTGCCTCTGTGCCTGCAGGGACGTCCCCGTGTCCTTGCGCGATCGTCCCTTTCAATCTGTCCTGGTGGAGCTCTGCCGGTTTTACGGATTTTTGAGTTTCTTCTTTTCAAAGAACCACGTTTTGTTTCATCGGTTTTCTACTTCGTGTGTTTTGACTCTTCATTATTTCCTTCCGTTTGCTTTGAGTTTTGCCGACTTTTCAGACACCCCAAGGGGAGGGCTCCTGATGCTGACGAGACGGCCGCGTGCACCTGGTTCAGCGCACCGTTCTGTCTCCTAAATAACCCACTGGGTGCTGAATTCGAAGCACATGAAGACTAACGGTGACCCTGCTGTTCCTGATTCCCAGTCCATGCAGTCTCGACGAAGGCCCAGTGCCTGGGAGAAGGGCCGGGACCGCCACGGGGACCTGCCAGCCGTGGTCGCATCCAGCAACTCCAGCGCCGCGCCAACCTCATGTGCTGCTCCATCACCTGTCGAGGGCTCTGACGTCTGCTACTGGAATCTGTTTCTCCTTCCCGCCCGTCAGCTTTCCCAGGACCCCGAGGCCATGTGACGGAGGGTCTGGGGCCCCTGTGCAGCTGAGGGCCAGGCTCCATCCCAAGGATGGGTCACTCGGGACCTGAAAGGTCCTGTGTCCCCCAGCAGGACCCGAGGCCAACAGGAGGCTCTGGGCAGCCTACCCCTGGTGTGAGTGGACACACACAGGCCACGGAGGGAAGCAGGCCACAGGAAAACCCAAACTCCCAGGAACGCCCTCAGAGAGATGACACAGCCTGAAGCGCCAGGAATGTACCAAGATGGAAACTACTGAGAGACCAAGCCCCAGGGGCTCACCCAGATGGATGCAGAACTAGCCCCAGTGTTGCGGGGGGAGGGGAGGGGGCCCTACAGACCCACACCGAGGAAGGTCCATCTCCACACCAACCCGAAGGCTCCTGGGCACCATGAGGGGCTGCGGGGAGCAGCCACAAAGCCCTGGGGAGCACCGCCACCCGCCCCGAGCAATTTGCCTTCCCAGCAGATGTCTCCAGCCTGGACTTCCACCCGCCCGCTGACTGCCAAGGGACAAGAACCTGCTCAGATACTCATGGTCTTGATGCCCCACATGCGTCCCCAGGAGCCAGAGGCACCCCAAGGATATGTCCCCAGGAGGGTCGAGGCCAAAGGCAGCAGGTACAGGCTCTGGGGCGGGGCCATCTCGTCCATCCTTCCACCACACGAAGTCCCCGCTCTCCAGGTGGCCCACATGCGCCTGACGCCACCCAGCGTTGGCGTGGCTCTCAAGCCCCCACAAGGGGGCCGGGGCCAGACAGACTGCACCCTCTTGCCACCCGGTGGGTCCTGCACATCACCTTGAAGGCCAGAACTGAGGTCACCGAGGTCAGCAAAAGGGTCCAGGCTCTGAGACTTGGTCCAGCTCGCGGGGGCACTGGAGGCGGCAGGCTGGCCTCCTGCAGAGAAGAAGGGACCTGGAGAAGCGCAGAGGGTATGAGAAGGCGTGCCGGGGGCTCCTGAGGCCGCATCGGCTACTGTCTGTGCCCACAGCAGCCCTAGACGCGGCCGCACGCCAGCCCGGGACGCCTCTTTCCGGCAGCCAGCCTGCCGGTTCACGTCGCCCTGACCCTGGAGTCCCACGTCCCCACACCCGGGTGGAGTGCACGCGGGCTTCAGCACATTCCTCATGAGGGCGTGAGCTGCAGAGTAGCCTCCACGTAAGACACCGTAGCATCTGTGCGAGTCACCACCACACGGCCCATGATGACCTCACACAGGCCTTACACGCGGTGGCTCTTGCTACATAGAGAGCTCTTAGAAGTTAACTAGAAACCGCTGAATCCCAAGGGTGCCCGGTGGCTCAGGCGGTTAAGTGTGCGACCCTTGGTCTCAGCTCAGGTTGTGATCTCAGGGTCGTGAGATTGAGCCCCACACCCGGCCCTGAGCTCAGGGGGGTCTGCTGGAGACTCTCTCCCCCTCTCTGTCTGCCCCCCCACTAATAAGTACACACAAATAACACCTTTAAAAAAACTGAACTCCCTCTGTAAAAAAAATACAAGTAACTAGAAACACACAAAATAACAGCTGACCTCATTCCTCCTGAAAAAATGCAAATGAAAAGACAGTATCTGTACGTCAGCGTTGGGCCCTCGGGAGAGCCTCAGGCTGGGGGCTGCCCCGGGCAAACACGTCCGTGAGCAGTACCCTGGGGCGCACGGCGCACAGGCCTTCCACGGCACTCCCTCCCGGGGCGCTCCCAGGGGGGAAGGAAGGGCCTGGCCCTGAGACCCAGCCGTGGCACAGATGAACCACAGGACAGGGGACCCCTCGCAGCCCACACTCCTCCGGCAGTGGGGTCCCTGGCACGTCACACATGACACACATGCACACGTGTGCGCCAGGCCCCAGCAGAGGCCCGCCCGAGAACCTGTCTCCACGGGGCTGGGCTCGTACCTTCTGCAGCAGCTGCGGGGGCCGGCGCCTCGGCCCAGGCCTCCCACCCCCCCAGCAGATCCGGGTGGCTGGTGGAGGCCGTCATCTTGCCGGGCTCTGCTGGTAGATCTCCTGCAAAGACAGCAGCACTGCCTGGGTGTCCTCTGGGAAGCTGGGAGGGCACCTGCTGCCCCCAGGGGCTACACTGTGCTCCGACCACACTGATCCACTCCCTTGGCCCCCAGGGGCCCGAGGGTGTGTCGCGTGACCACTGAACGGACCAACTGACAAAGAGAGCCGCTGTTCATAGAGCAACAACCGTCCACACGTCTAAGAGCTCCCCACGCCGAGTCCAGCCACACGGATCGAGGCTGCGTGCCAGTGCCCCCAGAAACCTCCTTCCGCCCTCCTGAAACCCAGCGGAGTGCCCAGGGCAGACGCTCTGAGCCCACTGCAGGAAGCTTACCCAGGTGCAGGAAGTCGGTGCTGCAGGCGGGCGGTGGGGCGCTGTGGGTGGACGGGAAGGACGCAGGCGCGGTGGCAGGAGATTCCGAATGAAGAAATTCACCGAACAGGTCAGGCTGGGAGCACGGCTGGGTGTTGGGCCCAGATGGCAGCAGGAGAGGGTCAAAGGGGTCGGCTGCGGGAGGACACCCAACAAGCGGGGAGGTGAGGCTCTGCTAGGCGTCTCCCGACAGCATCAGCCACCAAGCTGAGCAGGGCCCGCCAGCACCAGGGCCTCTCAGACCCAGTGCAGGGAGAGGCGGCCCGGGAGGGACAGGGTGGCAGGTCCTGGAGCAGGAGGGGCCTCGGGAGCCCACCCTGCAGAGTAGCAGCCTCCTCCAGCACGCCGGGCTGGGCTGCGCCTCCAGCGGGTGAGGGTGGCCGAGGGGCCAGGCTGACCCCACCCCAACCGTCCTCAGCAGACCCTCCCGGGGAGCCCTGACAGCAAGGCCACACGACCGCTTGCCCCGCTGGACACTGGACGGACTAACGTACCAGCTGGCCCCTCGCGGGGAGGGCTCTGTGCGCTCGAGGAGGGGGCTGGGCTTGCGAAGAGGAGGGGAGCCTCTTCACCCAGCAGGTCACCCGGGGGCACCTCCGGAGCAGCGTCAGGGCCCCCCAGGAGGCGGCTGAGCAGGTCGGCGGTGCTGGGGGCTGCCCCACTGGCCTGCACAGGGGGGGCCAGCCCAGCCTCGGCATGCAGCCCCAGGAGGTCGACACTGTCCTCCTGCCGCGTGGGCTCCTGCGGTGTGGCCGGTGTGGCCCCATCAAAAATCAACTCTCGCTCTGGCAGCCTCGCCGCTGGCCCTGGCGTGTCCTCATCTGCTGCGTCCCTGCTCTCGGTGGATGGTGTGGCTGCTTCCTCATCCGAAGGCTCACTCCCACCTGCATCCTCGGCCAGGGTTGATGGGTTCTCCTTGGCAAAGTGACTTTCTGGACTCGTCTCTGTATCTTTCTCCTCTGAAAAGCACAGCAAACAGGACAGCAGGGTGAGGCGACGTCGGAAGCCCCAGAGCGGAGGATCTAAACGGCCGAGCAGGGTGGAGGCGTTCAGGCCCAAGGGGCGACGACACGCAGGTGAGGCCCGGCAAGCCAGCACTTCCCGCAGATGCCGTCCCAGCGCGAACGGCTGTGGCAGCTGCTCCCGCAGCAAGATTCCTGGAGGTGCCCACACCCACCGTGCCAATCCAGCGTGTGGAGGAAGTGGCTGGTGTCAGTGCCGCTGCTCTGTGGTGAATCAGACTCCGTGGGCTCCGCGTCCAGGGACCCCGCCTCGGCGTCATACTGAGCGGTGGAGCCGGGCTGCCTGGGGAGCTCCGGCTTCCCTGCCGAGGAGAAGGCCATGTCAGGAGCCCAGCCCAGGCTGCCGCACCGCCCACAGCAGCCAGCAAGGGAGCCCCGGCCTGCAAAGTGCCTGGTGCAGGGGCCAGCCACACACCCAGGGCCTGGGTCCCCACACCAGGAATCTGTCCTGACGACCAGGGAGTCCAGGCTGTGAGCAGCAGCCAGTGCCGGCTCGGAGGCTGCCCCATGCGCACACCCCACGGGCACACCGTACAGACTCACTCCATGCGCACACCCCACACCACATGGGCACACCCCACACCACACACCTGCACACCGTACAGGCACACAGCATGTGCACACCCCACTCACACACTCCATGCATGTGCACACCCCACGTTGCACTCCCCATGCCACACATGCACACCCTGCAGGCACACTACAGGCACACACCACATGCACACCCCACGGACAGACACTCAGCTGTCCTCACATAAGAGAACATGAAGTCTGCAAACCAAGAACCAGGGACCATGAGCCCTGCCCCCCACGGGTGGCTCATACCCCTTTCCCTGACTGCTCACGAGATGACCAACCTGGAGCAGGACTCCACCCCCTGTGCCTTGTGGGCTCAGAACAGAGCCTTGACTTCTTCCAGGTGCATTTAAAACAGATGTGCAACCAGAAAACGAGCCCTCTGACCACGCAAGAGATGCCAACCGGACCCTCCCGGTGGGGCCCAGATGACTCCCCAGGGCAGGGGCTACCTGGGGTCCTGGGGGGGATGGGAGCAGCCATGCTGTGTGAACCCCAGGAAATGCGAGCACATGAGGCATGAAAGCTGATGTCAGGGACGGCCCCACGGGGGGCTCTGGGCCTCCCTATGCCCTGTGCGTGACCAACACGGGAACGGGGGCAAGTTCGCCCCCGACAGTTTCTGGTGATGGCAGCAGATGTCAGAACAGCATTGCCTGCCGTGTGTCTGAAATTCACGGATCTCACCAAATTTAGACAGAATGTCTTGCTGCTCCTCTCGGCTGGAAAACAGGATTTTGGGGTTGAGCCCCCTCATGCTGGTGCTCTCCCAGGGTGGGGCCTCCCGGCTGGGCCTGTCTCTGGGCTCCACCTCCACCTCCACGTTCACTTGGAATAAATCTGGGTATTTCTCCTGAATGTCACACGCATCAAGGTCATACCTGCAGTTGGAGGCCAGACGCCAGGTAGTTAGGAAGGACCTTCGTGAGTCCGTCACCCCACGTTAACCAGAAGAATGAGTGCAAGCGGCATGTGTGCTCACAGGGCAGGCATGCTGGCAGGGACGCTGCCCCTCTGGCAGAGGAGCACTGGTGGCCCTCACCCCTCATGGCCCGGGATCTAGATCGGGCACTCGGGGGTCTTAAATGCATGTTTCTATAAAACGACGCAGTCCACCCTGGCAAAATTCCCCAACTCTTCACAGGTACCCACGAAACCAAGGCCTCCAGGGCACCCTGCAGAAGGGGAGTGGCCGGGGACGGCAGTGGGAGACAGGACAAGGAAAAAGCATGTGCAAGACCACACCTGGCTTGTCCCTGGCTCCAAGCATTTCTAAGGCGCCACCTGCGGGGCTGGCGGTGGGGGCTGTGGCCACCAGGTCCCTGAAGCCGATTCTGGGGTCTATACCTCTCCAGGGATTCCAGTATTTTCCCCTCGTGTCCCCTAAAACTATCTCTGGTAACATTCTCACATGTTGACAAGCCCTGTTCCCAGCCGGGCAGCAGGCCCCCAGCCTTGGTCTTTGAGCCCACCTAACGTCTCTGGGTGTGACTTACTGTTTCAAAAGGGGCAGCGGGCCCTGAGTGACCCAAGCTCTGGAAGGAGGGGCCCTTGGTGCTCTGTGACGTCCACGTAGCACCTATGATCCGGGCAGCAGGGCCGCAGACTTGGGGGTGGATGTGGTCAGTGTGGGTGGAAAAGCCTAGCACCTTGATCTTACTTCCGTGGACTCAACGAAATAAAGTCAGCGAGCGTGCGTGACCCTGACGTGTAACAACCGCTGGTTTCAGTCCTTCCGGCTCCTCCAAAGACAAAGCTACCTTTGCACAAGGGGAGGAAACACAACGGAGCAGGTGTGCTGGCAAAAACAGCCTCAGCCCAAAGCTGCTGCTCCTCCACGTGCCACACGCCCTCCTCAGGCTACAGCGCCCTCTGCCCAGCTCGGGGGCCACTGTGCACTTTCCTCCTCCCTAGGTCGGGCACCCGCAACAAGCAGAGATGCAGGCCACCACGCCACCAGGCGGGAGCGGCTCCCGGGGGAACCACAGCAGGAAGCCCAGAGGCAGCCACGTCGTTAAGGGGGAGTGCAGCAGCCGGCCAGGACCAGCGGAGGCGTAGACCCCCAACCACAAGGAAGGAGCGAGGCAGGGGTCCACACAAAGGAGCACATGACCTCTGCAGGCTCAGCTCCACGAGCAACAGGGCCTTGGGGGCAGCTCTGGGCACCACACTGGTGCCCACCCATCCCCACCCCCGTCCTGGCTGGTCCCTAAGGACGGCCTCTGGGGCCGGGCCTGCCCAGCTTACCCAGCAGGCCAGTGAGGAAACAATGAGGGTCTGTGAGCACGGCCATGACCTCCATGACCCCGCCCTGCACTTCAGGAGGCACAGCCCAGGGGCGGACAGGCGTGGGAGGAAACACAAATGCTGCCGTGTGTCACGGACTGCAATCCTGTCCACCTGGGCACACTGGGGACCCTCCCTCAGTGACAGGAGGTCTCAGCGAGAACAGCCCCGCTCCAAGTTCTTTCCTCAAGCCGTCCTGCGGCAACCGCCTCTCTGCAAAGGGGTCCTGCCCACAGAAGACGCGTTCCTGCTCAATCAGGTAACTCGACAACTTTCTCACCTGATAGCCATTTTTGGAGGCATCGCACACACAGTAACATACGGACCTACGTGCACAGCTCGGTCAAGTTCTGTGCTTGCGTACCAGGACGTTGTGGAAAAAAATGCCCTCTCCAGCCCCGACATAGATCCCCATGTCTCTCCACACCAGACTCTCAGAGGAAGCCACTCCCTGGTCCACCAGAGGTCAGAGCTGGGTCCTCCCCAGTCCTCATATTCCCCTTATTTACTGGGTAGGAAACAGGCACAGGGTCTGCAGAATTCAAGTCCTGGGCAGCTGCAGGCAGTGGTCTCCAGAGCTGCTCCATCAGCTCTCCTTTCGCCCTGGAACGACGCTTCTGCTTGGGGGGGAGTGTGTGTGTGTGTGTGTGTGTGTGTGTGTGTGTACGCCACAAGGGGAAAGAACACCAGCTGGAATCAAAACACCCCCGGGCCATCCGGGTGGCACAGCTGGTCAGTGTCCAACTCTTGGTTTTGGCTCAGGTCTGAATCTCAGGATCATGAGGTCACAGGCTCGTGCTGGGCAGGGAGTGTGCTGGAGACTCTCTCCCCCTCCCTCTGTTCAAGATGCCTGCCAAGCAGACTTGTCCTGCTGCCTGAGCGCTCGGCCTCAAACCTTTTTTTTTTTTTTTTTAAATATTTATTTACTTACTTATTCTGAGAGAGAGAGAGACAAAGACAGAGACAGAGAGAGATAGAGGGGAAAGCAGGTTCCATGCAGGAAGCCTGACATGGGTCTCGATCCCGGGACTCCAGGATCACGCCCCTGGCTGCAGGCGGTGCTAAATTGCTGCGCCACCAGGACTGCACCCCTCGGCCTCAAACCTAAGCTGTGCAATACCACCGAGCGCTGGGGGGAGGTGTGTGTGCTAGGCCCTGACGAGTTATTCTAACCTGCTAAAGGACCCGGGAACACGGTAAGTTAAAGAGCCCCAGCTAGGTCAGGACGCTTATCCCCGGCTCTAAGTACTTCTGATGTCTCTAACCCCAGATGGTGAACTTGTCTTCATCACCCAGACCTCAACCTAGCAGAGCACTCTGCCATCCTTGGGACTCGGCGTGTTAACCAGCAATGGACACCTGTTCGCCTGGTTAAACCACATCCAGGGCACAAGTGGCTGCGCTCTAACGGGAAACACCGCAGGCCAGTCCCAGGTCACGGAGGGGCACGCTGGTAGCCACCAAGGCCCAACGAAGGCACCACATGCTGTGTACTAGGCAAACTCAGAGGTGGGGAAAGACCTAAACTGAGTTCAGTGCGGCGACCCAGCCACGCACGAACCACAGCGCGCGGCCAGTGTCCAGTGCACGGCAGGTGGGCACGATGCACCCGACCCTCCCGACCTCTCCCACGTGCAACACCCACATACTTTGCAAACTTCACGGTAGTCGCATTCCGAGGCACAAACCCCGTGTGGAACTGGACCTGGAACATCTTCATGGATGCCACCTGCAGACAGAAAGCAGACGGGAGACCCTCGAGCTGGGAAGGGAATACCAGACACTCAGGCAGCAGACGCCTCACAGCTGACGGCTGAGTCGTGCACCACTCCAGGTACTGCAGACACACAGACGGTGGGACAGAACCCCCCAACGTCGGCTTCTCCGGGTCTGAGGTCGGGCAGCAGACGGCACCCAGTGGTGTAGGGAGCTCCAGGTGTTTCGGGCTAAAATCCTCGCTGCCTCGCGCCACACAAGGTGGTTCTCACTGGACACTGGGCCAGGGACCCTCCACCAGAACCCACGGTGACAGCCCAGGGTGGCCCGAGCACCCACGTACCTTGGCCTGCAGTCTTCCTCCCAGGGTGGACCTGGCATGGTAGATGATAATGAGCACGTCCCCTTGCACTGTTATGCCCAGGGGAATGACTGCTTTGCCATCCTCGATTCTGAAATCCCTAAAGAGCAGAATGACGAGAAAAGGTTCACTGAAGTCACAAGCAGCTTCCAGAGAAGGGTGGCCTGGAAGGAGGAGGTGCTCGGGCAACCACTTCGACCTCCCTAGAGCACCAACACTTGGATCCACACGTTCTTATTCTGCTGGTTTTGCTACCAAATTACTCTGGGAAGGGGTGCTGCTCCAGGAACACCTAAGAAGCTACTCGCCGGCACGCTGGTCACGGGAACCTCCCACGCCTGGCGCCCGCCGCCTGGCCCTGGGGTGGGCCTCGGCACCCGTCCAAAGCCCTGGCAGACGTTCTCCTTACTAGCCTCCCAAGGAGGGAGGGCGAGTGAATCCGACGGCTGTGGCGCCGGGAAGGCCCTGAGCTCACCTCATCTTGTCGTACTCCTGAGACGTGGTGGTCACGCGCTCGTCCCCCACGTAGACCTCGCAGAAGGGCCTGCAGCCATTTCTCTGCTTGCTGAACAGGGGCACGGGTGTCATGACCACGGCTTTCACCAGGATGGGCTTGCTATGGGGTGTGATGGGCTCCTCGGCCACCATGTCACACATGTACTCGATGTACCTGCAGGGGCCAGAGGCACGCCACGTCACCCGCCTGCCGCCGCCCCGAGGCCCCGGCCAGCTCACCCCGGCTCCCGACACACCGTGGGACCGTGTCCGTGGAGCAGTCTACTCTAGTTTCATCTCACAGATCTCATGTGATTTTCATTCAGTTTAAAATATTTTTAAACTTCCCTTGAGACTTTTTCTTTGACTCCCAGTAATACAGAAGTGGATAAATGTTGAAAACCTTAAGGATCTTTCCAGCTATCCATCTTTTCAGTTTGAAAGCCACCTCCACATGCCACATGGGGCTCAAACTCACGACCCTGAGGGAGAGCTGCGTGCTCCCGATGCAGCCGGCCAGGCGCTTGTCTGTTACCCGTTTCTGGTGAGATCCTATCACGAACACACTTTGCACGACTGCTGCCCTGCGTGTGCTGCAGCTTCATGGCCCAGGATGCGACCTTCCTTACCGAATGGTCCACGAGCACTCAAAAGGAACGAGTGTTTTCTGGTTGCTGGGCAGAAGGCCTAGAGACGTCGTCCAGAGGGTCCCCTGCAGCGCTCCGTCCGCTGCCGAGGAAGGAATGCAGGTGCCTACACTACCATCTCCCTTTCAATTGTGTTTTCTGCTCACAAACCTGGGATCTGCTCTCACTGTCTCGCTCCTCTAGCTCTCCCGGTGGTGTTCTCAGCACCCGCAGGGGCACACATCAGGCATCTGTCCCTGGTCTTGTGTGACGCCTGTCCCCTTGAGATGGGGAAGGAGTGGTGACCGGCTTCCACGAGGCAGGAGAGAAGGGCGCTGCATCACGCTGCATCGCGCCAGCAGACCTGCTGGGGGACACCCCTCCCCAACGTGCTCACAGCACAAGGTCGAGATGTCGACACCCCATCAGAGCAGCGAGTCCCACCACAGCCTGAGTGAGCCCGGAAGCGGTGTGCAAGGGAGCAGCACACTGCTGGGTGAGGCTCACACCACCACACGGCCTGACTGCACCTCGACAGCAGCCGCAGGGAGCGAGCATGGACTTCTGCCCCACAGCAGCCAAGAAGTGCGGGTGGGCTGCGCAAGCCGCTGCTGTGGTGACGACCCGGGCAGCACCCAGACCGCCCGCTCCATGGGACAGCAGGAGCGAGCTCTTCCAGACGGATGCTGCTGGGCCCTGCGCTTTCCCAGGGTCACGATCCTCCCGTGAACCGGCCCTCGGAGACCACGCTTGCGCGCCTGCGGCGATGGCTGGCCTCTACTGCACTGTCTTGCTGTTTCCTGTTCCTCGTCGTTCTTCCTTGGTCTTTCCTTGCAGGAAGTGAGATTCTTAACGACCTCGCCGACCTCCCGTGCTGACTTACTAACTCTGGTGCATAAACCTCTACCGGCTGCCCTGGGGATTCCGACAGCGCTGACGTGCTTTGCACCTCCGCCTCCTTCCACTGGCGACCTTCGAGCTGCGTGTGGTCTCAGCCGACGGGGATGGCGTACGCAGTCCTCAGCGGGTTTTCTGCATGTCTGTTTTGTGTCCTCTGAGCTTTGGGGGTTTGGCGTCTCGTTATCTTTGGGAATTTTTTGGGAATATGTGGGGTCCACGTGCTGCCTCCCGACTGTTCTGCCTCCTGCAATGGCCCGGCAGGCCTGGCTGCTCCGGCCCCTGCCCGCAGCTGCCGGTGAGCCTGAGGAAGGCGGTCTTGGCCGCCACAGCCACTCCCATGTCCGGCATCTGCCTTCTAGTCGCACAGTTCCCATCTTTGCTGAAGTGCCTGCGTGCACCCGCATCCTGCCTGCCTTCTTCATCAAGGCCTTCAACACATTAATCAGTTACTGCAAACTCCCCTCAGACACCTGGGCTTACCCTGACGCCGCCCAGACCCGTCTGTCCCTCCAGATGCCAGCCAGATTCATGACGACGGACCCGACCCAGCCTGGGCGGCCTCACCCACTTGTGTGCACCAGCCCCAGGCTTCCAACCTCCTGGGGCTGAGGCCGCATCCCTCTCCCGAGGGGACCCACAGTACCTCTTGTGGGATGGCCAAATGCCCGGCGGGCAGCGCTTCATGCTGAACATGTACACGGCTGCCTCCGCGGTGCTGAACAGGCGGCAGAAGCACAAGAAGGAGCACACGGCGACCGCAGACGCAGCTCTCCCGTCCTAGGGTGAACGGCAAGCCGTGTGAGCGAGAAGCTCCCAAACCACACACCTCCTTCCCGTCTCAGCACGTACATAAAGGAGACAGGGCTAGGAGCACATAAGAACACTGGATGGTCAGCTGGCTGCTCCTGCTGGACACTGATCACCCCCCCTGCACCTCACGCCCACCCGTATGCTCCACACAAATTCCTACCAAATCCTTTCCATCAACCCTCTTGGCAGGATTTTTGTCAACAAGAGAATGGTGGCAGCGATGTTCCTGGGCCATTTTGGCCAGTGCCCCACTTTCCAAAACACCTAAGAACCTAGAGTTGGAGGACGTAGGAGAAGACGCGGGGTTGTAAGAGAAGAAACAGAGGAAGAAAAGGGAGTAAGGAGGGACACAGGGGCAAGGACATAGGGGCAGAGACGGGGGTTGCTGGGGAGATGGGGATCGGAGGAGAGAAACGGCTGACGTACGGGAGATGGGGACGTCGGGGGAGAGACAGGTGACGTCGGGGCGGGGCAGAGACGGGGGAGGTAGGGGGAGAGACGGGGGACGTAGGGGGAGAGACGGGGGAGGTCGGGGCAGGGACGGGCGATGTAGGGGCAGAGACGCGGGACGTAGGGGCAGAGAGGGGGGAGGTAGGGGCAGAGACGGGCGAGGCAGGGGAGAGACGCGGGACGTAGGGGAGAGACGCGGGACGTAGGGGCAGAGACGGGCGACGGAGGGCAGAGACGCGGGAGGTAGGGGCAGGGAGGGGGGAGGTAGGGGAGAGACGGGCGACGTAGGTGAGAGACGCGGGACGCAGGGGCAGAGACGGGCGACGTAGGGGCAGAGACGCGGGACGTAGGGCAGAGACGGGGGACGTAGGCGCAGAAACGGGCGACGAAGGGGGAGAGACGGGGGACGTAGGGGAGAGACGGGGGATGTAGGGGCAGAGACGGGCGACGTAGGGGCAGAGACGCGGGACGTAGGGGCAGAGACGCGGGACGTAGGGGCAGAGACGGGGGACGTAGGGGCAGAGAGGGGGGAGGTAGGGGCAGAGACGGGCGACGTAGGGGAGAGACGCGGGACGTAGGGGCAGAGACGGGCGACGGAGGGGCAGAGACGGGGGACGTAGGGCAGAGACGGGCGACGTAGGGGAGAGACGCGGGAGGTAGGGGCAGGGAGGGGGTAGGTAGGGGAGAGACGGGCGACATAGGGGAGAGACGCGGGACGTAGGGGCAGAGACGCGGGACGTAGGGGCAGAGACGGGCGACGAAGGGGGAGAGACGGGGGACGTAGGAGCATAGACGGGGGACGTAGGGGCAGAGACGGGCGACGTAGGGGCAGAGACGGGCGACGTAGGGGCAGAGACGGGCGACGTAGGGGCAGAGACGGGGGAGGTAGGGGCAGAGACGGGCGACGTAGGGGAGAGACGGGGGACATAGGGCAGAGACGGGCGACGTAGGGGAGAGACGCGGGACGTAGGGGCAGAGACGGGCGACGTAGGGGCAGAGACGGGCGACGTAGGGGCAGAGACGGGGGAGGTAGGGGCAGAGACGGGCGACGTAGGGGAAAGACGGGGGACGTAGGGCAGAGACGGGCGACGTAGGGGAGAGACGCGGGAGGTAGGGGCAGGGAGGGGGGAGGTAGGGGAGAGACGGGCGACGTAGGTGAGAGACGCGGGACGTAGGGCAGAGACGGGGGACGTAGGGCAGAGACGGGGGACGTAGGGGCAGAGACGGGCGACGGAGGGGGAGAGACGGGGGACGTAGGGGCAGAGACGGGGGACGTAGGGGCAGAGACGGGGGACGTAGGGGCAGAAACGGGCGACGAAGGGGGAGAGACGGGGACGTAGGGGGAGAGACGGGCGACGAAGGGGGAGAGACGGGGGACGTAGGGAGAAGGGGACGGGGAGAGCTGCGGGACGTAGGGCAGAGACGGGGGAGGTAGGGGCAGAGACGGGCGAGGAGGGGAGAGACGGGGACGTAGGGGCAGAGAGCGGGACGGTGGGGAGAGACGGGGACGGTAGGGCAGAGACGGGGAGGTAGGGGCAGGAGGGGGAGGTAGGGGAGAGACGGGCGACGTAGGGAGAGACGCGGGGACGCAGGGGCAGAGACGGGCGACGAAGGGGGAGAGACGCGGGACGTAGGGCAGAGACGGGGGACGTAGGGCGCAGAGAACGGGGACGAAGGGGGAGAGACGGGGGACGTAGGGGAGAGACGGGGGACTGTAGGGGCAGAGACGGGGACGTAGGGGCAGAGAGCGGCGACGTAGGGGCAGAGACGCGGGACGTAGGGCAGAGACGGGGGACGTAGGGGCAGAGAGGGGGAGGTAGGGGCAAGAGACGGGCGACGTAGGGGAGAGACGCGGGGAGTAGGGGCAGAGACGGGCGACGGAGGGGCAGAGACGGGGGACGTAGGGCAGAGACGGGCGACGTAGGGGAGAGACGCGGGAGTAGGGTCAGGGACGGGGAGTAGGTGGGGAGAGACGGGGGACATAGGGAGAGAACGGGACGTAGGGCAGAGACGGGGACTAGGGCAGAGACGGGGACGGAGGGGGAGAGACGGGGGACGTAGGGGCAGAGACGGGGGACGTAGGGGCAGAGACGGGGGACGTAGGGGCAGAGACGGGGGACGTAGGGGCAGAGACGGGCGACGTAGGGGCAGAGACGGGGGAGGAAGGGGCAGTGACGGGCGACGTAGGGGCAGAGACGCGGGACGTAGGGGCAGAGACGGGCGACGTAGGGGCAGAGACGGGCGACGTAGGGGCAGAGACGAGGGACGTAGGGGCAGAGACGGGCGACGTAGGGGCAGAGACGGGGGAGGTAGGGGCAGAGACGGGCGACGTAGGGGAGAGACGCGGGACGTAGGGGCAGAGACGGGCGACGTAGGGCAGAGACGGGCGACGTAGGGGCAGAGACGGGGGAGGTAGGGGCAGAGACGGGCGACGTAGGGGAGAGACGGGGGACGTAGGGCAGAGACGGGCGACGTAGGGGAGAGACGCGGGAGGTAGGGGCAGAGACGGGCGACGTAGGGCAGAGACGCGGGACGTAGGGGCAGAGACGGGGGACGTAGGGCAGAGACGGGGGACGTAGGGGCAGAGACGGGCGATGGAGGGGGAGAGACGGGGAGGTAGGGGCAGAGACGGGGGAGGTAGGGGCAGAGACGGGGGACGTAGGGGCAGAGACGGGCGACGTAGGGGAGAGACGGGAGATGTAGGGGGAGAGACGGGGGACGCAGGGGCAGAGATGGGGGACGTAGGGGAGAGACGGGAGATGTAGGGGCAGAGACGGGCGACGTAGGGGCAGAGACGGGCGACGTAGGGGCAGAGACGCGGGACGTAGGGGAGAGACGGGCGACGTAGGGGAGAGACGGGGGAGGTAGGGGCAGAGACGGGGGAGGTAGGGGCAGAGACGGGGGAGGTAGGGGCAGAGACGGGGGAGGTAGGGGCAGAGACGGGGGACGTAGGGGCAGAGACGGGCGACGTAGGGGAGAGACTGGAGATGTAGGGGGAGAGACGGGGGACGCAGGGGCAGAGACGGGGGAGGTAGGGGCAGAGACGGGGGACGTAGGGGCAGAGACGGGGGACGTAGGGGAGAGACGGGAGATGTAGGGGGAGAGACGGGGGACGTAGGGGCAGAGATGGGGGAGGTAGGGGCAGAGACGGGAGATGTAGGGGGAGAGACGGGGGACGTAGGGGCAGAGACGGGGGACGTAGGGGCAGAGACGGGGGACGTAGGGGAGAGACGGGAGATGTAGGGGGAGAGACGGGGGACGTAGGGGCAGAGACGGGGGACGTAGGGCCTGAGACGGGCGACGTAGGGGCGAGACGGGCGACGTAGGGGAGAGACGGGGGAGGTAGGGGCAGAGACCGGGAAGGTAGGGGGAGAGACGGGCGACGTAGGGGCAGAGACGGGGGAGGTAGGGCGAGAGACGGGCGACGTAGGGGCAGAGACGGGGGAGGTAGGGGGAGAGACGGGCGACGTAGGGGACGCCGGGCGACGTAGGGGAGAGCCTGGCGACGTAGGGGCAGAGACGGGCGACGTAGGGGCGAGACGGGCGATGTAGGGGGAGAGACGGGGGACGTAGGGGCAGAGATGTGGGAGGTAGGGGCTGAGACTGGGGACGAAGGGGGAGAGACGGGAGAGGGAGTCGCAGAGTAGGGGGATGTAGTAGTAGAGAAAGGGGACATAGTGGCAAGAGGTGGGACATGGGAGAGCGGGGGACGTAGGGGGAGAGTCAGCGATCCTGGGCTTCTGGTGAGTGCTGGCCCAGAGGGATCGGCCTCTGGCTAGGTGACAGGACCTGCGGGACCACCCGGGTGGTGCTTCCCTGGGGAGCAGCTGTCGTCCAGAGTCAGGCAGGGCCCCTGAAGGCCTCTGCTCTCTTGAAATGCCGGGGACGACAGCGGGTCCCCTGGGCACAGGGTCGGCGCTGGAAACTGGTCAGAGCTGCTCGTCACAGCTCCTGCTGAGAGTCGGAGTGCGGGTGCCGTGTGCCCACCTGGAGCCCGGCTCCCTGAGGCTGGCGGGCTGCTGAGGCTCCACACACTCACCATGCAGTGCACGACACAGACGTTCTTGTGGTCCTGCCGCAGCCACGAGTGCATGTTCCGACACACGCTGTACAGGCTGCGAAGGTTCGGGGCCCGTCTGGCCGCCCAGCCACACTCGGAGACCTGCAGGCACAGGGCTCGGCTCAGCCTGGGCTCCCTGCCCCCGCGGGGGTGCCGGCGCGCAGGGAGCCCGAGGACTCGTGCTCTCAACAGACGCCGCCGCGGGCACGCCTTTCTTCCCGCCCGCTCCCATGCCTCCTGCTCCGGGACATGTACCAGGCTCTGTGCTTGGCACAGAGAATGGAGAGTCTGCCCTTCTCCTGCCTGCACGGCCCAAGTGCGTGCAGTGTCTGTCCCACGTGCTCATGTGCTAGGAACCCCACGTGGCCTCACATGGCCGCACAAGCAGCCAGGAGGCGCCCTGGGCTAGCGGCGTGTAGGTGCTGTATGGAAGTCCGTCCGACTGTCTCCTCACAGTCCTGCCATGGACTGCTCCTTGAGAAAGCCCCCGTCCCCACCGTCTGCTGCACATCTGCTGTCCCCAGGTCGTGACACCCGGGACCCCCAGAGCCTCGGGGTCCGCCTGCTGGGGAACACCACATGTGGGTCTGAATGTCAAGTGTGAGGGAAAACCGCAGCAGCGAGGGGCCAATGCCCAGGCCACACACCCGGTTGTGAAATTTGGAGGGCCGGTATGTTCTTGGGGACAGGTTGTAGACGGCGTAATGTCCCGGGTGCTTGGAGTCCAGAAACAACCGCACGTCTTCGATGTTGTTCTTGATGGCCGACTCCACGCCTTCTGCTGGGAACGACATCACTGGAAGAGAGCAGCCCACGTCAGCCGCCAGCGTGGTGGCCCCTGGCCTCTGCAGGGCACACGGGTGCTCTTCCCTGGCAGGCCGTCAACCCCAGGCCCCGGCTCCTCGCTGCCCCCCCACCCTCCGAGATCTCAACAGGGCGTTCCGCCAGAGAGCCTGATGCAGAACAGAGGCTCTGAGTGTCTGGATTTTGGTTTTGGCTTTTGTCTGGAGACCCAAGTGTGCATTGCACCATTCCCCTCATGATGTCAGACTTCCAGAAAGTTCCAGACCAGGAAGGAGAAGCTGAGTCAATGTGGCACTGTGCACTGGACAAAGGGACAGGTGGCCCAGGCCGCCCTCTCCTCCCCCAGCCACATCCGCAGCCCTGACGGTGCAGCAGGGAGGCCAAGGACCCCACGAGCCATCCTCAGACAGCACACAACCAGAAGCATGTCCTTACAGGTAAAGGTTGCAAACTTACCAGCAATTCTAGATGTGATGTAAGAGATGTCCAAATCTCCTTTTGCGTAACTGCAATTAGAACAAGAGCATTTGGTTACTATAGGAAATTTCTAGAGTTAAGTGATGAGACCTTAGAATGGAGTGAGCCCTGCAGAGGCTGTGGGAACCTCAGCGCTCGGGCCGCGGCTCATGGGGAACGTTGTGTAGGGGTGTGCATGTGGGCAGCTGAGGTGTGTGTGTGCACCTGTCAGGGTGCACACACGCATCTAGAGCAGAGGTGACAGAGAGGCACAGACCCCAGGACAAACTGACCACTATTCCCCTGGAAAGAAGATAGCTTTCTCGGCCCAGCACATCACGTGTGGCAAAACAGTTTCAAGTCACCGAGAAGGCACGAGAACCAGAGGCGGCAGGGATGCTGGAACCGTAGGACCAGGAATGTAAGCAGCTGTGATTAATACGCTAACAGCTCTAACTCGTTAAAGCAGAAAGCAGACAACAGATGGGCCCTGTGAACAGAGAGAGGTTCCAAGAAAGGATCAAAAAGTAAAGCAGGAGACAAAACCACGGGGGCAGAAAAGAAAGGCTCTGACGAGCTGATCAGACTGGATGTGGCCGAGGAAAGAATCTGAGCTGGAAAAACTATCAATAGAATCCTTAAAAAATGCAACGCAAAAAAAAAAAGAAAAAAAAAAAAAAAAAGAAAAATGCAACCCAAAGAGAACGAAGGCTGAAAAATTCCGGAACCAGATCTCCAAGGATGGGGGTGACTTGGAAAGGTTACCGCGCTCGGAGCACGGAGCGGGACGCAGCCGCCGCGCAGAGCAAGGGCAAGCCGGGGCGCGGGGCTGGCAGGACGTCAGACGGCCAGCGGCGCCCGGGACGCGCAGGAAAGGGGGTGGGACGCACACCGGCCGTCTCTTCAGACCTCACGCGAGCAAGGAGCAAGATACGGAGCATCGGGAGAACGCCCCAGAGTCCCGCACCCTGGGCCGTGACCCTCCCAACGCGAGGAGCAGTGGAGACTCTGAGGCGCGCGGGGGACGGGCTGCCAGCAGACCCGCTGCAAGACGTGTTAGCAGTTCTCCAGAGGGGAGGAAAGTGTCAGACCCTCAGATCTACACGAAGAGCCGAAGAACATCAAAGAGGAAACAAAAGTAAAACAAACTTTCATTTTCTTATTCTTAGCTGATTTGATAGACACCGGCCCGTTCCAAAGATAAAGGCAACAGCGCATCCGGTGTGCACGCTCAGCACAGCTCCTGTGTTCAGACACACACGCATGCGTGCTCCTGTGGCAGCGAGTACCCGAGGCGGTGGTGCGGGGCTACATGGGCGGGGGAGGGGGTCTGGATGAGCGGGAAATATGTCCCGCAAGCTCTGGAGCAGCCAGTAAAAAAAGTAAAAAAAACAAACAAATGTAACGGATAGGAAAGAAGAGAGGCGCTCAGGCGAAGGGCTCGATTCCAAGCACAGAAGGTGGGGCAGGGCGCAGGAGGTGGGCACGGGCACGGTGCCCGCACTCGCTGCAGGACAGGGACCAGAGGCCGGACCAACCAGCCTGACTCCATGACGTCTACGAGCTGGTGAGGCCGAGCACCTTCTAGGACTTTATTCCCCATTCGTCCTGCCGGCTGCCTGCATGCCTGCGTCCTGTTTGTCGTCCACGACGGGCTTCGTAGGAGACACCGTCCCTGTCTCCCGGTTCAAACACACCCACTCCCACTCAGGCCCATACCTTTCTGGAAACTTAGCAGTGTGTTTGGGTGGAGACAGGGTTTGGCCTACGTTGTTGGCCGCTCATTCCCACAGCTGGGCACTTTCATCCCACGTAAGAAACCTCCCCCACTGTCACGTCACAAACATGCCCGTCTCTATTTTAATTTTCCTTAAAGCGCTCCTGTTGACAATACATCTTCCAACTAATCCGATCAATGTTCTTGGCCGTTCGTGGAAGACCCACCCGTTTCTTGCCCACACAGACACCCACAGCCACAGCACCTCTCGTCGCCCACACCCCTAGGCTGCGTGGTCCCCATGCAGGTCCCCCTAGCCGGGCAGCGTTCACGAGTCCCACCACCTCACCCGCACAGGCACACGGCTCATGTCTGAAGAAAAGTGACATACACTGGGTTCATCCCCCATTCTTCTTTCTTTTAATACACTGCTGGCAATTTTGGGCAACTTACAAATTTCTAGGTCAAAATCAATAGAAACATCTAAATTTTTATTTATATTGTGATGGACTCACAGACTGCGTGAGGATATCATCCTCAAAACTTAATTCTCCCAAACACACACGTGGTGGCTCTCTCCTCACTCAGGTCTCCTCGTGCGGTTTCTCCAGACTCAGCTGGGCACAGCACCCCGAGCAGCAGCACCACTGCACTGGCTCCGGGCACAGCAGGGCCCAGAGGCACCCGAGGGGCTGGACGCGCTCGCAGCCCCACACGCAGCCCCACGCGCCTGCTGCCCCTCCCGCCCTCTGACAGTGGCCGGCGGGCATCCAGGAGGGAGGAAAGGACCCCTGGACCTGGGGACACCTCCCTGCTAGAGGCCAGAGTCAGCCCTGTGCAGACCAACCATCCTGAAATGATTGTAAAATGCATAAAATGCAGGAGCATCCTAAGGAACCGTTCAGGCAGCTTGACAAGTTTATTCTAGAAACCACTCAAAGAAACCGGTGTAAGAAAGCCAGTGTTCCTGGGCAGGCAGGACAGGGAGGAGGGCCGGCACTGGCAGGGGCTGAGGCCGGGCACTGAGCAGGGCAGGAGGCCTGGGAAAGGAACTGGAAGGCCGCCCGCCTGTGGCCATCGGCGCCAGGCTGCTCCCGGCGGGGGAGACGGCGAGAAACAGCCCCCACGTCAGCTCCGAGTGGATTACACACCCCAACGGACAGCAATAAAACCACTAAATAGATGTTTACAACACATTTAAACATTTACATAACTGTGTTTTTTTTTTTTAATTTTTATTTATTTATAATAGTCACATAGAGAGAGAGAGAGAGAGAGGCAGAGACACAGGCAGAGGGAGAAGCAGGCTCCATGCACCGGGAGCCTGACGTGGGATTCGATCCCGGGTCTCCAGGATCGCGCCCTGGGCCAAAGGCAGGCGCCAAACCGCTGCGCCACCGAGGGATCCCCTGTAACTGTTTTAAAACACACCTAAAATATGCTCAAAACCTGGGCCGCGGGAAACTCCCTGAACAAGACCTAAGGGGAGGACGGGCTCCCTGAGCTTTAGCTGAAACCCCTCAGGACAGGGCGCGGGGGGGGGCTCACGGCGATGGGCATCCATGTTCCGGCCCCCGCCGGGCCCTGCGCTGCAGGGGGAGGGGGTGGGGGGACCGCCGGGGTTCTCTCTGTGCCGCCCCCACCCCCAGCCCCGCACACACCCGCACGCTCCTAAAACAAACAAGCCCACCGCAGGACAAACAACATGAGCATCAGACGGACGGTTTGCCCGTGTTTACTTTTTCACAAAAACAATGAACACACAGAATATACAACAAAATATAATATCGGAAAACAAAAACTCCAAAAAAGACCAAGGT
Source organism: Vulpes lagopus (assembly GCF_018345385.1). Classification (NCBI taxonomy): domain Eukaryota; kingdom Metazoa; phylum Chordata; class Mammalia; order Carnivora; family Canidae; genus Vulpes; species Vulpes lagopus. Next base: position 151,957,617 of record NC_054827.1, on the reverse strand, counting down.
TTAGAACAGGCAAGCCACAGAAACAGCGGCGTCCAGAGGTGCCGTCCACGGGCCCTCTCTGTCCTGCGTGGGGCATGGGCGGAACGACGTGAACACGACAGCCCAACAGGTGAAGTCGGGGACTCGGGGTGTGCCTGGGTGGGGGCGGCCGCCAAAGGCCTGCGTCTGGCCCCGGGACGAGTGCACGGAAGGCGTGTTCCCACACCCAGGAGGCAGTGAGGGGCCGACGCGCGGGCCCAGGCCCTGCCCAGGACGGGCCTCCCAGGACCCCCGGGTCTCTGCCGGCATCACGGAGGGCTGCTCGGCACCCCGAGAGCCCGTCAGCCGTGAGCACGGCCGCCCCCACCCAGGCCTTGGGGCGGCCCCTCGGCAGCACGGCTGCCAGGCACTGGTGCTCACAAGCGTGAACGTCATGGCTGCTGGCCAGGGCAGAGAACAGGGCTGGAACCCACGTGTCCTGCCGACCCCCGTCCGACACCCCCGAGGGCTCTAGGTAGGCTCGCCGAGAACCTGTCGGTACCGGGGACGTTTCCCCTCCGGCCTGCGTGCTTGCGCGTCTCAGACGCTCTCGCTGAATCACGCTGGGAGTAAGAAGCCCGACAAGAGACAGTCACGCAGGCCTAACCGCGAACGCACAGAGGCCTGCTGGCCAGGCGGCTCTGCGGCTGCGGTCCAGCGACTTCGGGAGGCTCCCCGCTCCTCCCAGACCTGGTATGAGTCTGGCGCCTGCTGCGTGCCCTGAGGACCCCAACCCCAGGTGCTGGGTCTCTGGGAGGCTCCCCTGGGTGACACGCGTCCCATACGACTCCACGGAGTCGGAAGACCCAGAAAGTCGTGCCAGGTTCCTCAGACTCCACCAGCGCCTTTTCCCTGTGCTCTGAGGCAAACCCCCGCCCCAAGGACGGCCCTGTGCCAAGTCTGGGTGTCCTCTGGCAAACCTCCAACCCTGGGAGTGGTCCTGGTCCTGGGACCCTGACACGTATCATTTTTTGTTTAAGAAACCTTCAATCCTGACGTCACCAGGTGACAGCTTTTCTATCCTCGTACCAGCTGTGGTCTCGTTATCATGCAAGACCTGCCAAGCACCTCCCAGACTCCGGAGGCCCTGCCCCGAGGGGTGGGACCCACCACGACGGATCCCCAGGCCGCCTCGCCCGTGTCACCACTGGGACCCTGGCTGTGCTCTCAGCCTGAGGAGTGCTGCCAGGGTCAGGTCTTCAAGTCAACATGCCCCGTGGGGTCCAGCCGGTCCTAAGCCGGCTAAGCCCAGGAGCACACCACCACCCTCTCCAGCCCCAACCAGAGACAGCGTCACACTCCTGTTTGTGGAAACCACGTTCAAGAGCTTGAACAGACGTGCAGGCACCCAGCGGGGACTCCAGCACCGCGGCTGCACCAGATGCTGCGGGCCCCCTCCCCTGCATCCACCCCAGAAGCTGGAAGCTGAGGCCAGCACCGCATCAGCGTGGCCACGGTCTGCCGAGAAGCCATGAGACCCGGTGAGGAAGGGGTCTCACCAGGTCGCTGTGGTTTCCTGAGAGCCGGGCTGAGCAGCTCCTTGCACGTCCACGATCTACTCATCACCCCCAACAGCTGCCGCTCCAGAGCCCTCCAGTCCCAGAAGCCCACCCCGAGACCCCGTGGCATCATGTGCCGGCAGGAGGGGCAGGACCCAAGTGGAGACGTGCGACCCGTGGCCTGCCCTGACAGCCTTGCCGTCGGCGCCAGGTACAGGGGACGGCGGCCCGTGGGGTGCAGCAGGCACAGCGGCCCACAACACGGCATCGCCACATGTGGGCGAGGAAGCACGTGCACACGGCAGCCCAGTCCATGTCACTGGCAGCCCCGCCTGTCCCAGCCACTGCCAACATGGACACAGGACACTGGAGTGCCCGCCCTGGACGCGCAGACACGCCCTGTGACAAGCTGCGGCCCGGGATGTCACGGAGGGTCACGGCGATGTGGGCAGACGCCCCCTGTGCTGAGACAACCAGCGGAAACCCAGTGTCCTCTCCTCCGTAGAGTTGCATCAGATACAGAGCACGCGGTGCCATGCGGCCCAACACAGCCCAACGGCCACACACCCCTCACCGCCTGTGCGTGGCTCTACCTGTGCTGTCAACAGGGTGCACAGAAAACAAAGACCAGAGCGCCAAACAGCAGGACGAGGACGAGGCGAGGAAGCCCGCAGGTGTCCGAGACACACGGGGATTGCAGTCTCCCTGGACGGAGACTCCCGGCCCAGCACCCGCGGACCATCCCCCTAACTGCTGGAAAACAGAGGGAGCCTCATGTGGATGCGGGCCCGGGGGCCTGCGGGAGACCTGCCCCAGCAAGGTGGCCTCCAGCCGCACACACATGCCGCCCTGAACCACCCACAAGGTAACTCCTCACCCGCAGGCGGACCTGTCGCCCCAGTAACTCCGTGCTGTCACTCAGTGGGGCTGCACTCGGGAGGTGTCCCCGGGCCCTGCCCCTGCCCCACTCACTCCACACCATCCAGGAGAAACCACACACACGAGACAGGTGTCGTCACGGAGCCCGGGGGCCCCAGCAGGAGCGGCCACCCCCAACACGAGGCGCAGAATCCAGCGCCAGCGTCTGTGGGTACAATGGCAGAGCCCGTGTGGACGGGGCATCACCCGCTCACCAGCGGCCTTGAGTGCGGGTCCTGCCAGGCGTGGAGGCGACACAGAGCCCAAAGATCGGGAAACCCCTACTATGGAGAAACCAGGTGCCATCACCTAGAAGCTTCGCCCGCTCGCCCCCACTCACTTGGCAACGGACTGGATGACCTTGGAGGAGGTGTCCTTGAGGTTTGTGAAGAGGCGCTCCGTGCCCCCCCGCAGGATGTCCAGGAGCCCGCCGTAGGGCTGGTCGTACTCGGCCAGCGCCAGGCCTGGAAGCAGAGACAAGCCTCTGATGAGGGCCCGGCCTGGGGCCCGGCCGCCACACAGCTCCCACGGGGCCGAGAGGCCGAGAGGCTGGCCGCTGGGAGGCCCGCTCAGCGCCAAGCCAGGCACAGGAAGGCCACGTGTCAGGAACGGTTGTTCCTGGAGCAGGGCCGCCAGGACGGGCCCCCGAGGACACGACTGCCTGGAGGCGAGCGGGGCGGCCCCCCGAGGCAGGCAGCGTTGGAAGAAGGGGGTGTGAGCAGACAAAAGCACACCTACGGGCCGCGCTCACCCCGGGGACTCTCCACGGCCCGTGACCGATGCAACTGCGCCTGTTGCCAACGGCTGGGTCACCGCTGGGCCGAGGAGCTGGGATGGGGCCAACGCGTCCGACGTGTGATGTCTATGCTGGCCCCTCACCAGGTCGTTACCAGCCCACCCCGGGCCAGGCACTGCCGCACGTGTTCCCTCGGGGCCTTGAGAACCCCCTCCCCGCAGCAGCTGGGGCAGCCTCACACACAGGACACCCAGGGGGACGTGCAGGGCCCGGGACAGCTGAGGGGCCAGGAGCTGAGTCCACACGCCAGCACTGAGGCGGGCAGGAGCGTGTCCTGGCACAGCGTTCCCAGGCCCAGCCACACAGAGCTTGGGCCACAGGCTCCTCTGGGGTCACAGCCCCATCATGTCCGTGCCGGGCACTCGACCTGTCCTGACACACACGGGCTGAGGCTGAGGAGAACCACCGGCCGCCCTCCCGGCTGCTGCCAGAATGGTGTCTGGTCCCCACCCGCGCTCCTTCTACTGTACTGGCCGTCTTGGCCACTGTCTGCCCCGGGGCCCCCAGCCACCCCACCCGGTGACTTACAGAGGGGCCAGGGGCCTCCGTGGGGCTGGAGACCGAGCCAGCCCCACGAGTGGGTGGTGATGCCCGTGTGGCCACCCCTGTCGTCGCTCCAAGCTACAGAGAACCAGTGCTGTCCTGACGGTACGGGGAGAGGACAGCTGGCGTTCGTGCCTCTCCCCCAGGTCCACTGAGTTCTGACAGGCCTGGGGAACCCAAACCTCAGGGTGTCCTCGGGGCCCCAAACGTGGAGCCTGTCCCTTGCTGCCAGGCCGAAAGCATGCGGCAGGGGCACGGTATCCCCAGGGGACAGATGGTGGGTACTCACTTCCGCTGTAGCCACTGCTGGAGCCCCCGGGAGGGGGTGGCCCTCGGGAAGGGACAGCGTTCCCATAGCCTCCATTCTGCTCTAGGAGCTGCAAATATTCAAAATGCAAACAGTCGACCTCCACAGAGGTCAGAGCTGCAGTTCACGCCGCTCCTCACCACACAGAGAGCCTCCGTGACACCCCACGCGGTGCCTGAGCCCCGGGCACGCTGGCTCCCAAGTTAACCTGCCTCACCGTGAGGTCTAAGGGAAGAACATCCCATGGTCTCACAACCTGCCCAAACCAGGAGGCCTGCACACTGACACGGCACCTGCATGCCTGCTACGCTGGAGGTTGACATGCCCGGGCTCAGCATCACAGCAGAGGAAGCAGCCGTGAACCTGCCCTACTCTGCACGCCCACCACACGCCCAGCTCTGCAGTGACAGAGGACAGCGGCCCACCCATCCCCGGTCAGCTGGTGCCCTCGGCTGTGGGCTGTGCACAGTGAGGCTGTCTCCCACGAGCGGAGCCCATGGCCACTGCCAGCTGGGGCCTCAAGCCCTACACCTGCACAGATGCTGGGAGCCCACGGGCAAGGTGCACAGCCCAACCACATGACGTCAGCATGGGGCCGGAAGCCTCACGGGGTCCAGCCTCGGGTCAGATGCAGCTTCCAAGAGGACTCGTAAGTTACTCGGCCACACGCTTTAGAGTTTCTGGCGTGATTTGAAGAGACAGTAGCATTGAGGTAAAGGAACTAAGGTACACGTAACCGTCATTTTTACTGAATGGAATGAGACTTTGTCATTTTCGGTGTCTTTCTGGATGACCTGATGCTTGATGCTAACGTTCTATAAACCCCAAGTAACGCACACGCCCTCATCTGTTAGACAGCCCATGTCTTCTCTTCACAACTTCTCTGTTTGCTTAATCAATTTCTAGAAAAAACAACATCGTCGTTCTGACCTGACCCTACACTTCCCAGCACTCCCTGCAAACCCTAACAAATGGTGCTCAGCATCTCTGGGCCTGTGTCGTGAAGGACATGGAGATGCTACTTGGTTTTCTTAAAATTCCTTTTTCAGAGGCCTCTGGGTGGCTCAGCGGTTGAGTGTCTGCCTTTGGCAGGTCCCGGGGTCAAGTCCCATGTTGGGCTCCCCCACAGGGAGCCTGCTTCTCTGCCTCTCTCTGCGTCTCATAAATAAATAAAATCTTAAGAAAAAAAAAAAAATCCTTTGCCATGCCCTCCTATTTAAGGATACCGAGCCCCTCCTCCTGGGTCTCGGCCCCTCCTCCTGTTCTCACTCTCGGGAGCTCTGCTGTCCCGGGGTGGGCTGTCTTCTCACAGGGAGGACCGCGTCACTGCTCGCTCAGCCCCATGTGGTCCAGAGAACCCGACAGAAGGGGTTCACCAGGCTACACACCCGTGTCACGGGTCCCAGAAGCACCAATGTCAACGTGCACAGCAGTCCCCCCACTAGGGGCGCCGTGTGTCCGGCAGCACCTCTGCTCTCTGATCCCAAAGATCAAACAGCTCCCCGACCACCACCCAACCCACCCGCTGCCAACTCTCGGGGGAGCACTGTCCCTGGAGCGGACCCACCATGCCACCCAACACCCTCCCACAGCTTACTTCCTCCCCCGGGGTGATGACTCTCCCTGCCCCCGACACGGCAGGTCCTTATTTCCACCTCCTGCCTGGGCCCCCAGGCCTGGGGACAGGCCCTCATGACACCATCTGCCAGAGCCCCACACCCAGTTTATGGGCCCCGCCCCCGGGAGCCCCCAGCAGCTGCTGCCAGGAACCCTGTCTCCTGCCCAGGGCAGGTGGGCCTCTCAGGAACGTCCTGAACACGCCATCAAGGACAACGCCTGGCAAGGCCCCTACCTCAGTGATGGGAGACTTGGGGTTCACGTTCCTGGCGGCCGCGATCTCCTGGAGCTGGTTCACCAGTTCTGTGATGGACAGCCGCTCCTCGGGGTTGACCTTCAGCGTGGCGCCTAGGGCAGAAGCAGGCGAGCTCACGTCAGGGTCAGGACTGCAAGACCGTCTCTCCCCAAGGTCACAACCCCGGAGGCCCCACGGTTTACTCCTGCCACTGGTATTACCAGCAAGGGAGTGAAACAGGACATGGAGAGTGAGACCAAAACTGGCACAGTTACCAGAAGGGGCCACTCAGAGCCCTGAGAATTCACACGGGTGCTGGGCCCGGGGCACAGCCCCCACGGGGAGGGGGGGCACACAGCCACGAGGGGCGAGACAGATGGGGCCGAGCACTGAAGGGCGGCGTGGCCTTCAAGGCCTCCGGACATGGGACTTACGGATGAGGTCGTGGAACACAGAGTACCGGGTGTCATTGGGAGGGATCGAGAACTTCCCGTTGACTATCCGAAGCTTTGCTCCATCTTCAAAAGGATGCTGCCGGAAGCACAGCAGATACAAGATGCAGCCCAGCGCCTGTGGGGAGGGTGGAGGTGAGGGGGGGGCAGGGGTGAGGGGGCGGAGTTGAGGGGGCAAGGTGGGGCAGGAGTGATGAGGCAGAGTTGGGGCAAAGGGAGCATGGTGGAGGTGGGGCGGGGGTGAGGGTGGCGGTGAGGGTGGAGTTGAGAGGATGAGGTGGGGTGGTGGTGCAAGGGGGTGGAGTTGGGGGCAGGGACAAAGGAGGCGGGCAGGGGAGGGGCACCGAGGGGTGGGGCAGGGGGGAGATGGGTGCCAAGGGCAGGTGGAGGCGGGGCAGAAGTGATGTGGGCAAAGTTGGGGTGGGGGGGCGGTAAAGGGGGCAGGGGTGAGGGGGACGAGATGGGGGCAAAGAGGGGACAGAGGCAGGCAGGAGCGATGGGGCAGAGTTGGGGCAGGCGGGGGGGGCATAAAGGGGGCAGGGGTGAGGGGGGAAGATGGGTGCAAGAGGGGAGGAGGCGGGGCAGGAGCGATGGGGCGGAGTTGGGGGCAGGACAGGGGCAAAGGGGATGGCAGTGGGGGCAGAGCGGAGGTGAGGGAGGGGCGCCAAGGGGGCGAGGGGTGCAGGGGTGAGGATGGAGGCCCCGAGGGGCGACCCCCGCACGCCCAGCCTGCCTTGCACCCTCAGGCATGAGCCCCTGTGGTCCGAGGGGCCAACAGTGTCTCTGTCATCGGGAAGCCAGTCCCCACGTGCAAGCCTCTGGCCCCACAGGGCCACCCAGGAGGACACAGCGTGCACGGCCTACCGCGGCAGGAGCAGGAAGCCAATGTGCGCCCCGGGGGTCCACGAGAGTCCCTGCCCGAGACGCCCCTCCCCACCGCCCACTGCCCCGCAGCTCGGCCGGGGCCACGGAGGAGGAACGGAGGCATGGAGCGCCCACAGCCGCTCCCTCCGATGGGGGGGCAAGCCCTCAGCACACAGTGTCAGCTTCCCCTGCGGGACCACGGGCCCAGGGACGAGCCAAGGCCACCGACTTGGGCTGGACCCACGGTTACAAAGAAGACTGCACAGGCTGCACCCTGTGGGGGGCTCTAGCAGGCACCCCCAGCTCACTGCAAGCCGCAATCAGTGGCCACCTGCACTCAGGTGGAGACTCCCCCGTCCGCAGCAGGGTTCGCAGGAGGCTTACCCGGAGACCTGAACTCGGCCCTTGACGGTGGTCTGGGCCCGAGGCGCGGCTCCCCCCCCCCCCCCCGCTCTTAGGGGCCAGGAAGGGGGTGGGCGGCCTTGGTGTGGGCAGGTGCAGCCCCGGCCCCTGGGCACCGCTCTCCCCCAGCTCCTCCCGGACACCATGTCCCAGGAGGGACGCAACCAGGCTTCATGCCCACTCCATGCAGGCACCACCACAGGGTCTCAGGAAGGTAAAGGGAGCAGGGTCACCCGAGCGTCAGGGCCTGGCCCTCACGCTGCTTGTCAGCAGACCTGCAGAGCTCTAAGACTGGGACAGCCAGTCCGGCTGCATGAACCCCTGGCCTCTCCTTCAGAGAGATGTCCCTGGGTCAGGAGGGCCCACGTGCACACCTGCACGGGCACACCCATCACAGGCGCACTGCCCCAGACACGGCGTCCCCGAGGACCCTGTGGGACACCCCACCTGACTCTGTTCTGCGTGTCTCTGCTAACGGCAGTCACAAGTAACTCTTGTGAAAATAGCAAAAGGAGAAGAAGGAATAAGGGGAGAACAGGCAGGCGGGAACCTGCCCCGAGGGCCCCACATGCCCACAGCGGGGCCGCCAGGTACCACGGTGGCGCAGCCTCACCCAGATGTCCTGCTTCTCGCCGATGGGGAAGTTGGAGTACAAGTCCACGATTTCCGGTGTCCTGTACATGGGTGTGGTGTTCCTGGTGATCTGAAGGACAGACAGTCTCAAGGGGAAGGCCACACACGAGCACCATTCCTTATCTTGCTTCGAATCCATGCCACCGCCCAGACGGTGGCAGGCCGCTCGCCTGCCTCCTCACCCCCACTGCCGCCTGCCCCAGGGGCGCTGGTGCTCGCTGGTGCCTGCGGATGCAGCCACACCCAAGCATTCAGTGTGGGCACCCGGCTGCCTGGGCTGGAGAAGTGTGTCCCACCCGCAGGAAGTGTGGCCCAGAACTGTGAGAGGAAGCACTCTTCTACAAGACGCTTCGGGACAGGTCCTTGTGGGAGGCAGAACCAAACCACAGTTACCAGGTGTTTAGGTAAAGCACCCTGGGAGCCGTGTACCGAGGGTGGGACATGTGACAGACAAGGCTGCGGTACGGGGAGGCCTCGCGCCCAAGGGAAAGGTAAGTAAGCTAACACCGACCACGAGGCCGCAGGCACCAGGGCCACGACCTCAGCCGGACACACGGAAAGTACGACAAGCTGTTCTCCACGTGACGGTTGGCCACTCAAGCCCCTGCAGAGGCAGGCCACAGGTGGGGTGAGTGCACGGGGGCCCCCGTTGTGGACACAGGGCACACGGGCAGGGTGTGTAACTCCTACAACTCCTCGGGGATGAACAAGAGATGAACGGGAACAAAGTGGGTGGAGGCCTCGAGCAGCCCATTCCAAAAACTACACTCCTGCGCTCAGGCAGGACTCACCCAGGACACCAGGGGGAGGTGAAGCTGGGGGCGCCACACAGCCCCCACATGGCCCGGACGCAGGGGGACAGGGGCATCACACGGGAAAAGTCCCCAAGCGGCATGCTTAGGATCCTGCGCTGTCGTGCGTGACCGATACACTTCCACTTAGAGCCCTACACCCTATCAGCTGGACCTACTCACAGACCCAGCCACTGCGCTTCTGGGCTCATACCCCGAGACACGCACACGAGAGCACTATGCAGGCTGCTCAGGGTGCTGCCGTCTCTAACTATGCAGGTGGCACAACGCTGGACCCTGCCTGACCAGGAGCACGAGGGGAACCGGGTGGCACCACGGAGGGACCCATGTGCAGACCCCAGAGAGGCCATGACGTAGAAGATGCAAGCAGAAGCCAGAAGAGCATGTGGCACGTGAGAGTGCGGGGGACCTGGGAAATGCACACCCGTGTACACATCCTTGCAAGAGAGACAGGAGGACAAAGCGGGAAGCGTGTGGGCAAGGGGGGGCCTCTGCTTTCAGCTCAGTTTTTCTGGAAATCTGTAACTGCTCAAAAAGTCGTCTATTAAAAAATAAGATAGAAAAAAGAAGTCCCACTGAATGTACTTCGGTAACACCAGCACCCCGAAGGGGAGAAGGAGAATCCAAGGACTTCTCCGCACAGCACGAAGGAGCATGACGGAGCACAGGCTCAGTCTGGGCTGGGGGAGGGGGGGGGGGAGCACAGAACCACACATGAATCTGGGTCCCTTTCAGGAGATTTGTTTTCTCTAGTAACACGAGGATTCTGGGACGTGCAGCTGGGCCATTCACTAGGAAAGAGGGCACACAGATGTGTGGGGGCAGGAGGCCCACAGGCCAGGCCAGACGGAGGGACCAGTGTAGATGCAGGGCTTCTAACAGAGGGACACGTGTGTAGGTTCGCATGCATGCGGCCACATGCCCAGAGCTGGGTCTCTGGTGCTCCCTCCCGCTCAGGCGGCAGCACTCCCCTGAGGAACACAGGTGCCAGGGCTGGACGGGACACCCTGCTGCTCCACAAAGTGCACAAGGGCTCTCAAATGAAGGGAGCATGTCCGAGCACACAGGACCGAGCGTGAAGCAAATCTCGGCATCTGGGCACCAAAATATGAACCATGAAAGAAATGGCACCCACAGTCCTTGCAAACAATCAGGGAGGGTGGGGGGCTCCTGTTACGGCACTTGGGTGCACATGCCCGCGGGCCAATCGCAGGGGTGGGAAGAGATGCAGGGCAGGAAAGCACAGGAGTGGGCCACTCCAGCCCCCCACCCATCACCCCAAACAGGTGTGCACGACACACAGCAGGTGCTCGCACACTTGCAAGGAGCTACCAAAGTCAGTGACGGGGGGCAGGACTCAGAGCCCATGAGGCAGCTACAAACCACCCGCCCAGCACCCAGGGACAAGGGACCCCTCTCCACGCTCCTATACCATCATTACTCTGCAAAGTGGCATAAGGAAAGCATTCAAACGTTTGCACTTTGCCAGGAACAGCTGTGCTATAAATGTGCTCACACACAAGTGGGAACGCACTGGTCTGGGGTGATTTAGTGATGGAGGCCCCCTTCCCCAATGAGTGCAGACCATCTAGGAGCACCTGTGCTCTGATCCACAACACCTGTCTGGGGCCTGCAGGGGACAGTGACATCTTCCAGGAGAAGCAACAGGTGCTCTGTGCAGACCTGACCTCCAGGCGGGCTTCTGGTGGTGCAGGCCCCGGGGGCTGAGCGGCTGGCCTGCTCAGGCCCCGTCCCTCAGGCTCCTTCCCAGCAGGCTTCCCTGGACGCCCCTGCAGAACGCAGCCCCCACAGGTGGCCTACCCCGATATCTCTGGGGTTTCCTGTCTCTGTGTTTGCTCACCACGTATAAAAGCACAGCTGCCATGAGTGTGCAGCTCAGGGGTGTCCAGATGAGGGCAAGCCGCACAGTGCCCCCGGCCCCTCCCTGAGGCCTCGCTGCCATGTGTGCGTGTGGTCTGTCACGCTCCGACCCACATGTGCTCGGGGCACACCCACCAACGTCCTTTGGGGCTTCCTGCGGGAGCCCATGACGTGTATCTTTAAATGATTTTTTTTTAAACAGCCACATTTGGGATGGTGGCAGAGTTCTGTGGGTGGATGGCGGGGACGATAGCACGATGAACGTACTCGATGCTGCTGGCACACGCACTTAAGAACGGTGGAAATACAAAAAAAAAAAAAAAAAAAAAGAACGGTGGAAATACGAAGTTTTCTGTTACGGGTCTTTTACAAAAAAAAAATTCCCCCCCAAAAACGCCATAAGAGGCAAGTTTGGGATGAGGTGAGTGACAGACACACAAGGTAACCCTCAAGTTTGGTTTCCTGGCCCAAAGACACACCTGGGAGGCAAACACCAAGGTCTGGCCCGCCAGTCCTCTCGGGCACAGCACACCGCCGCAGTCCGAGCATCAGAGGAAGGAGGCCGGGACGGGGGCACGTGCCCCACCACTCACCTCTTCCTCCACCAGGGCCCGCCTCTGGGCGCTCCAGCTGTAGTCAGGGTAATGCGATATGGTCGTGGCACTGCCAAAGTCACACAGCTTGATGGTCCCTTGGTTACTGAGCAATAAGTTTTCCACCTGCAGAATTCCAGAGAGAGTCCTTATGAACTTGGGTGCAGAGACCCGGGCCCAGGGAGTGCTGGAGACAGGATGGGGTTCCCCGGACCACAGCGAGAAGCCTTCCTCCCACAAACGGGAGGACACAGCATCTTAACTCCTTGTTGATCCAAGTGATTATGGGTTCCTTTAAAAATAAGAAACTCAGAAAAATAAAAAGAAAGAAAACTGAAGTCAAACATAAATCAAAAATAACTCCAACCAATAAAACATTCAAAAGAAACCTTTAAAAAAGTCAGTTAAAAGATGAAGAACATTAACACACCATTTCAAAATCATCAAACATATCAAGAACCTAGAAAGAAATCAAACAAAAGATGCAGAAAACACCTCTATTCAGAAAACTATGAATAACTTAGGTAAACCGTTAAAATCCAAAGAGTCAAGGAATCAGACCGCGTCTGTGCCCGTCACCCCCGGACAGGTCCCCGGTCCAGGGGCCAGGAGCCAGCTCCAGCCAGCCTGCTTCCTGCCGGCCCCACACTGGGTGGCTTCGTGACACGGGTCCCAGGCCGCGCGGCCTGCTCACCGGGCCCCTGCCCTGAATGCACAGCTGGCGTGTTTACAGTTGGGTCTTCTAAGGGAAAGCCTGTCAACTCACACTCTGCGGGACAGTCAAGGCAACTCCAATCAGATTCTGGAAAGGTTTTCAGGTGGAACCTGACCAACTAATTCAGAGATTCACGTGGAGAGGTGAGGAGCGCGGAGGCCACCTGATGCCCGACAAGCAGATTTAAGCCTCCCTGCAAAGCTCCGTTAAAGGAGAGAGAGGAGGGATCCCTGGGTGGCGCAGCGGTTTGGCGCCTGCCTTTGGCCCAGGGCGCGATCCTGGAGACCCGGGATCGAATCCCACATCGGGCTCCCGGTGCATGGAGCCTGCTTCTCCCTCTGCCTGTGTCTCTGCCTCTCTCTCTCTCTGTGTGACTGTCATAAATAAATAAAAAAAAATTAAAAGAAAAAAAAAAAAAAAAAGGAGAGAGAGGAGCGCAGGGACCAGGGACAGCCCCCCAGGGCATCCAGTGCACGCCACACCGTGGCTTGGGGGCGCCGAGGGCCACAGGCACAGCACGGCCACCCAGGCGAGGTGCCCACGAAGGATCGAGGAAGACGACCTGTCCCTTCATGCAGAGTGGCCTCCAGGTCTCTCAGCGGGGTGACGGCTCCTCAGCAAGACAGAGAAACTCCAAGTCAAACAAGGAGCATCCCACGGGAGACACTCACTACTCAGAGTGATGACGCAAGCCACAGCAAGACCGGCACAGGGCTCCAAGAAACCAAACAGAAAGTGACCCCTCGGGAAAAACAGGCGAACTCCCCACGGGTACCTTCCCAGAGAAAATCCAGACTCCAACACACTTGAAAAGATGCTCGTTAAAACCCAGGACCAGGGGTCACTGGCACTGGGTGCCTCCACCCACTGCTGGAGGGTGGGGTGAGGGTGGGGGGGAGACACGACACCCGACAGAGGGCGCCGGCATCGCTCCATGGGCCAAACAGGGATGGGAGCGACTCGGGAAGCAGGCCTCAACCCTGTGCACAGCTCCCACGACACACGAGGTGGATGGACCTCGATGCCATAAGGCTGGACAAAAAGCCAGACACAAGCGCTCTGCTCCGCAGCCTGCAGTGCCAGACGGGGCCTCACACAGGAGAAACACAAGGACATGCGTCCCACCTGCCCGTCCGCAGGGCACCCCTGGGCGACGCCCGTGGACAAGCCACAGGGAACACCTGAAGGAGGCCCGGCACTGTCCGGCCACTGGGGCCCTCCGGCAAACACGGGGCACCGAGAGGACGAGGGATGTCCGCACCACACACCTCAGCAACGCTGATTCTTTACTAATCTCGTCCTTCTGGAGTTCCCTTCCCTTTAAAAAGACTATAGACACACACAGGTGAATGCACAAACCATGAGTCTTGATGTCACGAGAAAATCCGCCCGTCCAAACAGCAGGAAGGGGTGGCTAGCGTGCGGGGTGGCCCAGGCACCCTCCAGGCTGGATACTGACCCCACGATTTCTGCAACGGGGGGCACCAGCCAACCTCTTGGGTTCGGGGGACCAAAGGAAGGTCAAGCCTGTCCAAGGCTCCAGTCTAAACAAAGATACCACCCCACACCTCCCTAGGCACACAGAGAAGCCCAGTGTGGCTCCAAGGAGGGGAGGGCCCTGCTCCAGGCCAGCCAGGCTAGACACACATCACACTTGAACAAGAATCTGGGAGAGCCAGGACACGAGATGATCCTAAGGTTCTTCAGCAAAAACCATCTGCTCCTTCAAGATGTGGTCAGAGTCAGGGCGCGAGCTTCATGGACGCCAGGCATGTTCCACAGTCTTGGGTTTTTCCAAAGACACAACAGGGGAACGAGAAGAGGGCCACAAACCAGGAGAAAACCCCAGCAGCACACAGGACACGAGAAAGGCCGCTGGAAGGCCAGAGCAGCTCCCGCTAACCACCCACAACCTGACGGGCAGAAAACGACAAGTTTACTGAAGAAGCGGGCGCGGAGCACGGACACAGGCACAGCGGAAACCATTCATTCCAGTGGGGCAATGGGAAATCACGAGCACAGTGCCACTCCCCGCGGCGGGCATCTCGGGAGCAGTGCTCCCTGCAGGAGAGCAACCTCTGTGGCACAAGGCCTGAGGCCCCGAGCCGCACGCAAGGCACCCCGCAGAGCCCGTGTCCGGGGACGGAGGACGGAGGACGGAGCAGCAGCAGCTCTCCATGGCTCCCGGGGCCGGAAGAATGGAAGGACGGGAGCCTCAGCCGTGAGTATCCCAGAGCCCGCCAAAGGACAGGCAGGCGGGGTGACGGGCAGGCAGGGGGCATGGAGCCCCAGGCCCAGATCACGGTGTCGAATGGCAGGGAGGCAGAGGGCTCAGCACCACGTCAGAGGAGCAGCTTCCAGAAACCCGTTCTGATGTTCAGAAGCCCCTACATCCCTCTTGTCTGGAAAAGCCAGCAAGGGGCCGTCCCGACGGGGGCAGGCCCGCAAGGTGGGCAGGAGGCGGTACCTTGAGGTCTCTATGGATGATGGGCGGCTTTTGTCTGTGCATGTGCTGCACCGCTCTGCACGTCTGATAGAAAATCTTCAGAACAGTATCGCATGAGAGCGGACCTCTAGATTCAATTTTCTTTAAAAAGTCCACCAGCTGCCCTAAAAGAGACAATTAGAGTCACATCACCATGGCACTGTGAATGCTGCCCCCACCCCAGGGCGGCACGCTGTGCGGCCTCGCCGCTGCCCCCTGGAGCCCACGGCAGCGCCCATGGCCCGAGGCAGGAAAGCCCAGAGGGACGGCCACCAGGACCCCGGGAGCGACACCGCCGCGGCCCACGTGGAACAGCGCCAGCCGCACGGCTGGAAGCGCCCGGAAGTCAGCTGGCTTTGTACCTCGCGCAGCCAGGCCAAGACGCAGCCACGAGACAAAGGACCTGACACGTACGCCCCCCAGACGCCTCATTTCCTGAGGAAGCACACGGTCGCCCGCCCGGGAGCCTCCCACCGTGGTCAACACATGCCCCGCGGAGGGTGCGTTGTCCACAGGACACGCTGGCCCCCAGCCATGGACCCCACCGTCCCCAACACGGGGCAGGGAAACCAGCAGATGCCGTGGGGGCCAGAAGCTCCGCCACACGCAGGGCTAAGCCCTCTGTGACCATGGGCAAGCCCGCTGGGAAGAGCAGCCCCATGCCCCAGCCCCCCCTGCAGGCCGCCGCCCCCCCCCACGCCTCCGCACGCTAACCTATAGCCCTGTCCTGCCTCTGGCCCCTGCCCAGGGCCTCTTCCGAGAACCCACCCTCCCCTGGGCTCTGCACTGCCCTCTGCTCCAGGCCCAGGCTGCCTTGACCCTCCAGCTCCTTCCACCCCCAGGCCCCAAACCCTCAGTGCAGAACCAAGGTGGTTACCACCCCTACAGGCCTCGTCTCCTGCCACCCATCCCGACTCCCTTCCAGCCCCAGGCCCCAGGATCTTGGCACATGCTGCTCTCTCAGCTGCGATGGTTTTCCTCTCTCGCCTCCTGCAGCTCCTGGCTCACGCGTCACCTTCTAGGGAGCCTATAGATATGCACACCCGTTGCTCGGCCTCTTTTTCCATGAAACATGGGACCACCCAACCCTCACTGTGGACTTTGCTTGCAGTCTATCTGTTTTGTCTGGGTAAGTCAGTGAACCCCTGTGCCTGCACACGGCAGTGGCTTAACGTCCAGTGGACTCTAAGTGCTCTGCAGACGGCACAGCCCTTGGGCAGACGGCATGGGCTGCCCACATCCCAAGGGGGCTGGGATTTTCGCCCTGTCATCACCTCTGCAGTCCCAACTCAGGGCATCAGGGCTCGGACCTGCGCACTCCTGCCCGCTGACCTGTCTGCCAGGGAGTGTGTGCTCTGGTGGCCCGCCCACCAGCCCGCCCGGCCCTGCTCCCCTGGACCGACCCACGGCCACCCTCTCCCAGCCAGGCCGACCTCCCAGCCGTGCACCCCACCCTCAGAAGGACGGGGCGTGCTCAGGAATAACTGCCTGCTCCTCCCCGTGATGCAGGCAGGACACAGGCCCCACCAGGCCCTGCTGAGGGGTCCAGAACAAGGGATGACGGACAGACGGCCATGCTGCCGGGGATAACGGGCAGGAGCCAGGCCACAGCAGGGGCATCACGATGCCAGTGGCTCACTGGCCACTGGTGTCCAGGGAGAATCAGGAGGTCTCTTCTTAAAAGTAATGACCTCAAAGGTGGCAGAGTGGCTGGAGAGGGCACGGTGGAAGGTAAGACGGGGGCGAGGACCAGGGAGGGTGGGAGATGGTGGGCACCCATCCAGGTCCGCCGTCAGTGGGACTGGCACCCACGTCCCTCCCTAAGATCCCCTCCACCCTCTACTCCCACACCCTACAGCACTCAGCACCCACCCTGCAAGCACCCCAAGCGTCTCCCGCCGCTCCCAGGACGACGAGGCGACGAGGGGTGCGCTCTACGGGTTTGCTCCATCATGGAGTAGCACTCCACCCTCCGAGGGTAAGGGCTGTGAGCTGCCACTGCCAGGCCCCACCCCTGGTGCCCTTAGCGAGATGGCTCACAGTGGTCCTGATGAATCCAGAAGCACCCTGAGCACCCGGAACATGAACAGAAGACATGATATGTGAACCAAAGACACACAAACTACGGAAAGCAGGACGAGGCACACACAGCACCAGCAGCAGAGCCCACGGGACAGATGAGGAGCTGCGTGTGGTCTCATACACGCCACCCAGCGTGTGCCAGCTGGGGCCTCCACACGGCACCCCATCCCCACCCACAGGATCGCCAGGCTCACACGCCGGACATGCGGCAGTTCCGTACACCAACATTTGTGGTCAAGGAAAGGTATGCGTCACGAAGGGGGTGCTGGTTGAGGATCTCGTGGGATGGACTAAGGGACCCTGCAGAGCCTTTAAGAGAGAACAAGTAAGTGTACGGGCGTGAGAAGCCGGCTGTGGCAGGCTTTTCTTGGAAAGCAAAGAATGTTTAGCAAAACCCTCTTTTTTATGAGCACCTCACTCCGCTGTGTTTAGACAGGGACCCCCACCCCGGGGTGGTTCCCTCGCCCTGGCTCCCTGCCACCTGCCACCTGTCCACAGAGTGCTCAGCGCCTCCGCCCTCTGCCAGCTACGACATGACTCCTCCCGGGTGACACCGCTCACGGCCCCCACCCTTTCCTTCTCTGAGGGCCTCTCTCGTGGGCACAGGACACCTTGCCCTGTGGCTGTGGGGCACAGGCTTCCTCTATCCCAGCACATGCTCCTGCTGACCAAGGCCCAAGCGCACTCTACCCACGATGCCCAGGGGCTTCTGCCTCTGGTTCCAGGCCCTGCTGGCCAGGCCTCTGCACCTGCCTGGCCTTAAGAGTCCTGGCCCCACTGTTCTCTGAGGTGGGAGCTCCAGTGGGGCGGGCACTCTCCACCTGGCCCACGGCTACTTCTTCACCCCCAGGGCAGATGCCCCATGAGTGCAGACAGACACAGCCCTACCTTGGGAACCAGGCACATCCCACGCCTCTGTTCCCTTGGCACCATCCAGATACTCACATGACCACTCTGCCCCTGGAACTCTCTGGAAGGCACCTAGGTCCTTCCCACTCCTGTGAATGAACTAAAGAGTCTTCCTTCCTAAGAATACAGGGAGTGCCTGAGGCTACTGGGCCGCGTGCCCTCAGGGCCAAGGCCGCAACCCCTCCCTTCCTATTACAGCTCAGCACTCCAACAGCACTGGGAACACTGCGGTTCGCACCCCAACAAAATGTTACCTTTGCAGAGCTCGGTGAGCAGCAGGAACTCAGCCTGCCCAGTGTCCGACTCCTCTTTCCCTATGGACGCTGCAGAACAAAACTGGACAATATTGGGGTGGCCAGAAAGTTTTTTCTGCAGGTGTCTTGTTAAAGGAGAATGCGTAAGTCTGCACATTTAAAAACAAATATACATACAATATTAAGACACTAGAGCCAAAATGTTGAATGAAATTACCTTACAATCCCAGCATGTCGGAGCAGAAAGATGGATAGCAGGTGGGGGCGACTAGAAAGGCAGGTTGCAGGTAGAAGAGGGAAAGGAGAGGGAAGGTGGGGATGAAGACCACCACCACGGAGGCCACACACACCTGACCACAGGCCAGGCAGGACAGCTGGCAGAGGGCATGTGCAGCGTGTGGGAGGCCACGAGGTGTGTGGATTCCACCGAACCTCTGCAAGGCGAGGACCCGCAGGCTCAGGCAGCCAGCGGGCTCACAGCAGACAGAGCTTCAAGAGAGAAAAGAGAACACATTCTGATAGCAGAGGGCAAGGCCCCTGCTGAGGGAGAACATGTGCCAAAGTGGAGAGCCCGCAAGAAGAGCCCCGCACATCCACCATCCGTGCAACAGAAACCCGACGGCCCAAGCGCCCTGGGCGGGGCGAGGGGACCACATGGTGCGGCTGAGAAGTGACACTGGGGCCCACTGGCACCAGGCCCAGCAACGGGCCCTGGCCATCGCCAGAGCACAGCTCGTGGCCGGGCACCGTGGGCCACGTCGGGGTCGTGAAGGGGTGGAGGGCAGGGGATCGGCCTACGCTCTAGCTCAGAACACCTCCATTCCCAAAGCTACCGAATCTCTTGCTGTCACCCAGGAGCAAAGACCAAGGGATAAAGCTCCTTTCCACTAAAAATAGCCCACAGAGAGGTCCAGTGAAAGCAGAAGGCCAACTTTAGCATCAGAGGAGTCCCATGGCAGCAGGCGGCCACAGCGCAGTGCAGGCCTCCCTACGTGACCGCACCCGCTCTCAGCCCTGGGAAAAGGATACCATGAAACAAACTTCCTGAATGATGGCTCTGTTCTTTTCCTCTTCGTTAGACAATAATCTCTGTATCAGGAAATAACAAGACAAGATTAAGGAAGGTTTCTCTTTCTACTCTACACCCAAGAGAATAAACACAATGCCACCTAAAAGTGGAACCTGCTTACCTGTGCTTTAACATCTGGCCTGCAAAAACTTGACAGAAGGTTAAAGACCCCTGAAAATGGTCCTTTAGGATCCAAGGACACAAGGAAAACTAAAAATATGCATCTTTTCTCCCAATAGGCTGGAGAAAAGTTAGACAACCAAAGAAAAAGGGAGAAGACACTAGCAGAGATGTGGGCTATGGTGCCGACCCCCAGGGTCCATCAGTGCCTCAGCAGCAGCCCACGACAGCCCCACGGCCCCCGCCAGGCCTGCTGCGCACCCCAGGTGCCCCCACCCCATGACCCCTATCTGCAGACAAGCTGTGCAGACACATTTCACACCAGTAGCTTTCAAAACCCCCCTCTCCGTGGACCCCTCATTTTGGCAGCTGGTACTGAGGTCACTGTGTCACAAAGTTGGAAGGCACAGCTTTAACGTCCTCTAAGACCGCTGATGGCTTCCCCTCAGAACGAACAAACGGGACAGACTGTAAACAAGAAATGTTTACTAAATAATGGAAATGAATCTCTGGAAACAGTGTCACTTAGAGATTTCCTTAAGATAATGCAAAAACCCACAGAAATGTCATCCTTGATTACCTTTAAGGCATATTCTCTGCCACTTCCCAGATCTTGAGCTTCATACACAAATGCAAACCCTCCTGAAAATTAGAAAAACAAACATCAGTTCAGTGCTCTATCTTATTTAACATTAAATTTTAAAAATATCTTCACTAGATGAAATACAAATTGGACTTGTGGCTGGTAATTTGTTTTCCACAAAAATAATGGCCGTAATTTATATGATCCTTTTAAATATCCCATGTCAGAGACAGGAGGGACATCGCCATAGGAACCAAGATCAATGAGGGAAAGAATGGAGAAAACCGACACCACCAAAGCCTCTGAAAACAAGAAAATGAAACTGATAAATTCTGGATAGACTGATCAGAGAGAGCAAAAGCAAGAAAGAGAAATTAAGAGAGGACTGACCAACAACCAAAAGAGGCCAGCACCACCCAATGCCCAAAAAAGACTTTAAAGTACACCCAGTATCATATGTAAACACAAAAAATTCTTAACAAATTTTAAACTCTGCGAAAGATAAAATGTTAGCACATCAAACCTAATAATACACGCAAAAAGATAATACGTTATGACCGAGTAGAGCTGGATAAACATTTGAATATCAATGTAATTTTCTTGTTTTTAGGTTTAACTTGCTTAGCTTTTTCTAGTTCCCCGCGGTGGAAAACCACATCACGCAGCGAGGCACTCTCAGCTGACCGGGAACATGACACTTGCCAGCCTGGTATCAAGGGTCTACGAGAGACCCACAGCCAACCTCGTGCTCGGTGCTAGGGCCCAGGGCTTCTCCCCAGCACCAGGGACAGGGTGAGGACAGCCGTTCTCACCACTGCCACTCGGCACCCAACTGGGAGTCCTGGCCGGTGCAATCAGGCAAAAGAAAGAAACAAAAGGCATCCAGATTGAAAAGGAAGAAGTGAACACGTTTTTCTTTGCATCCAACGTGACTCTGTAGATTGACATTGTGATACCTACCCCCCAAAAGCTATTATAACTAATAAAACAGTTTAGGGCAATCATAGGTCATAAGCAAACATTCATAAATCAACTGTGATATTCAGGGCGCCTGGGTGGCTCAGTCGGATGAGGGCATCCATTGGCTTATGTCATGATCTCAGAGTTGTGAGATCAAGCCCCGTATCGGGCTCTGTGCAGCCTGCCTAGGATTAGGACTCTCTCTCTCCCCCTCTGCCCCTGCGCCACCCACCCCACCTCATGCTCTCTCTCTCAAAAACAAAAACAAAAACAAAAACAAAAAAACTATATTTCTACATATCCTAGAGATTTCTTAAACATAAGAACAAAAGTATGTTTCCACAAATGAAAACAATGACTAGTGGACTTCATCAAAGTAAAGAACTTTTGGTTTCTAGATACCTTGTGGAGAGGGTGAAAAGACGCTAGCTGGACTTTTAGTTACCGGCCCAATAAAGGGCTCTATCCAGAAAATATAAAGAAAACCCAAAATTCAGTAACAACAAATTTTTTTTTAACAAAAATTTTAATGGGTGAAGTATATATATTAAAAAAAAAGACACTTCCCTGAAGAGACACGAGGGGGGAGTGAGCACACGAGAAGATGTTCAACACCAGCAACCACTAGGGAGACACTTCAACCCCAAGGATCCCACTGTCCATCTAATTAGAAGGTCTGTTCTTTAAATGGACCATACCAAGTCCATTATGGTCTAGGATGTGGGTCCGCTGAGTGCTTACACTGCTTGTGGGAACACAGTTTGGCAGTTTCTTCCAAAGGTAAAGGTGAGTTGGCTCAACGGCCCTGTCCTCACACCCCTGGGCATTTACCAGGAAAAACAGAGGCACACATCCAGACACTCACACACGGGTCCCCACGGCGTCACGTGTGATCACCCTAGAACAGCCCCAGGCTCCTCAGCAGGGAACAGACAAACCGATCATCCCTATGAGGAACACAACTCAGCATTCACAGGATGGCACTGGTGTCAATAGGCACCGACACGGAGGCAGAGGGGAAAAAGTGTCCATTCCTATGATTTCCCTATGGAAGCTCCAGAAAATACTACCTGAGCTATAGTAACGTCAAGTGACTGCCAGGGGTGAAGGGCGGGAGAAGGAAAGGGCTGCAAGGGGGGAAGGATGAAAACTGTGGGTGATGTTCACCACCTTGGCCACGGCGACAGGTACACAGGTGTCTATGTGCTGGACGTACTGAACGTGTCTGACATCCACATGTGCAGCCTGTGTCACAGTTTTATCCCAACATACCTGATAAAAATGAAAATAGTAAGTCCATACAAGACAACAGATGAAAGGAGATAACTGAAAATCCATTAACAAAATAAAAATAGAAAACAGATGGCTTCACTGGTGAATTCTATGAAACTTTTCAGAAGGAATGAGTATGGCAATCTTGCACAAAGTCCTTCCTAAGTGACAGGAGAAAATAGTTGCCAACCCATCTGAGGCCAAAGACGGAATCACAGATGGCAAGCTCTCATTACCACAGATAGAAAAGCCCCCAGGAAAACACCAGCAGAGCGAGTCTGGCAACAGCTAACAGGGATGATGCTGCATGGGACTCATTCCAGGAATGCAAGGGTGGCTCAACACCGAAAAACAATCCCTGGGCTGAAGGACACAAACAGGACAGAGCACCTCAACAGACACACAGAAGGTATTTGCCAACAAGAAAACTTGACTTTGCTTTTTTTTTTTTTTTTTAAGATTTTACTTGAGAGAGCGAGCACTCACAAGCAAGGTGGAGGGGCAGAGACAAAGGGAGAAGCAGACTAGACTCCCCGCTGAGCAGGAAGCCCGACGTGGGGCTCGATCCCAGGACCCCGGGTCCATGACCTGAGCTGAAGGCAGACGCTTCACCGACGGAGTCCCCCCAGGTACCCCTGACTTTTCAAAATAGTAACACGAAACATTCTCAGCAAACTAGGAATCAGAGGGAATTTCTTCAATCTGACAAGTGGTAACTACAAAAAACCTACAGCCAACGTGAGCCTTGATGGTGCTTTCTAATATCAAAACCAAAGCAGAGCTACCTGCGGAGCACGTGATACTTTTCACCAGAAAATTAACCAGGACCATGTGGTGCTAATGGAGGAATGGATTCAAAGATCCCAATGCAAAACATCAGAAAGTCCGAAAAACTGCCACACAAATGTGCCAAGTGATGTTTAGTAATAGTACAAAATCAACTCGGTGGAGGCATTTGGAATGACCAGTGGGAGGAAAAAAGTCTGAGATAAACTTTACGCTTTATAAACTGACATTAACTCAGAAGATACAAATGTAAAAGTAGGAAACTCCTATAAAAACGTAGGAGAAACACCCTGGAGCTGGGCATGAGGGTTCCCACACGTGACCGCAAAAGCAGAAGCTGCACAAAGAAAGCTGGTACTGTGACCTCATCAATTGAAAACCGTAGGTCTATCGCTTCTCGGCCTTTTGGCTAAGATCAAGTGAAAACCGTAGGTCTGCAAAAGACTCTGTTCAAGATGAAAACAGAAGCTGCTAACAGAAAACTCCTGTAAACCACTTGTCTGATGGAGACCTTCGCTCCAGAATAAAGGACTCTCAAAGCTCAGGGGAAAGAGAACACAATTATACGACAGGCGAACAACACAGAGAGAAATTCCGTGTGCAAGGATGCATGGTCAGCCCCTAGAGAAGTGCAGACGGAAGCCACAGTAAGGAATCACTACACACCTGCTACAACGAGCAAATAGAAACGCGGCACAAAATGCTGACACTGGGCCACTCCTGGTTAAGAACTCAGCTGTGGGGGCACCTGGGGGGCTCAGCACTCCCTAACGAACGGTGCTCAGCATCTCTGGGCCTGTGTCGTGAAGGATGTGTAGATGCTACTTGATTTTTTAAAATTCCTTTTTCAGGGGCCCCTGAGTGGCCCAGTGGTTGAGCGTCTGCCTTTGGCTCAGGGCATGATCCCAGGTCCCGCGATCGAGTCCTGCGTCGGGCTCCCCACATGGAGCCTGCTTCTCCCTCTGCCTGTGTCTCTGCCTCTCTCTGACTCTCAGGAATAAATAAAATCTTAAAAAAAAAAAAAAAGAAAAGAACACAGCTGTGTGGTTGCAGACTCCACGTGTTGAGCCCTCACTCCCAGGGTGACTGTATCAGCATATGGTGTGTTGAGAAAAATTAAAGAGATAACGCCTGGGTCTCTCTGCAGCCACGCACACAGAGAAGGTGCCGCCGCCTGCCGGCCAAGGGAGAGGCCACACCAGAAACCAACGCTGCGGCACCTGGCTCTGGGACGAGGAGCCTCCAGAACTGAAAAAATAAATTCCTGTTGTTTATGGCCCAGTCTGCGGCATCGTTACGTCTGTGGCCTGAGCTACGACACTCATCCCCTGCTTGTGAGACATGTGGGTGGCACAGCCACTCTGGAAAACAGGCTGGCAGTTTCCTAACAGAAAACACACAACTCGGCACCTGCACTCCTGGACACTTATCCCAGAAAAATAATTACATTCACACAAAAACCTGCACACAAGTGTTCACAACAACTTTACTTGTAATAGTCAAAACATCTGGATGTCCCACTGGATATCCACAAAACCCAGATGTCCTTCACTGGGTAAATGATTAAATAAACTGGGGCCCAGCCACATCATGGAATAATCACCATTAAAAATGAACACATTATGGACACAACCACCTGGATGGTCTCCAGAGAGTAATACTGAAAAAAGCCAATTCCAAAAAGATACCACAAATGTCAAAACTGTAGAGAGAGCTCGTATCAGTGGTTCCCAGGGTTAAGAACGCAGGTGTGGCTGTGAAGGGACAGGAGGGTCCTTGTGGAAATGGAGGCTTCTGCATCTCCACTACATCAATGTCAAGGTGCTGGTAGAGACAATGACTCTAGTTTTTCAACAAGTTACACTAGGGAAACAAGCAAAGTATACTGGTGTCATTTTTTAAAACTACAAGTAAATACATCTACAATTATCTCAAAATTGAAAGTTCAAATAAAAGTAGCAACACTGCTGGGGCCCCTGGCTGACTCAGCAGGTAAAGCACCGAGGTAAAGCATCTGCCTTGGGCTCACATCATGATCCCGGGGTCCTGCTCAGTGGGGAGCCTGCTCCTCCCTCTGCCCCTCCTCCTGCTTGCGCTCTTTCTCTCAAATAAAAATACCTATCTTTAAAAAAAAATAGTGATTCTGCTGCATGCGACACATCAAGAAGTGACAGGGCAGGCACTGCTAACACACAGCCGGATGCCGCCACTTTACCGTACACGTTCTGCAATCTGGAGGTAGGCACCGAAACTTCAGCCGCCCAAACCAGGCCCCCGCCTCCCAAGGCAGCCCGGCCGGGGAGAAGCGACCCCGTCTGTGGCTTACTTCCTCCTCCTCACACGCGTGCATGGGTGTATATATCTCATACATGACTCATATCTGCAATAAAAAAACTCCCACAACTCCTGCTCAATTCAAAATGGAAAAGACTCTAACGGGCATTTCAGGCACAAAACATACAACTGGTTAATAAGCAGAAAAAGTGCTCCACATGGTATCATCAGGTGCATGCAAATCCCACACCAGAGAGACCCCACTGCACACACACAAGAACAAGTCTAACCAAAGTGACAGTACTAATGGGTGGCCGCCGAGGTCAGGAACTCCCACGCTGCTGCGGGGAACGTTCACCAGGGCCGCCCTGGTGGTGGTTGGGCGGGAGGGGGCTTGTATGCTCCGTGTTCTGTGAGACCCACCTCCATCCTATACCCAAAAATTCCACTCCTGGGTTTCTACCTGAAAGAATACACATGGCCACAAAAAAAATCCTGTGAAAGAGTGTTCTTGGCAGATTTATTCATCACAGCCCAAAGCGGAAACACCCAAGTGTCCATCAGCAGGAGAGCAGATGAATAAGCCACGACCAGAGTGGGAACTTCAGAACCAGAGACAGCACTCAGGGTGTGACGTCACGTGCACGTTGCTCTGGGAGAGGGGGACTCAGAGCTGGTGGCGGGCGGCTGGCGGAGGCGGGGAAGGCGGCTGGGGGCCACGAGAGGCTTCCTGGGTCACTCAACTGTTCTGTATCTTGACAGGTGGTTGGCCACGTAGATGTAAGCCCTTATCAAAGCATCTAAATTCTGTACATTTTACTGTATGTCAATAACTCAATTTAAAATTGTTTTTAATTAAAAGAAGTATAGATACAGGACACCCATGGACAATTCTAGAAGAGGGGTCTGAAAAAGCTAACAAGCACTGGAAAACACTCAAGCTCACGAGTCAGAGAAACGCAAATCAACACAAGCCCTCACAGTTCTTGCCCGTTGCAAGGAGCAGGGTATGGAGACACAGGGGACTGGAAGGCCTCCACGTAGGGTCATGGACTCGGGGGACAGGGGGAAAGTGAGCACCAGGAAATGTGGTGCAGCAGCACAGCACCGGGAGCATCCGGGAGATCTTACGGCGTGCTATCAATCAACACTGCTTCTAAGGAACAGACACCCTGTTACCTACATCTCCTATCCTCATGTGAGCGCCACAGATCTTTCAGGGATCCGGGCCCATGTGGACAGACGGACGGCAGGAGCCCACAGAGAGAATGGGCCAGGCCAAGGGAACAGCGAGCAGCCTTCCTTTCCTATGTCCCTTGAACAGTACCTGCGCCAACCCCCACCCCCGCCGTGGCCTCCCCACAGGGCGACCTCCTCCCACAATAACCGCCCCCCATGGTGGCCTCCCCCACAGTGGCCTCCCCCATGATGTCCTGCTCCAAGCACCTGCATACTGACACACAGAAGCTGGAGAAGTTACGCGTGCCTGATACTGCTGCCAACTGAGGCACAGACCAAGAAGGAGTGGTATAGCCTTGGTGCTCAGCTCCCATCCTGGCTCCCGGGCAACGCTCACTTCTGGAAGCTCCACCAACAGGTGCACTGCCACTCGTTTCTTTCACCATGACATCCTCAGGGCACACTCTACCGGGGGACCTGCACCACCACATGGGTGACACAAGATACGCCCCAGCAGTCCCAACTCCACCGCTCACTGGCTCGCGTGTCTGGCCAGCTATTGATGGCCCTTCCGTCAGCCACTGTCAGGATCACAGACCACGGGAAGCACCAGGGGCTGCGCCCGCCAGTCAGAACTCCACCAATGTTGTACTGGTTATCATCGCTATTTTGTACTAGGCAAAATGGGTAAGATGGGTAAGAGACTGATGTTCAGGTGACCAAGGTGCAAACGTAGAGGGCGCGGTTAGGAGAGCTAAGGGAGGGCAATTAGACACAAGACTGAACCACCGCTGTGAATACCAGAACCAGCTGTCCACGATGCAAGCCCTTTCGGCAAAGACCTTGGTTATCTGTGCTCTGGGGTGTCTGGAGAAAAGATCCTCCCTGGGTGAGAGCAGTCACAGTAGTCCAGAGGAAGGATACTCAGAACAAGACCACCAAGCCACAGGGCTGAGAGCTCGGGCCCACTTCCTGTGTGAAAAGAACTGTGTGCTATTTGCTACCCTATCAGTGAGCGACAACTGCCCCACTGTCTTTTTAAATCAACTTTAAAAATGTACTACACTAAAATAAAAAATAAATAAATAAAAATTAAAACATAGGGATCCCTGGGTGGCGCAGCGGTTTGGCGCCTGCCTTTGGCCCAGGGCGCGATCCTGGAGACCCGGGATCAAATCCCACGTCGGGCTCCCGGTGCATGGAGCCTGCTTCTCCCTCTGCCTGTGTCTCTACCTCTCTCTCTCTCTCTGTGACTATCATAAATAAATAAAAATTAAAAAAAAAAATTAAAACATACTACACTGTGTATCCCTATAGAGGACGTCCTGACAACCTATGATCCTGTTCCCCCACACCAATCCCAGTGGTTCCTGAAACCTCCAGCCCAGAGTCCTACTGCACAACCCTGCGACTGCCCGTCAACACCAAATGGCCCCTGTGCCCTCTGCAAGGCCAGCACGACACAGACAAGCGGTCTCTCTAAAAGCAGAGACCAGGAGGCAGAGGGGTGGAAGGCAAGGCAGCAGCTGGCCCGGAGTTAGTGTGCAGTCTGCCATCCCTGGCCCCAGAGAGAACACCAAGGACCCACGTTAGGTTCATCAGAGGCCACTGACACCACACATGGCCCCTGGTGTTCCAGCACACACACAACTCGTTACCCAACAATCACAGGACAGCCCTGAGGACTTGTTCCACCTTCTGAAGAGCTGCCCACACGCCACATCATCCACATGCTAGCAGGGTGGCCAGAGTCAAACAATCACTAGCGAGGTGGACTCCTGTCACGTGGCAAAACCCTCGTCTTGGCAGAGCGACCACCTGTCATCTGGATGGTAGGAAGCAAGCAAGAGCGCACAAAATCCAAAACAAGGAAACACTGAGAACATACCCTAGGATCTGCTTAGACTGAGCATCTCTGACATTGGAATTACTTCCAAAAAACTTGGTTTTCCTTTTAAATGAGAGCTTAAAACCAATTTTCAAAGGACTGGGAAGCTATCAGGATCCCACAACCCATTTCATGCTACCGATGAAAAACAATGCTTTTTCCCCTAAACCATCTGAAAGCAGAATCTAGTCCACCATAAACTCACCTGGGGGCAACACGTGACATGAACTGAGGCGAGTAGGGCTCTTTATTTTTTTTTTTTTTAATTTATGATAGTCACAGAGAGAAAGAAAGAGAGAGAGAGGCAGAAACACAAGCAGAGGGAGAAGCAGGCCCCATGCACCGGGAGCCCGATGTGGGATTCGATCCCGGGTCTCCAGGATCGCGCCCCGGGCCAAAGGCAGGTGCCAAACCGCTGCGCCACCCAGGGATCCCGGGTGGGGCTCTTTAAAGGCTTAATTACCCTACAGTAAAGGCATTCGCTCACTGAATTGGGGACGTATGATTTATCTGGTTATTAAACACCTTCCCAACTCCTGTAGGAATATCCTGGGATATACAGGGTGTGGCACTCTTGATCTTTCTGAAACCTGAAGAATTCTGAAGTCGTCAAGGTCTTTTCCCAAGGGTTTTGGGTTCGGAGCCTTCCCCACCATTACAGGAGACAGCATGTGCTCCTCCGGCCTAGGCTGCGGGGCTGCTGTTTTCCCTGAAAAGGCTTCCTGCGGGTTTCTGACCATTCCAGTTCAGTAAGAGGCCTCACCAGCCTGAAAGGCCACGAGGCTCCTCTACGTCTGCAAAGAGGAAACCTCCGGCCCTAATCGGGCTGCAGGTATTTTTATCTCCTGGCCTGCCCAGATAGCAAAGGGAGTGCGTTCTTTTGCACAACCGTGTGGGCCGGTCCCATTTCCTCGTTCCTCTTCCTGGTGAGCCTCCCGCTGCACGCGGCCCACCCGTCCTCCCGCCCTCCTGCCCGAGGCGGGCATCCTCCCGGCGGCCTGTCCCGCCCAGGGCGCCCGGACCGCGCCGCCCTCCCGTCACTGGGGCGCGCGTCTCACTCCAGGTTCCGGAGGACAAGATCCACCTACTGTCCACCGTGAATCTATTAAAAACCCGGCACAAGTGTTTGGTGTTGTCGGAGCACAGGCCCCGACCGCGGCGACGGCTGCAGCGCCCCGGGGCGGCCCCCGCCTCCGCTTACCGGATCGCACCCAAGCCTGTGCTTCTCACACGCTGCAGCCACAACACCCCGCGGGCCTCCGGGACGCTCGCTGGCTCGCGGCCCCACACGCGGCAGGAGCCCCAGGCCCCGGGCTGGTCCCGGCTCCGAGGGGCGGCGGCGTCCAGCCCGGGGCACCGCGAGCCAGGCGGGCGCCCCCGCACAATGCAAGGGAATCCCGAGGGGGCCGGCGGCGGCGCGGGGAGCGGGGGCGCGGGGAGCGGGGGCGCCAGGAGCGGGGCCGGCGTCACCCCGGGGCTCCCGGACGCCGCCGCGGACGTGCACTGGGCGGCGGGCGGGGGAGGCCGCGGGCCGGGCCCTGCGCCCCCCGCCCACCTCCCGGGAGCGCGGGACCCCCCCCGCCCCCCGCCGGGACCCCCGCCCCGCCCCCCCCGCCCGCGCCTCACCCTCCGCCAGGACCCGCCGCACCCGCAGCCGCAGCTCGCCCAGCTCCACCGTCTGCCCCACGAAGTCGCTCTGGTCGCGGCCGGCGGCGCCGCCCAGGGAGCCCGGGCCCGCCAGGAAGTCCAGCGCAGACTGCAGCAGCGACATGGCTGCGGCCCCGCGGCGGGCGCCCGAACGGGGAGCCCGGGGCCAGCTGCGTCCCGGCGCGCTCAGCAACCGCCGGCCCGGAGCCGCACCATCTTCCGCCCCGACGCCCTGACGTAGGCCCGCGGGGGCGCGGCGCAGCCCGGAAGAGCGCCGGCGCCTTACTTCCGCCGCGCAGGGCCGGCGCGCGTGCGCGGAGCCGGGGCCGCCCAGCGCGCCTGCGCCGGGAGGGTGCGCGTGCGCCCCGCCGGGGCCGCCGACTGCGCCTGCGCGGCGCCGCGGCTCTGGGGACGGCTTCCGGTCGTCGCGCTCCGGGCGGCCGCGGCAGGGAGCGGGCTGGCGGAGAGAGGCCTGGCTCCCGGCCGGCGCCCCGCTGTCCCCCAGGCGGCCGTGCCCGCGGACGCTCCCAGTGCGGCTGCTCCGCGTCTGTGCGCCGCGGCCCCCGGCTCGGTGTGCGGGGCAGCGTGAGGGCTCGCGTGTCCTGGGGCCGGAGAAACCGAGCACAGCGCGGGCTGCGGCCGCCGGAGGGGCGGATCCGGAGCCCCGACTCCGGGTGGCGCGATCAGCAGCCCCTCGGGTAAGACGTCCCCGCTGAGAACGCGCGCTCCCCGGGGCCGCCTCTCGGCCCGGGCGGGGGGGGGAGCCGCGGCATTCCAGCCCCGGGGGCGGGGACCGGGACGGGGACGGGCGGGGACCGGCGGGGTGAGCCCGCGTGCAGGGTCAGGGCGCGGGAACCAGGCCGGGCTGGCACAGTGTGTCCCCGTGTGCAGGGTCAGGGCGCGGGAACCAGTCCTGGAGGCACAGTGTGTCCCCGCGTGCAGGGTCAGGGCGCGGGAACCAGGCCAGGCTGGCACAGTGTGTCCCCGTATGCAGGGTCAGGGTGCGGGAACCAGTCCTAGAGGCACAGTGTGTCCCCGTGTGCAGGGTCAGGGCGCGGGAACCAGTCCTGGAGGCACAGGTGTGTCCCCGCGTGCAGGGTCAGGGCACAGGAACCAGGCCGGGCTGGCACAGTGTGTCCCCGTGTGCAGGGTCAGGGTGCGGGAACCAGGCCTAGAGGCACAGGTGTGAGCCCGTGTGCAGGGTCAGGGCGCGGGAACCAGGCCGGGCTGGCACAGTGGTCCCTGTGTGCAGGGTCAGGGCGCAGGTACCAGTCCTAGAGGCACAGGTGTGAGCCCGTGTGCAGGGTCAGGGCACGGGAACCAGGCTGGGCTGGCACAGTGGTCCCTGTGTGCAGGGTCAGGGCGCAGGTACCAGTCCTAGAGGCACAGGTGTGAGCCCGTGTGCAGGGTCAGGGCACGGGAACCAGTCCTGGAGGCACAGGTGCGTCCCCCTGTGCAGGGTCAGGGTGCAGGAACCAGGCCAGGATGGCACAGTGGTCCCCGTGTGCAGGGTCAGGGTGCGGGTACCAGTCCTAGAGGCACAGGTGTGAGCCCGTGTGCAGGATCAGGGTGCAGGAACCAGGCCAGGCTGGCACAGTGGTCCCCGTGTGCAGGGTCAGGGTGCAGGAACCAGTTCTAGAGGAACAGGTGTGAACCTGTGTGCAGGGTCAGGCCGCAGGAACCAGGCTGGGCTGGCACAGTGTGTCCCTGTGTGCAGGGTCAGGGCGCAGGAACCAGTCCTGAAGGCACAGGTGCGTCCCCGTGTGCAGGGTCAGGGCACAGGAACCAGGCCGGGCTGGCACAGTGTGTCCCTGTGTGCAGGAACCAGGCCAGGCTGGCACAGTGTGTCCCCGCGTGCAGGGTCAGGGCGCGGGTACGAGTCCCGGAGGCACAGGTGTGTCCCCGCGTGCAGGGTCAGGGCACAGGAACCAGGCCAGGCTGGCAGTGTGTCCCCGTGTGCAGGGTCAGGGCACGGGAACCAGTCCTTGAGGCACAGGTGTGTCCCTGTGTGCAGGGTCAGGGCACAGGAACCAGTCCTTGAGGCACAGGGGTGTCCCCGCATGCAGGGTCAGGGCACAGGAACCAGGCCGGGCTGGCACAGTGTGTCCCCGCGTGCAGGGTCAGGGCGCGGGGACCAGGCCAGGCTGGCACAGTGTGTCCCCGTGTGCAGGGTCAGGGCGCAGGAACTGGTGTAGTGCATGGGTGTCCTGTGCATGGAGGTGAAGAGAGCAGACACAGAGCAGGCAGGAGGGGCTGGAACGCTCAGGGTGGGCGCACCTGGGCGGCTCAGTGGCTGAGCATCTGCCTTCGGCTCAGGGCGTGATTCTCGGGTCCCGGGATGGAGTCCCACATGGGCTCCCCACAGGGAGCCTGCTTCACTTCCTTCTTTCCGTATCTCGAGAGCAAATATATAAAATTTTTAAAAACAACACCACCCTCAGGGCGTTGACCAGGCTTTGGTGAAGGAGCGACCGGGAAATGGAAGCACCGCTTAAGAGTGAAGTAGAAGAAGAAACAAAAGCTGTACTTTGGACTTGGCAACAATGCGATGACCTTGGGACCTTTCTAGCATGGTTCCATTGAGTGTGGGGTGAAAGAGGAAAAGGCAGTGAAGAGCTGGGCTGACTTAGGAGGTCGGGCTGCAGAGCAGTGTGAGGCAGAACCATGGTGCAGGGTGGCGGTGCTCTACATGGGAGACCTCTGAGCAGCTCAGAGCTGATGGGAGGGAGCCCGTGGGGCGCGAAAGTCAGCACAGAGGAGGGAAGAGCAATGAATCAGTCCCTGGAAGACAGCAGGGGAATGACACCCAGAAGACAAGCCCTTTTCATTGTAAAGGCGGGAGGGAAGATGGGTGCAGTTGCATGCAGTCTTGTGTGCTTATTGGGATGAAAGTGAAGGAATTCTCTGACGGCTTGTTTCACGAGAACAAGAGAAACAAACATCTACTAAAAACCAGAAGGGAGGGGATACCTGGGTGGCGCAGCGGTTTGGCGCCTGCCTTTGGCCCAGGGCGCGATCCTGGAGACCCGGGATCGAATCCCTCGTCGGGCTCCCGTTGTATGGAGCCTGCTTCTTCCTCTGCCTATGTCTCTGCCTCTCTCTCTCTCTCTGTGTGTGACTATCATAAATAAATTAAAAAAAAAATTTTTTTTAAATAAAATAAAAAAAATAAAAACCAGAAGGGAGGTAAGCTAAGGGTTAAGCAGCGTGGAAAAGTTGGAAAATCGTTCTTGTGGAAAACCTGGTGCATGACTCACTAGAAAGCATGGTAGAGGTTGACGCTTCATTTGAATTTGGAGGCCGTGAGTTTATCCTCCTGTGACCCAGGATCAGGTGAGTTTTAAATGTCGTAATTACTTTGGAGACCAGAGTTTCTTCAGATCTTTTATTTCATAAATACATTTTTAAAAGATTTTGTTTATTTATTCATGAGAGACAGAGAGAGAGAGAGGCAGAGACACGGGCCGAGGGAAAAGCAGGCCCCATGCAGGGAGCCCGACGTGGGACTCGATCCCAGGACCCAGGGGTCACAACCTGAGGCAAAGGCAGACGCTCAGCTGCTGAGCCACCCAGGTGCCCCTTATTCCATAAATGTTTATGCAGCACCTCTGTAGACTGGCACTGCACAGATGCTGTAGGGACACCGTGGTAATTCAAAACTGTATCTCCACGCCGTACTTCTCTCCCGAACTCTTAGACCTTGGTTGTTAGATCCCTCATCTTGTATAGACATGTTTAAAACTGAATTTATGGTCTTCATCTGCAAGCCTGTTCCTCTTTGGATATCACAACAAAGAACACTGCCAGAAATTAAGAGAATCATTTTGGAATGAGGCAGTACACTTACCAAAAAAGATGTAATAATTCTAAACAGCTTTGCACCTAATAATAAAGCTTTATTATTTTTTTAACAAATCAATTTTTTTTAACAAAACCCAATTGTAAATTGGAGTTGTAGGTTTAGTTGGAAATTTCCATTCCCCTTTCACAACATATGATAAAACAAGTACTCAGAAAATCAGCGAGGATATAGTTCAACGAGACCATCAACCAACTTGACCTAATGGACATTTATGGAACATTTTACGCAGTACCAGCAAAATACAAATCTTCAAGTATGTAAAGAACAGTTACGGGGATCCCTGGGTGGCGCAGCGGTTTAGCGCCTGCCTTTGGCCCAGGGCGCGATCCTGGAGACCCGGGATCAAATCCCACGTCGGGCTCCCGGTGCATGGAGCCTGCTTCTCCCTCTGCCTGTGTCTCTGCTTCTCTCTCTCTCTCTCTGTGACTATCATAAATAAATAAAAAAAAAAATTAAAAAAAAAAAGTATTATAAAAAAAAAAGAACAGTTACCAAGATGGATCGTATTCTGGGCTATGAAACAAATACGTTCTCTGACCATAATGCAATTAAGTTAGAAATCAGTAGTAGATACCTGGAAAATCTAAATACTTGGAAACAGAATGACTCACTTCTAAATTACCCATGGGTCAAGGAGAAATAAGAAGGAAAATTAGAATTTTGAAGTAAATTAAAATAAACAGCATTTAAAAATTTGTGGAGGGATCCCTGGGTGGCGCAGCGGTTTGGCGCCTGCCTTTGGCCCAGGGCGCTATCCTGGAGACCCAGGATTGAATCCCACGTCAGGCTCCTGGTGCATGGAGCCTGCTTCTCCCTCTGCCTGTGTCTCTGCCTCTCTCTCTCTCTCTCTCTGTGTGTGACTATCATAAATAAAAATTTAAAAAAAAAGTAAAAAAAAATTAAAAAATAAAAAATAAATAAAAATTTGTGGAATGTAGTCAAAACAATACTAGAAGATAGTTCTCAAACCAATAATTTCAGCCATTTGTCTTAAGAAACAAGAAAAACAAGAGTAAGTGAAACCTAAACTAAGTACAAAAAGGGAGAATAGTTAATGACAGAGTGGAAACCAATGAAATAGAAAACAAAAACAGAGAAAATCAGTGACAACAAAAGCTGATTCTTTGAGAAGATCTATAAAATAGAGAAATCCCTGCCCATCTTGAACCAGAAAAAAAGACGAGTTAACAATATCAGTAATAATAAGTGACATCAGTGCTAAAAGGATAATCAGAGCACAGGAACACCTTTATGCCCACAAACTCAGCAACTTATATTAAAAGAACAAAATCCTTTTAAGACATTACCATGGCTTGCTCACTCAAGAAAAAAATAGATAACCTGAATAGTTTCATGTCTATTAAAGCATTGAATTTATAGTTAAAAACTAGAAATAGGGCAGCCCCAGTGGCTCAGCGGTTTAGCGCCGCCTTCAGCCCAGGGCCTGATCCTGGAGACCTGGGATCGAGTCCCACGTCGGGCTCCCTGCATGGAGCCTGCTTCTCCCTCTCCCTGCCTCTCTGCCTCTCTGTCTCTCTCTGTGCCTCCCATGAATAGATAAATAAAATTTAAAAAAAATAAAAACTAGAAATAATATAAATTCTGCATAGACTTCTAGTTGAAGGAAGTATTAACCAAACATTCTATAAGGACAGCATTATTCTGACACTGAAATTTGATAAAGACATTACTAGAAAAGAAAAAGACTAATACCTCTTGTGGACAAAAATTACAAAATTCTTTTAATACATTTTTTAGCAAGTGGAGTCTAACACTATAAAAAGGATAGTACAACATAACCAAGTGTGGTTTATCCCAGGAATAGAAAGTTAGTTTAGCATTTGAAGATTGGTTATGTAGTTTACACTATTAACACTGAAAAAGAAAAGCATATGGATCATCTTAACACAGAAAAAAAACCATGGATTTTATCATGTTTTAATTTTTTAAAAAAATTGTCAGCAAACTAGGAATGAAATGAAACTTCCTCAACATTTTTGGTGCTCCTGAGTGGCTCAGTTGGTTGAGCATCCGACTCTTGATTTCAGCTCAGGTCATGCATGATCTCAGGGTTGTGAGTTCGGGTTGCATCTGCCTCTGCACTGAGCTTAGAGCCTGCTTGAGACTCTCCTTCTCCCTCTGTGCCTCCCCACCACGTGCACGTGTTTCTCTCTCTCTCTCTCTCAATAAGTAAGGTATTTAAAAATAATAATAAGGGCATCTTTGAAAAGCCTATATCTGACATACAGAATAACAAAAGACTGGATCAGAAATAAGCCAGAGGTGTCAGGTCTTGCACTTCTATTCAGCATTGTATAGGAAATTCTAGCCAGTGTAGTAAGTCAAGAAAAAAAGCTTCCAGATTGGAAATACCAAGTAAAATTGTTTATGAAGATGACATACTCATTTGTATGTCATAATAGTACCAATCTTGGTACTATTGACATTTGGGGCCAGATAATTCCTTGTGGAGGTGAAGGGGTGGCATTATCTATGTGTTGTTGAACATTTAGCAGCACCCCTACCGCTATCCCCAGATACCATTAACACACATCACTTGTCACAACCAGAGATGTCTCCAGACATTGCCAGGTGTCCCTCGAGGGACATTACCACCGTCAGTTGACACCCACTACTCTATGTAAAAAAAACCAAGTGGGATCTACAGAAAGAGCTACGAGAACTAGTTAGCTACAAGAGCTAGCTAAACTTAGCAGGATTGCAGGGTACAAAATTAATATGCAAAAAAATGAATCCCATTATTTCTAGATTACTGGCAACAGATAGTGGAAGTTGAAATGAATTTGGGGAAAATACCATTTACAACATCATCAAAAAATATTAAATGCATGAAAAAATGTGCAAGACTTATACACTGAAAACGAAAGAACTTGGCTGAGAGAAATTAAAGACCTTACTGAACGGAGAGCATGCACCATATTCATAAATTGGGAGATTCTCAAATCTATAGATTCAGTGCAAGTCCTGACAAAATCCCAGCAAACGTTTTTTTTTTTTTTAATTTATTCATTCATAGACACACACACACACACACACACACACACACACAGAGAGGCAGAGACACAGGCAGAGGGAGAAACAGGCTCCATGCACCAGGAGCCCGACGTGGGACCCGATCCCGGGTCTCCAGGATCACACCCCGGGCCGCAGGCGGCGCTAAACCGCTGCACCACCGGAGCTGCCCCCCAGCAAACTTTTTGTAAAAATTGACACACTGAGTCTAAAATTAATTTAGAACTGCAGAGGAAATAGAATAGGCCGGACAGGTTTGAACAAGGGCAAGTTCTGTGACTTCCATTGTCCAACTTCAGTGCTCATTATAAAGCCACAGCAATTCCAGCCCATGTGGTACTGATTTAAGGTACATAAGTAAATCAGTGCACCAGAATGATCAGAAATTGGCTCACAAGTATATATAAGTTCAGTTGATTTTTGACAAAGGAATAAAAGCAATTGAAGAAAATAGACCTCAAAAAATGATGGTGGAAAAATTGGATATCTGTATGTTAAAAATGTTAATGCATATCTTGCATTATTATACAAAAATTAACTCAAACCATCATACATCTAAATGTGATAAACAGGGCAGCCCAGGTGGCTCAGTGGTTTGGCGCCGCCTTCGGCCCAGGGATATGATCCTGGGGTCCTGGGATCGAGGCCCGCATCAGTTGCTTCATATTCTCACTGTTGTCATTTTGTCATCTGGCGTATCCCACTCTGAGAGCTTTCCCACCCTCAGTGCTCCCACAGCGCCCTACTGTGTGCTGTGTCTGCTGTACTGTTGAGTGATTGTCCTATCCATCCATGTTTGCCTCTAATGCCCAGCACAGTGCCTGATGCCTTACGGGGTCATAAGCTGTCAGTTACCCCCCTCTCTGCTATGTGAAATTTTCTCTGTTATGTGAAATTATAAGGAGCTTCTCCTCCTTATTTCCATCAGGATTTAAAAATTCTTAGTCTCTTTCATCTTAAAAGAAACAAAAAACCGTCCCTCCAACTCCTTGCTCCTCTCTACTCAGTCTTGTATTCTTTCTTTTATTACCATGAGGCTTAAAAACTTGTGTATGATGAAAGTAATGTGTCATCAACATGTTCTGAACAGGTATGCTGGGACTGGTTTTTGTGGGTTTTTTACTCTGATAAATAAAATATACATAATAAAATTTACTATCTTAACCATTTTAGGGATCCCTGGGTGGCGCAGCAGTTCCGCGCCTGCCTTTGGCCCGGGGCGCGATCCTGGGGACCCGGGATCGAATCCCACATCGGGCTCCCGGTGCATGGAGCCTGCTTCTCCCTCTGCCTGTGTCTCTGCCTCTCTCTCACTCTCTCTCTCTCTCTGTGTGTGTGTGTGTGTGACTACCATAAATAAATAAAAATTAAAAAAAAAAAAACCATTTTAAGTGTGCAGTTCAGTGACATTAAGTACATTTGCACAGTTGGAGGACTCAGTCTCCCAGATATCCAGACCTACTATGAAGCTGTAATTAAGGTTGGTATTGGCAAGGGGACAGGTACATAATCAGTTACGGAATAGATACTCCCAAGGTAGACCCACACAGATATGGCCAGTTAACGTTTGACCAAAATGCAAAGGCAGTTCAGTGGAGAAAGGATAGTCTTTTCAACAAGTGGTATTAAAATAATCAAATATCCGGGATCCCTGGGTGGCGCAGCGGTTTGGCGCCTGCCTTTGGCTCAGAGCGCGATCCTGGAGACCCAGGATCGAATCCCATGTCGGGCTCCCGGTGCATGGAGCCTGCTTCTCCCTCTGCCTATGTGTCTGCCTCTCTCTCTCTCTCTCTCTCTCTCTCTCTCTCTCTCTGTGTGACTATTATAAATAAAAATTTTAAAAAAATAAAAATAAAATAATCAAATATCCATCTGCAAAAAAGGGAAGCATACCTTGAATGTTGTATAAAAACTAACAATAATTTATGAAAATTATAAAATAGATACAAATCTATCATACACTGAAAGGAAGAGCTAAAACTTTAGAACCTCTGGAAGAAAGTGGGAGATCTTTGTCATCTTGAGTAAAGCAAAGCATTGTTAGATATGACACCATAAGGATGATCCATGAAAGAAAAGTTGAAAAAAAAAAAAGAAAGAAAGAAAAGTTGAGGTGGACTGCATCAAAATTTAAAGCTTCTGTGCACCTACCATCTGGTAAGAGAACGACCGTGAGCCACAGACTGCGGGCAGATATTGGCAAAACACATACGTAACAAAGAACTTTTAGTCAGCAGATACAAAGAACTCTTAAAACTCAGTAACAACGCAAATAACTTCCAAAAAAATGAACCAAAAATTCTAACAGGCACTTTGCCGCAAAAGGTACACAGATAAAAAAAACATGGAAATGCCCAATTAGTCAGCAGGGAAATGCCAGGGAAGATATACTACACATCTGTTAGCACAGCTAAAATAAAAGTTAACTTAAAAAAAAAAATCCTCCAGACTAAGTGCCGGGAAGAATGAGGAGCAACCGCAATTTTCACGCCTGGCTGGGGGGGGCAGGGGGCAGCACAGCTCCTGGGGTGAGCAGTTTGCAGCTTCTTATAAAGTGAAACTTGCATTTACCCAAGAGAAATAAAAACACGTTTACAGAAATACTTGTGTGCAAGTATTTATAGTGGCTTTATTCGAGACCACCGAAAACTAGAAACAACTCAGCCTGTCCAGCTAGCAAATGGGAGAATAAAGGGTCCATCCACGCGGTGGAATCCACTACACGGCAGTACAAAATACAACGCTGATGCTCTCCAGACGTGGATGAATCTCGAGCGCGTGGCGCTGAGTAAAAGGAGCCAGGCTCGAAAGGTTCCGTGGGGTAGGAGTCCATTCGTGCGGCGGTCTGGGAGGGGC
The DNA here is from genome assembly GCF_018345385.1 of Vulpes lagopus. Lineage (NCBI taxonomy): Eukaryota > Metazoa > Chordata > Mammalia > Carnivora > Canidae > Vulpes > Vulpes lagopus. Next base: position 151,918,073 of record NC_054827.1, on the reverse strand, counting down.
AAACTGATAGGGCTGGTGGCCAGGACTTGGGGTGGCGGGGGGCGTGGCCACAGGCGCGCTTGGGGACCGAAGTGCTTTGGGACTGTGGTCGTGGCGACACACCTGCGTGCATTTGTCAGACCTTCAGGGACCTGTACACCAGAGTGAGGAATAGACCGTAGGTACAGCTGGCAGCTAAGGCCCGTGCCCGCCCCAGCCCGCCCGGGTCACCGCAGCGCTGTCCCGGAGTTGGTGAGTGCCGCCTGCCTGCTGCCATGCTCTGGCTGCGTGTTCGTGACCTCACAGGAGGACAGCGGGTCGCTGTAGACCTTCCTATAAACGTGTAATTTACTACGTGTACTTTTCCTGCAACATGTTTCATTTCTCGGCATTGGGTTTCCGAGTTTTATACCTGTGCATCTATTTCATTTATCTGCACTTCCTGTCCCAGTCCCTTGGGCCTCCGTGACAAAACCCCACGGATGGGGCCAAAGGGCGGCCCGGATTTCTCCCGGCTCTGGGGGCGGAAGTCCGAGATCCAGGGGGCGGCCGCCTCCCCTTCCCGGCCTTCTCGCTGTGTCCTCCCTTGGAGGCGGCCGTGATCTCCCCCTGTCCCCCTCTTCTGTGAGGACCCGTGACCTCCCTAAGCACCCCCACCCCATCCTGATACCATCCCACAGGGGGTTAGGGCTTCGTCACGGGAGTTCGGGGGATGCAGACGTCAGTTCTCGGCACTTTTGAACAATTCGTTTAGTGTTTAACAATAGGATGTTTTGACGCTCATTAAAATTACGCGCTGGTGCACATCCTGCACGTCCCCTTGTGCACACACCTGAGGCTGCACCTAGACCTGGCCTTGCCACCTTGTAGGGTGTGCACATCACACTTCATTAATTTCCAGGTGTCTCCAGAGGCCTGTGGCATCCTGGATATCCCTGCCCAAGCCTGTGTCCCTACAACCTCGTCACTTGACGGGCTCCTGCAGACTTAGTGGTACCTCAAGGTTTTCCCTTGCGTTTCCCTAGTTGCAGATGAAGCTGAATACCTTCTACGTTTGTTCCCAGTTTGTTTTTCCTGTCCGGAAATTGCCAGTAAGCCTCCTTTGTTTCTGTGGTGCGGCTGGTTTGTGTTCTGTCCTGTCCTTGCAAGGGCTGGCACTTTGTTTTACTGCAAGCCGCTGGGGCTCGGTCCCATAAGACACCCCACGTGTCGTCCACAGCCATACTGCCCTGAACATGCCCGATCTCGTCTGACCTTGGAAGCTGAGCAGGTTCGGGCCTGGTTAGTCCTGGGATGCAGGAACATCCCACCTCTAGGATAAAAGCGTCTGACAGCACAGTGGTCTGATGTTGGGGTCAAGGGCCTCAGGCTGGTGACGCAGCGTGTAGAGTGCCAGCCGTGTGCCTGTGCACCTTCTCTTGTTTCTCCCATTGCTACAGGCTCCAAGCGTGGCTCCCAGATGACAGTGCTCACAGTGAAGTGATGCTCTTCCTGCAGGCTGGAAATGCAGGGGCCTCCTGGGAGAGGACAGGGGGCAGGGACTCTTCCTGCCCCGCAGAGGGGTCCTGCTAACCACCACTGAGCCCCCTTCTGGAGGGGGCGTCCTGCTCTCAGGCACCAGCCCACCCCGTGTCACGGCTGAAGCCAGCAGGGGTGGATCTCCAGTGGCACTCTGGCCCGCTCAGACCTGTGCTTCTTCCCAGGCCCCACCATGTCCGGACCCCAGACCCCAGAACCGACCCTCAGTGTACAGGGGGACTCCCCCATGGGCACGAGGGATGAGGACGCTGCTGATGGCATCCAGCACTCACATCGCATGCTCAGCTTCAGTGACGCACTCCTGTCCATCATCGCCACCGTGATGGTCCGTGTGGGGCCCCACCCGGAGCCCCCTCTCACATCGGGACCCCGATCCTACCCTCTCAAGATAGCCTTCTGGTAGAGCTTGGCCAGCATCGACCCTGCCCTGTCTCAGCAGTGTCCTGGGGTCCCCCAGCCACTCAGGCAGCTGGATGGGTGGGGGAGCAGTCCAGCATTGGCCCGAGTCCCTGACCCGGGGCATCCGAGGAGTGGTCTGTGCACAGCCCAAGAAATGCCCCTTGGTTCTTTTTGTGTCTTTGCGGTCCTAGATCCTGCCTGTGACCCACACGGAGATCTCCCCGGAACAGGTACTTGGGGACAACATCTGCAGCATCCTGTGAGGGTGAGGTGCAGGAGGCTCCCTCAGTCCGTGAGCCCGTCCAGGCTCCCCAAGATGTGCCTGGCTGGCGGGCCTGGGCCAGCTCGTCTTCTCCCTCAGCAGCCCTGGCTGGCCCCCATCCTGGCCCCCAGACAGGGGTAGCCCATCGGGCTTCTGGTTGTGTCGCTCACGGCGCACGTGGAGGGGCTGCGGGCAGCCTGCAGCCTCCGTGCCAGGGATGGACGGGGTGGGGGGTCCATCATGGAAGTCCGTGGGAAGCAGGGTTTTCTAAAGCAGAGTCTCCGTTTATGTTATGAACGGGATACTTCTGATTTATAAAGTAAGTAGTGACACACAGCGCCTCGAAGGCTGACGCGATTTTGGAAGACTCTTGAGAGTCCCTGTGCGTGCGTGTGTGGGCGTGCCTTGCTCACCCCCCAGCGTAAGCGAGGGTGCAGGTGAGGCCCAGGGGCGTGAGGCGCGAGGTGCTGGGCCTGCTGGGCCCCCGAGCATGCTTAGCCTGGATGCTGCTGGGATTCACAGGAGCCGCTTACATGTCGTTTTCACCTGCGGAAACCTGGCAGTCGTACCGCGGGTAGGGTTTTGAAGAGAATTCGGTGGAAATGCAGGTGTAGCCTGGTGCCAGCAGCCAGCACGCAGCGGGTGGGTGGAGGCCTGGTGCCACTTTGGTCCTTAGTCACCCCTCTTCAAAGAAGGCCTGGGACCCAGTGGGGCCCTGTTGCTTGCCTGGCTGTGCTCCGCTCCAGAACCTTCTCTGGGGAGGGTTTAGCCAGCCAGAGACCTCAGGATGGGATGTGGGTGAGGGGCGCCTGAGGGCTCTGTCGGTTAAGCATCGACTCTTGGTTTTGGCTCAAGTCCTGATGTCATGGGTGGTGGGATTGGGCCCTGTGTCGGGCTCTGCAGGGAGTCGGCTCTTCTCCTCCCTCTGCCCCTCCCCACCCTGCACGCGCTCGCTCTCCCTCAAAGAAATTAAATAAAATCTTTAAAAAAAAAAATGGAGTGTGGATGTGTGAGCAGGAGATGCTGGGGGATAGCACAGGGAGGTGTGTGGGCTGAACCTCCCTGTCTGCAGTGGGTGTGTGACTGGTTCATGGGGAAGCTGGGAGCCAGAAAGCTGTGCAGGGGTCTGGGGACGCCGTCGGGGACACCCTGCCGGAGGGTGTCTGCCAGCGGGGGCTCCTCCCCACTCGAAGGGGAGGGCTAGGCAAGGCCCCGAAAACCTAGCAATTCAGAAACTGAGTCCTCGGTGAAGCCCTGGGGTGCTGGGGGAGACACCCAGCTGAGGGTAAAGAACCAGCTCGGGGCGCCTGGGGGGCGCCTGGGGGCTCCGACGGTGGAGCGTCTGCCTTGGGCTCAGGTCATGATCCCGGGTTCCTCGGATCGAGTCCTGCATCGGGCTCCCTGCTCCGCCGGGCGTCTGCTTCTCCCTCTGCCTCTGCTCCTCCTCCTGCTCTTGTGCTCTCTCTCTGTCAAATAAATAAATAAAATCTTAAAAAGAAAAGAAAAAAAACAGCAAAAATGGTAAAGCGATGAGTTTTCCACTTGAGTTTTTTCTTCAGAAGAAGCATCAGATCCTTCTCACGATTTCAGGGGTCCCAGCCTTGTGTCCAGCCCATTTGCTCTGTCCCCAGTGTGCCTCCAGGTCCCTTCCCAGCTGGGGGAGGTGGCGCCACGACCTCACCGGGCTCCACGGCCGGTCGGCAGCCTTGCTCTGGACCCGGGAGTGCCGAGCCTCAAGAGCTGCCATTGCCGCGGGAGGCTCCACACTAGATCCCCGAATAGGCATCGGGGCGTCGGGGGGCTGGGCTAGAGGCCCCTCCGAGAAGGGCAGGTGGGCACCTTCCTCGGGCCCCGGTGGGGCCGGCTCTCATGGTGATGCTCTTCTGTTCCACCAGTTTGACAAAAGTATACAGAAGCTTCTAGCGACCAGGATTGCTGTGTATCTGATGACGTTTCTCATCGTGACTGTGGCCTGGGCAGCACACACGAGGTACGGACTCAGGCTGAGGCGGCGTCGCGGCGGCTCCCTCGGGGCCTGTGCTCGGGCGTGTGCCTCCGCGTGAGACAGGGCCCGGGACGGCCCAAGGAAGGGCTGGACTGGGCGGCCCTGCGCGGCCCGCACCGCGCACCATCCCGTCCGGGTCTCCGGCGAGGAGGCTGCGGGAGGCTCGCCCCAAGCCAGAGCTTTCTCGAGGAGGACGGGTTCCTGGCGACCCGACAGGAACGGCACCCCGGGGCCGCAGGGGGCCCCCGAGCGGGGCAGGAGGGCTCCCAGGAGTGGAGCGGGGGCGGGATGTGAGCCCAGCGCCCTGCAGAGGAGGCGCCTCTGGTTGGGGGCTGGGCTCGCAGGGGTGAGGAGTCACAGCCGGCCCGTGTGCTCGTGCTGGTGGTCGTGCAGGACACGCGGCGTCTCCCTGTGCGCTGGCCCGGCCGAGGCCGCCCTCCCGCACCACAGTTCCCAGAGCGGCCAGGTCTGCCCGGGCCTCCCGTCTGGACGGTCCCCCGGGCTCAGCGGGTGGCCGGGGCTACTGTCCCCGGAGCCCGCCCTGAGTACCGAACCCACCCCCGCCCGGAACGGGGGCTGAGGTCCGAGGGGCTGCCCAGCACCTGAGTCGCCCCTTGCTGAGCTCCCGCCTGCCCCCGGCCCTGCCCCACTAAGGGCCGCCTGCCTCCGCGGGCTTGGAGGAGGACCTCTCGGGGAGGATTTCCTTTCTTGAAAGTGATCGTTGGACACGAGGCCTGAAGGAGTCCCCCGTGGTGTCCCACGCGCCCAGGGCACGTGGGGCGCCTCCCGCGGGCGCGTCCCCCTCCGCAGCCCCCAGCACCAGCGCGTGCATCGGGGGCTTCTCACACCCAGCCACGCGCCCCAAATTAGGGGACTCGGAAATGTGAGGGGCTTGGGTCTCCTGTTTGTATTTTCAATGTCTTCCAACCCGCGTGTGCTAGCTAGTAGTTTAAGTGTAGAAACGACATGTTTGGGGCCCCTGGGGGCTCAGTCAGTTAAGCGTGTGGCTCTTGATTTCGGCTCAGGTCGCGATGCCAGGGTCGTGAGACCCAGCCCCACGCCGGGCTCCACGCCGGGTGTGCAGCCTCCTTAAGATCCTCCCCCGCTGCCCCCATGACACCTTTTACTGCTGTTTTAACCCGCGAACGCTGGGGCCCGTGTGACGCTGTCAGAGCCTCTGTTGACTGCACGTCTTCCTGATTTTCTCACGGTTTAGACTGTTCCAGGTTGTTGGGAAGATAGATGACACGCTTGCCTTGCTCAACCTGGTGAGTCCTTTCGTTTCTTGAGAAACGATGACGTTCGGAGGCCCGTCCTCCCAGCCAGGAGGGCCAGCAGGGCTCGGCCTTTCCGGCGCCTCTGGCGCAGGGAGCCTGGCGCCCGCCACCGCCCCCCTCCTCGTGCGTCCTTCCTGCAGGTGCCCCTGTGGGCGGTGAGGGGTGAGCTGCCCGGGGCGAGGGCTCGGACGTGACCTGGCTCCGAGGGGGCGCCGCCAGAGGTCCCCCGCGCAGCAGGGCCTCCGGGCGCCACGCAGCCGGCCTGCAGCGCCTGCCTGCCTCCCCTTCCTCCCCCAGGCCTGCATGATGACCATCACCTTCCTGCCGTTCACCGTGAGTACCTGCGGCGGCCTCCCGGGCGACACGCTCGGCCCGGGCGCGTCCTCCGCAGGAGCCCTCAGCCCGGCTGGGCGGCCCCAGGCCCGAGCACGGAGCTGCAAAGAGGAGAAGACCTCACGGGGAGCTGCTCCGGGGTTTCCGGGCTGGCTGAGGAGGGGAGGCCTCCAGGGGTCCCGGGGGGCCCGCAGTGGTGGGGACACCTGCCGGCGCCCACACTCAGGGCTGACAGCTGTGGCCTGGGCCTGCTGCGCGGCCGGGAGCATTGGCCTCCGGCTCCCGGGCTGCGGAACCTGGTCGTGTTTTGTCTTGGTGTTTGCAGTTTTCCTTAATGGTGACGTTCCCCGACGTGCCTCTGGGCATCTTCCTGTTCTGCATGTGTGTGATCGCCATCGGAGCCGTGCAGGTAGGCACCCCGGCCTGCCGCCCCCACCTGCTCGTCCTTCTGGAGCACGTGATGTACACGTGTTGTGCATGTGTGCAGGATGTGGTGCGTCGGTGCCGTGGTGTTGTGCCCTCGGGACACGCTGTACAGCGACCGCCCCCGGCCACCTGCCGTGGGGTGACCCAAGATTCCTGGAGCCTGGCCCGGAGAGCGGGTGCAATGGGGCCACCCAGTGTCCCCAGGACGGGGTGGGGCAAGGCGCAGAGACCACCACTCCCCCCCCACCCCGTGGCCCCAGGAGCAGAGCAGAGGCTCCCGTGGGGGCCTCGCAGTGGCGCCTGCATCTCGGGCTTGTGTCCGCACACACAGTGGGGGTACCGGCCAGCGGCCTCTGCTCGTGCCCTGCAGCCTGCCTCTCCCACAGGCGCTGATCGTGGTGTACGCCTTCCACTTTCCCTACCTCCTGAACCCCCAGATCGAGCGCGCGCCCCACAGGGCCTTCTACCGGCAGCACATCCTGCGCATCGTCCTCAGGGGCCCGGCGCTGTGCTTCGTGGCCGCCGGCTTCTCCTTGTTCTTCTACCCCTTGGTGAGTGGGGGGGCAGGGGGCGGCGAGGGGTGACCGTCCCCCTGAGCAGGTGCCCCCGGGAGGCACCGGGCCCTGGCTGCCGTGGAGCACAGCTGAGGGCAAGCGCCCCCTCTGCACCCCCACACCCGCCACCAAGACCTGCTGTGCAGGCAGGAGTCCCAGACTGGGGGAGGACACGCATGTCAGATGGGGACAGCCAGGGACGCGCTCCCCCAGTGGGCGCTCTAAGACGAGAGGGGAGGGGGGGCGCCGGCCCAGGGAGGGTCTGGCAAGGCCGCCAGGGCAGCTGACACTGGAAGGCTCCTGGGGGAGGGGTCCTGGCGGCGCTGCCGCCACAGCAGGCGAGAGGCACGTAGGGAGCACGAGGATCAACCCGGGGGAGCACGGGGAACGTGGGCGGAGAAGCGGAGGAAGCCCGAGGCCGGGACTGGCCGCCGGCCGTCAGGAACACCGGGCACACCCAGTGTGGTCAGAGGTCAGGACGTCCCCGGACCGCTCGGCCCGTCCCCACTGTACCCTTGAGCGGGTGCACGGAACCGTGGCAGCCAGGTCGCAGGAATCAAGGGGCTAGTGCCCTGTTTTTAGCCATCAGCTAGTTTAATAGCAGCATTGTTCTGGAACACTCCGTCCTGCAGGAGTGCGGGCAGATAGAGACAGGCGGCTGTTACAGGGGTGGCGGGGAAGCTGCTGCGTGGCTCCTGCCTTTACCGGAGCCCCCAGGAAGGACGGTGACGTCTCCCACCCAGAGCACAGCTGCGAAAATGGTTGATGTTTTCAACGTCTAGGAAACCTGTGAGATTGCAAGTTCGACACAGGCAGGCTAGCGGGGCCCCCGCCGAGCCCCATTCCCCGAGGACAGAGCCGCATGCCAGGGGTGCGCGGCCCAGGCGTCCAGAGGCCCGGCCCCGGCAGGCAGAGCGGGGCAGGTGCATGCAGGGGCCACGAGAGGTGGGGGCACGCCTCGGGCTTCGGTCTTGGGCGTGTGGAGGTGCAGGGGTGCTGGCGGGGGGTGCTGCAGGGGGCTCGGGGTCGGGCCGGGCGTGCTTGGCTGTGGCCTACAGCAGGCTAGCTCTGCGTGGGGAGGGCAGGCCCAGCAGGGGACGCGTGGGACGGGAGTCGGGAGCGCAGGGGCCGGCTGAGGCCGTGGGCACGTCCTGGTTTCAGGCGGGCATTCAGGGCGGCCGCAGCGGCTTCTGCTTGCACAGTCGGGGGTTGAGGGATGACGAGGGCTGTCGCGTGGAGGATCGGAGGGACAGCTGCGGTGGGGGGTGGCCTGGGCCAGCAGAGCCAAGGCGCGAGGTAGGCGTGCCTGGGCTGCAGGGCAGTGTCCCGTGTGCCACCTCGTGGGGCCCGGGGGAGCCAGCAGTGACCGCGCCCGGGGGGCTGACGGCAGTGTGGGGGGACACCTGCGCCAGCACGCTGGGGAGGAGGGCGGGGGCCCCGTGGCCTCGGGGTGGGGTCGGCGGGGCCATGGCGCTCCGTGGTGGCGCAGCCAGCTGTGCGGCCCCCCAGTGCCCTGTCAGTCCTCCGCCCTCCTCCCCTGCATGTGCCTCTGCCCTTGCCTCCTCACCTCCTCACCTGGAGCCCAGGGCCCACCACCACCTGTGACCCCCCCAGGCCAGCCCGGCCCTGGCCCCGGCCCCCTCCTCCCAGATGCCGTGCTGGGTCCACCTTCCAGGCCCAGCCCCTTCTCAGCAGCCTGGGCCCGGCCACCCTCCCTCCCCGAGGACCACCTTCCTCGATGGTGCCCCCGGTCCCACGGCCTGCGCCCCAGCCTGTCATGCCGGCCTCCAGTTAGACACCACTCGTGTCGGTTTCTGTCCCGTGAGGCAGCCCTCGTGCTGCTCCTGCAGGGCTCAGCCTCCCCTGGAACATTCCACGTCCACTGCCTCACACCTGGGAGGCCCGTCCCTCAGTGTGCCTGTCACTAAGGCGCGTGACGCCGTCTATCAGGCGTGGAAACGGTCACGAGCAGATCTGTTGTGCATCTGACGTGTGCCGCTGTCCCCCTGACGGGACCGAGGACACCGTCACCGAATCCCCGTCAGGAGACCTCACAGTACGAGGTGTGCAGGTGGGGTGGCAGGAGGAGGCCCCCCGGGTGCTATGAGCACAAGCAGAGCCCCGCCGGGACCTGCTGAGCCGCCTCGGGGTCAGGGACACCGGCCACCTGGCCCCACGCCCTTTGTCAGATCACGTGGGATGTGCACGACATACACTTGACCTCCGTGCCCTCGCCCGCTGCGCAGTTGGCGACGTCGGCTCCGATCAGGTCACCATGCAGCCGCCCCTCCACCTCCTGGAATGTTCCCATCAGCCCAACACAAGCCCCAGCCCGTTAGCAGTCACCACCCCCCTGCACCCGCTCCCTGGGACACCCTGATCCACCTGCTGCCTCTGGATTTGCGCCTTCTGAGTAATTCACGTACGTGGAGTCATAAAGCAGGAGGCTTCCTTGTGGCGTCTTTGATTCCACAGTGTCTCCCAGGTTTGCTCATGTGTAGCAGGCGTCAGATCTCCCTCTCTGGGCTCCTTGGGGGGACCCACAACACGTCCCTGGACACGGGGGTGCTTGCGCATCTCGGCTGCTGTGGCCGTGGCGGCCCTGCCCTCAGTGCTGGGAACCGACCCGGTCGTCCCGTGCTCCATTGAGGACCGTCCATGCGGTCTTCCACGGCGGCTGCCCCGATACCCCCACGGTGCTCGGGGTCCAGTCCCCCACGTCCTCGCCAAGGCTCGCCGGTGTCTGCTCCGTGGAGAGCAGCTGCACCCGGGGGTGGGGGTCAGCCGGTGGTGCTGCCCGTGTCCCCCCGATGCTGCTGCTGCTTGGGGCCCCGTGCGGGTCGGCCACCCTGAATCTTGGGGGAAGCGTCTGCCCAGGCCGTCTGCCGCTCTGGGTTGGGGCCTGTCGGGTCCGGGCTGTGGAGGGGAGTCGGGCGCGTGCTCCCCCCGTCTGCACTGCTTGCGTTCCCGGCGGTACTCCCAGCACACGAGGTCCCCCAGCTGCGGAGGTTAATCCACCTGCTTTTTCTCCTGGTGCCCGAGCTCCCATCCCTGCGGAGTGGACGGCGTCTGGGTGGGACTCCTGGCACCGCCTCGCCTCCTGACCTGTCGTGGGTCTCGCGCAGTCGTACCTGCTGATGGCGATGGTCATCTTCCTCCCCTACGTCAGCAAGGCGTCCAGCTGGTGCAAAGGCAGGCTCGTGGGTAGGTGCTCGCGCGGGCCAGCGTGCGGGGCCTCGGCACGGCTCCCCGAGACCCGTGGGGCGTGGGAAGGGCCCGGGCACCGTGACGGGCAGGCGTCCCCGCATGCCCCCTGCCCAGGCCAGCTCCCCCTCCTGGCACGCCCACAGGCCCCCAAGAGCCCCCAGCTCACAGCGTGGAGTTCTTCACTTTCGACCTCCACGAACCACTCAGCAAGGAGCGGGTGGAGGCCTTCAGCGACGGGGTCTACGCCATCGTGGCCACGCTCCTCATCCTGGACATCTGGTAAGGCCCAGGCCCGAGGGAGGGCATCCGCAGCCCCCGTCTCCAGCCCCGCGGCGGCTCCTGGCCCACCAGCCCCGTGGGGAGGGGGCCCCGCCCCGGGCGCAGGGCCTCCTTCCTGGGGGCCGGGGGTGCACACCAGACCCCTCCCCGCGGGGCTCCCCCTACCCCACGCTCCCGCACCCCCTTTCTGCTCACCCTGCCCTTCACCTTGTCCTTCGCTCTGTTAAGGTTCTAGCTTTAGTTTCTGCATTTTCATTGCTGCGTTTCACCTTTTTTTTCCTTCGTATTTTTCATTCTTATTTAGGGTCTCTTGTTCCTTTGGTCACATTTCAGCCCGTCCTTACTTTGTTGGGTCACAACACGTTGATTTCTTACATCGATTATCTGGTGGCCTAAGCCATTAGCTCTCCTAATTCTCTTGCTGGCTTGCTCCTCCTGTCATTTATGATTTCTCACAAACTGGGCACAAATGATCGTTGGTGCCGATCTCTGAGGCTTAGGCCCGAGGTTCCAAAACAAGGCGGCTTTGCTTCCGCCCTGCCGCCAGGGCCGCGCTGGCCCCAGGTCCCTCGCGAGTGGCCGCGAGGAGCCCGTGCCCGTGGGGCTGGGCCCAGGGGTGTGTTCTCTGCTCTGCCCAGAGCCGCAGCCCAAGGACTGGGGCAGCTCCCCCACCCCCGCAGGCACGTGCGTGGCCCCCACCGTGAGGACAGAGGGTCTCAGGGCGCTTTCCTGGCCAGGGCGCAGGGACGGGCTCTCTGGGCCACGCAGGTGGGGACGTCCATGGGGGAGGACCCCAGACGAGCCTTCGAGGGGCTCGCAGGGTAACATTCAGCCCAGCAGTCTCAGAACCCTCCACGCGCACGCGCGGGCAGGCGGCTGCAGGGCAGTGGGCAATGGCAGGAGCCCCCGCCCGTGGGGGCCAGAGGGCTGGGGGCCGGGCCATTAGCAGACAGGGTGCCGCACTCTCCCGACTCCAGATGAAGCGCGGGGAGGCGCCCGGGACCCTGCGTGCCTGCGCGGAGGCCAAGGACCTTCCCGCGTCCTTCACCTGGACCTCGGGGCCTGGGAGCTGGGTGCCCTGGGGGGGGCTGCCACAGATGCCCTGTGTTCACCGTCCTAGTGAGGACAACGTCCC